>NW_027464598.1:5960500-6276000 GCF_043290135.1 Rhipicephalus microplus | reverse complement strand
TTCGTCTTTGTCTCACTTTTTATCTGTCCTACTATCATCTTCCTTTTTTCGTATGTTTCCTAATTTCCTGGCGGCGAGAGTTAACCCGGTGTAGTTACCCAACCTTGGGTAGCTATATTCGGTTATAGCGGCGATGCATGGCTGGCGTCTCTAAGTGTTTACTATTCAACCTTGTAGCGTCCGCTTGTTCGATTTGGTGGTAGTTGGCCGCCATCGCCACACGAAAAGGTGGCGCACCGAAGAAAGCTTCACACTCCAGAAACCAAACCAGTTGTTCTCAAAGTACCATGTCGTGCACAGTCGAAAAGAAAACAGAACAGTGCAATCCATCTCGCATTTCCTTGTTTCAAAAATGCTCACAGAAGCCATTGGCCCAGGCTACAACCTAACGAAGTTGGGAAGCAGCGCCTTTCTTTTGAAGGCACGCTTGAAGCTCCAATATGATAATTTATCTAAACTTATAGCACTTGGAGACGTCCCCCTCTCTGTAGGCCCACACAGATCTTTATGCAGTCCGAAGTGTGGTGTCTGATGATGACATCCTCCAACTATCTGAAAGTGAATTATTAGAAGGCTGATAAGACAGGAATGTAGTCAAAATTCAAAGAATAGTAATACGACGAGACAAGACAGAAAGACCAACAAAACACATAATTATCACCTTTGGTACCAGCGACTTACCCGATTCAATTGAAACTGGCTACTGCAAGCTTCTAGTCAGGTCCTCCACACCAAGTCTTCACGGTTATTTCAAATGTCAGCGCTTACGACACGAATGAAAGCTGCAGAGGGCGTGCACCTTGCGCAACTTGTAGCTCCAAAGAACACGTATCAGAAGAATGTACTGCAGCCTAATGTGTGAACTGCAGAGGAGACTATCCCACCTACTCGCGATCGTGCCCATACTGGAAAAAAGAACAACAAATCCTCGAGCTTACAGTTAAATTCCATCTATTCTTCAAGAGGCACGCAAGCGGTTTGCACTCCATCAGTCCATTCCTTTCTTTGCCGATGTGACGCACCAGGGCGCCGCGCCCCACCTTTCTGCGGCCGCAAGTGTCACACAGAGTGTGAACGTGGTCGCGCCATCAGCGCCCCCGGTTGGAGCAGCCTGTACTGCTCCGCCACCTTACAAACAGGGCCAGAAGACTCTCGTGTCTGCCGGACCCCGGGCCACTGCAACCGTAGTTAGGACCTAAACTACTGAGAACGTGCCTTCTGGACAGGCACCATCCACCATCTCACAGGAGGTGATAGATACAAGTCCCAGTCCTCCGGCCCCTCAGGCGCCGAAGGAGAGGCGCAAGTCTTTGGAGCACGCTAAAAAAGAAAAACCCTGGAGTACAGGTCTATCAAGAGGCCCTGTGAGCTAAGGCAACACTTTTGTACACAATACCACACAACAATGACTTGACCCAAATACTACAGTGGAACGTAAGAGGGCTGCTGAAAAACCTCGACGATATCCAAGATCTTCTACATAAACATACCCCAAAAGGGCTGTGTGTGCAAGAGACACACTTAAAATCTAAGCACACAAACTTCCTACGCAGTTACACTATTTTCTGAAAGGATCGGGATGATGCTGTCGCATCATCTGGCGGTGTTGCTTTCGTAGTTGATCGAGGAGCTGCTTGTGGACATTTACCGCTTCAAACACCCCTTGAGGTGGTGGCCAACCGCGCTGTTGTTTTCAATAAACTGGCCACGATTTAGTCCACTTATGTACCTTCACATCACTAACTCAATAAACAGGAATATCAGGCATTGATCGATCCACTTCCAGAACCCTATGTTCTCCTTAAGACATGAATGCACATAATAGTCTCTGGGGCGACTGATTAAACAGTTACTTTTTTCTTCCGGCGCTTGCCTCCTGAATCGGAAACAGCCAACATATTACATTATTGTTAACAACATCTACTCGTCACTTGATCTCAGCATAACATTTCCATCAATCCTACCTTTATTCAAATGGGAAGTCATCAATATTCATACGGTAGTGACCATTTTTTTATACTTCTCAGAACATCAATATCAATTGTATGTCCTCCACAGTTTCGCAAATGGCTCACCAATAATGCCGACTGGGACATCAATCCTACATTAATTCAAATGGGAAGTCATCAATAATTCATACGGTAGTGACTATTTTTTTATACTTCTCAGAACATCAATATCAAATGTATGTCCTCCACAGTTTCGCAAATGGCTCACGAATAATGCCGACTGGGATCAGTTTCAAAACATTTCTCTTAACTTGAACGAACATGGGGATGTTAAGCAAGCAAGCTGCTGTAAGCTATACTTGACAGCTTTTTTGATTGATGCTGCAACGAAGCGTATACTACAAACATGTGGACCGTCAGGCAAACGACGAGCCTTATGGTGGAATAAAGAGTGCCATAATGCGCGCAAAAAGCAAAATAAGGCATGGAAGTTTCTTAGAGATTCACCGACGTTGGAGAACCTTATAAACATTAAGAACATCAAGTGGCAAGGCAGGAGAATGTGCCGACAAGCGAGAAGGGAAAGTTGGCAAAAATTCTATCGGGAATCAATTTATACGCAGACGAGGCAAGGCTGTGTAACTTGGTTGGTAACGTGGCAGGACGACAAGCACACTCACTTCGCCTAGTGAACACAGATGGAGAACGTTTGGAAGAACACTAGGGGCACATTTTGAACAGGTCTCCTCTCATACGATCACAGTCCAGCGTTCCAACAATACAAAGCAAGAATAAAAAAAACAGAAAATAGAACGCAAATCCACAAACAATGAGGCATACAATGAGCCTTTTGGCTTAGCTGAGCTACAAGCATCGTTAAACTGCTGTAACAGATCTGTCCCAGGCTCTCATTGTATATTACACGAAATGCTCAAACGTCTGCCTCCTGAAACAAAAAAAGCTCTCCTTTCTTTGTATAATTGCATTTGGTTTTCCGGTGAGATCCCTTCCGCCTGGAAAGAAGCAGCCATTTTCTGATTCTCAAACTGGGCAAGGACCCATGCTCAGCATCAAGCTACAGGCCCGTAGCGTTGACGAGTTGCCTTTGCAAGGTTTTTTTTAAAAAATGGTAAACAGGCAACTGATGCATTTCCTTGAAACAAATAGCCTGCTTGATTTAGGCCAGTGCGGGTTTCGAGAGGCTAAGTCGACTACTGACGACATTGTTTGTATCGAGGCACAAATTTGTGATGCTTTCATTCATGACCAATTGTTTTTATCGGTGTTTGTCGATATGGAGAAGGCCTAAGACACTACGTGGCGCTTTGGCATACTTCGAGACTTGTCACATTTAGGTGTGCAGGATTGAATGTTCGCAATAATCAAAATTTACATGTCCAACCGGACATTCCGTGTCCGAGTTCACACTGGGACACGGAATGTCACAAGGGGGTGTATTGAGCTGCACACTTTTCAGAGTCAAAATGACCTTCGTACGCTTGTCTCTTCCAGGCAGTATTATTTTACAGAACATATGTCGATGATATTCAGGTTGGTTTCAAATCGTGCAACCTTTCATCATGCGAACTTCAGGTTCAAGTAGAATTGAATAGGTTTCTCAATGCGCAAAAGAGTACTTGCGTATTGTTCTGACGAAAGAGGTGCCTCCATACCGACCCCAACATTGACTTGCACGGTGAACGTATGTCTGTGAAGACTAAGCATAAGTTTTTAGGCCCTAATTTAGACACAACACTAACCTTTATCCCATACATCAAGTATCTCATACATCAAAAGACAAGTGCTTAAAAACCATGAATATTTTGAAAACTTTGTCACGAACTACGTGCGACAGTGACAAGAAATGTTTGATGAATTTATATAAAAGCCTCGTACGCACGCGTCAAGATTACGGTGCTATAATGTGTCTGCGACACCATCAACCTTAAATATTCTCGACCCTGTCCACCATCTAGGCCTTCACCTCCCTACGGGGGCTTTTCGAACTAGACCTGTGGATAGTCTGTACGTAGAATCAAATTAATGGTCGCTCCATCTACAGAGGTGTTACATGCCTTTTACATACTATCTCAAAGTTAACGCACACGAGGAACATCCAACTCACTCCACAATTGATGATAATTTGTTCAATTCTACCTTGTTTATTAACCATCCTTCACTGAGACTGCCATATACTCACTCCATGTCAGGAGACTTGCTTAGGAAACTGCTGTGCCACTTGGAGAAGACCGTTCCATGACTACAGAAGTATATGTGCCACCGCGGAAATGGCAAGTTACAGATCTTTCGTTGAAGTCACTAAACACGCGCCTACTGCACATATCCGCAAGCACTTTCTCAAACTCCAGCACAAGTACACTTGCCCAGAATTTTTCACAGATGCTTCAAAATCTCACAATAGTGTGTTGTGAGATAGTGTGTTGTGAGTGTTGGCCCATCCTTTTCTAACACCGGCATTCTGCACTCCGAAAAAAGCATCTTCACCACAAAGGCTCACGTGGTATCTCGGGCCGTCAAGCATATTAAGAAACTGCATTTACAACACGCGAAATTATACACAGATTCATTGAGCGTAGTAACGGCTTTAAAACTCTACGAAAACAAAAAAATACAGTCTTCGTGTCCCTGAACTCTGTGCTATGCAAGATCTATGCTCTCAAGCGACAGGTTGCAGTGTGCTGGGTGCCAGGGCAACGTGAGATTGCTAGAAACGTGTTGGCGAATCAGCTTGCCGCATCTGCTCAAGACAATGCTGCCGCCAATACATCCGTAGCTGTCCCTGCTCTTGATCTGAAACCTTTTCTACGACGGGAGCTCAGGGCGTGCATGCAGCGCCTATGGGGTAGGCAAACAGAAAACAAACTACGTGTTATCAAACCGAGAATAGGAAGCTGACCAACACTATCCAGATCACTCTACACACAAGTCACATTTACAAGACTACAGATAGGACACACACACTAGACACATTCACACCTTTTATCTGGTGGCGATGCACCTTTGTGTGAGACATGTGGAGAACCGCTCACGGTTTTCCACATCCTCGTCCAATGTAGTGATTTAAATTCTCTCAGAAAAAAGCACTTTTAATTGCCATACCGACAACAGATACCTTAGAACTCATCAATGTTCATCGGTAGAAAACCCCTATTCACACACAAATTATTGCTGGAATTTCTACCAGACGTGTGCTCTTTTAACGTCATACCCAGGCGCTCCGTTGCACGACCTCTGAAGAGAGGTCACTGCCGCGGTGACTACGTCTCCATCACTGTCTATCACATTTTGTCATTCACTCTCACTGCACACATTTCACATCAATGTCATGGTTTTAATGCTTGTATGTTTATACCCGCGTCAGCGCGAGGAATTTAAAGGCCCTTTTTACAGCCACCTATCATAATGATTGTTCGCATAACTTGTGCACTGACCTGGCGCTCTGTGACCATCAAATGGCTCTTGCGCCATAAAACACCACACATCACCATCCTATAGATTAGAATGATGCGCACTATGCGTTGCTATCGGCGTTAAAAGTATTAGCGGTAGTGTTGTCCCGGTATTTCTTATTTCGAACTAATGGGTTGCACAATATTTGCGCAGAGTGCTGTATGAGCTACTTATTACGCACCATTGAAATTTTTATTATCTAATCCTTACGACTCAAGTAAATGCAGGTCTTTTACGAACATCAAAAAGTTTGCTCGACGCTCGCCTAATCATGCTCATTCGACGACGTTGTGTACACCAAGTTTGACTCTTTTTCGCAGCGTCAATTTTCTGCTTGCATCTGAATCTGACTTCAGTAGGAAGTGGTCGGAACTTGCATGTCGTCATTCCGGCGGTACATATTACCCGATCCAACACAAGGAATCTGTCAGCGAAACGCAGAGCCCCACTATTGAACTAAAACTTTGCAATAGAAACCAGCCAGATAACATTCAGTGTTATTTCAGCTTTTGCGATTCTTCTTTATGACAAAAAAGTAGGTCACTATGTAATGTAGAAGAGAACTGACTAAGGGAAGGATACCTGCATGCGGGCGATATATATACCATTTGCGTAATGAGCTGCCCAATTCCCAATGTCACAAAAAGGAGAACGCAAACCATTTTCAGGGCTATATCTTTTCTACTAGACAAGATACCTCGTGCACGTACAGCGCCTCCATTAGGCCAACCCGCTTCGATATATTGACCATTTTAACCACCCGTGGGGCGGCATCACCCAGATAGCCTCTCTCCCCGCAACACGTGAGGTGGGGCCCGTTCACATTGGAAGAACCAATTGTGGTCGCCCCATACTCATTTGTGATATGGATGATTATGGTAACATTTTTTTTCTTTTCTGTCTTTTTCGGCATCGTCCAAGCTCGTGTGTTGCGGATGCCACCGAGTCACGTAGCTACGCGGAAATGCGTGAAACTTTTTTTGCGCTCTCTAAGCTAAACAAAAAAAAAGAGTAATAACAATGTGGCTCTTCCTGTTTTATTGAAAAAAAACTGGCGGACGCTTAAACTTCACCTCATTAGTTGAAAACGGTGGTGTAATCGGGACCCTTCTAATCACCTTCAAAGGCGCAAGACACAGTTATCTTCTCGCTGGACATTTCAACCATGCCGCAAAAAAAAAAAAAGAAACGTGTGTGAGAGTTACATTAGCTGTTTATATCCATCCAAGAGTACTTAAAGCAAGTACAGTACTGAAATGTTCAATATGCTCAATCATTTCTTCGCGAATTTTAAAAGTGCCCCAACGCGTCTTTCAGGCACCACGCGAACCTACGCGTCTGCTTGCTTGATTGATGCCTAAGCTGATCATGATAAAATTTGTTTGAGCGCACTGAAAATGCATCATCCTACTAAACAATTTTTTGTTGTGTAATTCACGTGCTCTGGCAGCTGTCGGGATGCTAAGCTTCTGCCCCGTCATATTATAGTAGTTAACGTTTCTCCTTTGATTGCACGACATTCATACTTTTTTTGTTCCTAAACGATCTCGAGTATGGGCGTGGCTCTGTAGTCGCATACTTTCTTGCCACGTAGATGTCTTGGGCTAGATTCTCGCTCGAACTGTGAATAAGGTCTAAAGGCCTGACAAGTCGTAGCATTTGCAACGCGTCAGCGCAAGGTTTTCTCAAGCGATACCGCTCTCTCTCTCTCTCTCTCTCTCTCCATGGAGAAAGCACGCAGTATCGTGTAGCCATGCACCCTCTCTCTCTCTATAGGGAGAGGGCGCAGCGTCGCGTGGAAATGTCACGTGCTGCAATGAATGCGTGTGGTCAGGCCTTTAAGCCTCCCGTTCCAGCATTCAAGCGAGTAGGCGTCGCCGTAACCGGCAGAGCGAACGAGGACGAAAGAGAGGTAACTCATTGCACTGTGGAGAATAATTGACCATGATCGTGTTGAGAGTACCAGGAACACGGAACGACAGTGGCAAGACGACATATTCCACGGCGGCCACCGAAAGTGTGACAGCAGTGCATGCCGTCGTGAGGTTCTATATGACGTCATTACTAAGAGATACGGTAAGGGCATCCCCCCATACCACATATAGAAATGAAGAGCTGCATGAAAAGAGGTTTGTCTACATCGGCTGTTCTGGAACACAACTACGCACAGCCTTTCGTTATGTGGTGGTTGGCAAGGCAGTCGCTCTAAAGCTACCCCGCTAGTGGTAAACACATGAGCTCCGAATTCCCATAAGGCATAGGCGTAATCTGCAGTGAATTTTTGTTTTCTCCATTTTCGCCTATATGCAATCATTGCTCACGCAAAACGCTGATTTCTCACTCGCAATTATAGTCGATAATATCCACGCGGACGTCTACGTCGAGGCCAAACCTGCAACTTGCGAGAAACTGCACATCGAACGCTATCGCTCTAATACTTTGAAAGTCACAGTCATGCACTAGATCGCAAACATTGCTTGCCCGACCGTGAGTGTCTCAATAGTCAGCCCTTTCGTGAAGTAATTGTCGCCCGTAAGTCATAATGCAAAAGTGGGGCATCCACAAACGCCACTTCTGTATCAAGAAGCGGAGCTCGGTCTCTTGTTTTTCCTATATTTTTTGTCTTCATTTCTCTTTTTATTCTCTGTTTCTCTTTTTCTATTCATTTTCGCTTGAAGCTCATCATGTTTTTTTCTTCTCTCTTTTCTTCTGTTTCTTCGTCTTTCTGTGTTGTTCTCTTTTCTCTATCTCTCTTTGCAATAAGCAGTTTCACTCTTTTCTCTTGCTTTCCTGAAGGTCAACGACGAATTTTTATCACTCGGCTGCCAGTTTCCTCGACTACTGAACTGTTTTTCTATTTTTTGTTTGTCATCGTCCATCTTTCGCATCCAGCGCTGATCTCACTGGTCCTCAAGACTTCCGCTTTGCTGGGGTAACCCTTTCTGCATAGGCTCGCCATGAAGATGGCGGCAGACATGCCTAGTGGCAGGGGTAGAACTGCCGCTGCAAGGAAGCTGCTGTGCTCTTCAGTGACATGAGAATCTGCCAATTCTGATTCTGATGCTAGGTCTTATGGCACAGATGCCTTTCTACCTGCTAAGCATTGACGGCCAAGGTGGAAATCAGTGACATTGTTCTCAAGTGAAGATACCGTCATATACAGCAACATTGTAGCTACGACAGTTGCTCATGTGTACGGTGGCGTCACGGTAAGCGTGAACGCTACCTTCAAACAAAAGCTTCACGACTTTTTCTTCAAACTTGCCCCTGGTCTGGTTCAAGAAGTTCGATTAAATCCCAGTGAAAATATCGATGTCGTAGGCGCAACAGTTGAGAAGATGGTGCAAACCATGCGAGGTCTATCTCCGCTATGCAATGTCAACGTGCGGGCTTAAGCTCCACAAGGTGCTAATGTAACAGTTGGTGTTCTGTAGAATTTCACCGGGAACTTTCAGACGACGTTTTGAAAACTAAGATTGTTTGCAAGCCTCCATGCAGAGTCGTCAACGTGCGTAGGCTTGGCTCTTCAAGGTGTCTGACAATTCTTCTCGATTGAAATAACCTACCTAGTCATATAAAAACCGGTATAGTGTGGTACCCGGTTCGACCTTTCATACCAAGGCCTCGAAAATGTCACCAATGTCTCAAGTTTGGACATGTACGGTCTTTCTGCAGAAGTGTTGCGTTGCGTGCTAAAGGTGGTGGAAATCACAATGTAAATTCTTGTGACAATGCGACATCTCAGTTCCCTAAATGTAATGATGAGCACTTGGCAACGGTAAAGAAATGTCCCAAGGTAAAGAAAAAATGAAGGCCCTGAAAGAGAAAGCTTAAAAGATGGTATCACGAGAACAGATGTTTAGCCATAGTACCCATATAGTAGCTGGAAACGGCACAACTGAAGGTGCGCCTGCACGATCAAAAAAAAAAGGTACAGAGAGAGTGAATCAAAGTGACAAAAGGTGGCGCAATTTCAGCACTTCTGCAAAGTCGTGGCCGGCGCTCTTATCAAATCCGTAGGACACACCCTCCTCAAAGGTCACTCCTCAGAAAACGTCGGAACCAGCTTCCGTTAGAACCATGTCTGCAGTAGAAAATGCTAAAAACAGAGCGTCATAAACGGCTTCAGTCAATGGTGATGACCAACTTGTGGCCATGCGTAAGATGCTTGTTGGCGTTCTCAGATCTCTCATAGCTGGTCGTCAAACGCCAGCAGCATTAGCTGCACAACAGCTTTTAAAAGCTTTCCTACCAGTTGTCTTTCGTCTTCACTAAAAGCAACGGGAACACCCGTCGGAAGCCCCGTCCCTATCTGCTGTATTGGAACGTCAGGTCTATACGACCGTGTGATGCTGATCTCCTCCTTGTACTCCTTGCAATGAACAATCCACCGAATGTTAGAGCTCTCCAAAAACCAATGTAAGAAATGACAAGATCAGACTTCGGAGCTATAGTGTAGGCGTCCACATCTCAATGCATGGTGCCGGCGTGTGGCTCTTTCCAGTGTACGGACGCCACGCATCCGTGAAATGCTTCGAAAGCGTCATTGTACATACGATCTGATGCACCTTTCGCAGTGATTGACGCAATCGACTTTTGCGACGCCGATTTTGAATGTGTAGCGCTTGCCGTGAGTATCAGGGACACAAATACTACTGTGGCGAGCATATATTTTTGACTTACGTGAACTTTGGGCATCACATTACTGGAGTGCTTGCTATCTCAATAAGGCTCATCATTTATACGGTGTGAACATTTCAATGCTCATCATCCTCATTGGTGTTGTCGCCTATAAGACAATCAGGAAGGGAAATAAACGAGCTTATTTTAAACATGATTTGCAGACCCTTATTGACGGTTGATTGATTGATATGTGGGGTTTAACGTCCCAAAACCACTATATGATTATGAGAGACGCCGTAGTGGAGGGCTCCGGAAATTTAGACCACCTGGGGTTCTTTAACGTGCACCCAAATCTGAGCACAAGGGCCTACAACATTTCCGCCTCCATCGGAAATGCAGCCGCCGCAGCCGGGATTCCAACCCGCGCCCTGCGGGTCAGCAGCCGAGTACCTTAGCCACTAGACCACCGCGGCGGGGCCTTATTGACGGTCACCTCCATTTATCAGCAGAGGAAAGGAGCAATCCATCATTGATCTTGCCATAGTAAGGAGAGATACATGTCTTGCTTTGTAAACCTACACATGCCACGCTCAAGGTTCGAATACACCTGGACGGGACCCACGCGTGCGCGCCAGCGTTCGTTTCGTCGCGTCATGCCAACGATGCCACGCAAACACGCACCGTGTTCCGTTACTTTGACTCAGGCACGGTTGAGCGCGGCCGGCGTCCCTCCTTCACGAAGACAGACAGACGCAGTGTTAAATGGGTAACGTCGTCGGCGTCGCATTTCGCACCGGTAGCCACCGGGCCGCGCCATCGGATGCTGGTCACGCCTGGCGTCAGAGTGCTTGCGTTTTGCTAGCGTAGCGTCGCTGCGCCCAGCGTGCGCACGCGTCTACGTTACGTCGGAGTATATTAGGGCCTTCATGAAGTGCTCGCCGCCGTTTCGCTTGCTTCACACTTACCAAATTTGGTAGTATGAGAGGTAAATGGACGAGAAAGGTATTCCACTGGTTCAAACACGATAATTATGACGCGCGTGTCGTGTAAGAATGAAAACATACCACGATCACGATGCGCTCGCAGCCGTTCGGCTACCTCCAAATATACCAAAAGTGGTATCACGTGACATGAGTAGACGAAGGTCAATGACACGTCCAGACATGATAATCATGATATTCGTGTCATGTGAAGCCTGACTACATGCTACGCTCATAGAGGGCTCGTGGTCGTTTCACTAGTTCCTCATTTTAGCACATTTGTTATTACGTGACGTCAATAAACGACGAATGTAAACGACAGATCCAAACATGATAATCATGGCATGCATGTCATGTAAAACGTGACTACATTCTACGCTCATAGCATGCTTGCCATCAATTTCCTAGCTCCACAT
The DNA here is from genome assembly GCF_043290135.1 of Rhipicephalus microplus. Lineage (NCBI taxonomy): Eukaryota > Metazoa > Arthropoda > Arachnida > Ixodida > Ixodidae > Rhipicephalus > Rhipicephalus microplus. Next base: position 6,264,561 of record NW_027464598.1, on the reverse strand, counting down.
TACCCAATTTGCTTTAAGGCTTGCCATCAATTTCCTAGCTCCACATTACCCAATTTGCTCTAAGGTGACGTGAATAGATGACGAAGGTAAATGACACATCTAAACATGATAATAATGACATGGAATTCATGTATGGCATAACTTACCTCCGCCTCGTAACGTTGTACACATCAACATTCCACATTCGGGCTTCGGATATCATGGATTACCATTGTGTGATGTATTTGCCTTTTTTTTTTCAAAATGTGCGTATCACTTACGTGGTTTCTTGCAATTTCTTACTTGCCAGAATTGTAATAAATGTGGCTCTTTTTCTATACGTATTCGCCTGTGCGTTTGGTAGTAATCGGTTATAGTAATTGGTTATATCGCAAAGTCTGGTTAATCGATCTTTCTCTCAAGGTCTCCTCCTCCACGTTCTCCTGGCCGATAGAAGTGACTATTTGCCCAGCTCGATGAGTAAGACCTGGAGCTTCGCCATTTGCTACCTCATCGGGGCTAATTGCGGTATTACCTGCAGCTTTATGCACTGAGAACGAAAGCAGGTTCCCGCCGTTCTTCTGTGCAGTGCGAGGATTTCTGTCGTAAACAAATGCTTTGCAGGATATGTTTAGGAGCCAGACCATCCGGTGGCCGCTACACAAGCTCATAATGGGTAAAGTAATAATGCGAAAGGTAAATGCATATTTTATGGCTGCCGTTCGATAAGACCCACACAGGACGGCCAGAAAAGCAATTCTAGTTTGCGTAAGTAATCGGCACGGTGCCGTTGGGTCCAGCTCCAGTTTGAATAAAAGTGTTTGCCAACCCGATTAGAACACTAGGCTTTTGGCTGTCGGTAAATTTCACAATGTCCTATCTTCAGAATCCTGAATCAATAACAGTTGCTTCCATCTTGTGCTTAGCGTCTGCTGGTACACATTGTGATACCCGCTTTCTTGCAATTTCGCCTTGGAATGTTGACAACATTTTTAAAATCTTTTTTTTCTTTTATTGCTTTACAAGGCACCCCTACATTAAGATGTTTCTGTCAAGGTGGTTCGCTGGCCTTATCTCAACAATGTTGCTGGCATCTGTTGTTCTATGTAATCTCGAAATAGCGCAAACACTTAAGCAATTGAGACGTTGCTAAAATTTTTGAGGACAACAGATTTTTGTAGGAGCGGCTTCAGACTCGTATAATGATGTCTTATACTTCAGAAGACTGTCGCTCTGGTGTGCGATTTTTGTGTTGGTATATGCAGTTCCTTTTTTCCTCTCCCTTTAATATTCTTCTGATTTCCCCGTCCCTTTCCATTGTGCAAGGTAGCACATACCGGTTATGCCCAACTGCTTAACATTCCTGCTTTTTCTGTTTCGCTCTTGTTTTACTTGCTTTTTACTGTATTCAGATTAACGTCATAATACTATAAATAGCTTCTCCTATACTTCATTCGGCCGCATGTCGCCTGGCCTTCACTGCCACCTATATGCACTTATAAAGAGCTGACCAAGAATATCCCACAACGGGCTCGAATGTCCAGAAATGAGTGCCATACCGAGAGTTCAAGCTTTCATGGCTGAATAGTCACGAATTTGAAGCCACAAAGGAAGCGCCGCCAACGCAGTTCCTCCTCTTTTTTAGCTCGTGGTATACTCGAGGTCGCTCTCACTGCGCGCCACAAAGTGCGAAACGCTGCATTCTATCGACCAGGTGGGACGATTCTCAGAAGGTGTATGCGCAGAAAGTGGACGAAGGCATTAGCAATTCAGATGAGAGATGCTGCAGCGCAGCGCTGCTCTTTTTCACGGGTGGTTTCTCGAAGTGTTCAACCCCGACAGTTGGCTTGAGACCTCTCGGGAGCCAAGGCAGATATAGCGAAGCTTGCGCGAATCGTAGTACGTGTCACCTGTAAACATGCGGCGCTTTCAGTTTGCTCGAAAACGTTTTTGTTTTTATTTATGATATAAAGCAAATAAAGCGAATGCTTTTCTCAGTGGCGCTTTTTCGCCTGTCAATGCTAAAAGTGAAGTAACGTTGCTTGAAAATGACTGCTTCTGTCGGTGGTTTAAAATAACACTAATGGGAAGAATTTTTTTTGTGCACAGTAAGAGGGAGAGAAAAAAAGAGAATAAAATGAGAGAAAGCCCGGGAGGTTTATCAGAAATTGGAGCATCCTGTTTGCTACCCTGAACAAAGGGAAGGGAGATTGGGGAATAAAGTTGGGAAAGAAAGCGAAAAGCGAAATAGATGCGCGAAAGAGAAAAGAAAAAAAAAGTGAGCTGGGATGCTATACCCTATTCAATAGGCCACTACCACGCAAAAAGTTCAGTAAGGCCTTCACAAATTTTCTGTACGAAGACTGAATATGTCGCCTTTCAAGCACTGACTGTTCTGACAAGGGTCTGTCGTCAAGGTGAGCTAACGCAGCAGCTAGCTGCCGTCTTTGCACGCAGGGCAGTGACAAAGAACGTGCTCTATCGTTTCATCGCTGCCGCAATGATCGCTAGCAGCATACTAATTTTTTTTTCAAATCGACAAGGTGATTACTACACTAAAGCAGGATCAACAATAGATGACCCTTATGCTTTCCTTGGCCTATTTTTCGAGTGGATTCATTTGCTTGTTTCCAACGAGAAAAAAGCCTTGCCAAAAATTATCCCCCTTTTTTTTTCATGATGCTTTGTGTTTCATTTACCGCTGCAGATTTTCCCATGAATTTGTGATTTTGGGAACCCATTTAGGGTACAATATTATTCTAAAGATTCGCCTTTTTTTAGCTGCTTGTGTTCTCAATGCATCCGCCTGAGGGGCGTCTCATTACAGCTCAAAAGAGAAAAAAACCTAAAGTAGTTCCTTGCTACAGAATACACAGAATAATACCTTCGCAAAACAGAGATAGGCTTGTTATCATTGTAATGGAGTACACAAGATTATTCTGAGCTCCTGCTGCTTGAACAACTATCTTGTAAAGTGCTCTTCCGGGCGTCACATACATGCTTTTAAATTGATAACGCATGAGAGGTGTAATTAAAAAGGTGGAAGCTTATGCACCGGTGTGTATCGTGTACAGTTCAGGGAATCCTAAAACATTGACGAGAATGTTCAGGACAATGGTGGCAACCTGTCAGTGAAAGCCAAGCATTAACAAATCGGACTCCTTTCACTCGTGTTTTAGAAAATCAGATTGTGAATAAATACAATAACGCAATTATTCTTACGAATATTGTACTACCAGTTTAATACTCCTCTCCTGTCTGCGATCCGCCTCAAAGTTTTCATCTGGCGAATCAGTTGATAGCTGTTTTATGAGTTACGGAAAAATCTCTGCAATGTCGCTAACGAAATTGCCTTGATTTATTCGGACGAAGAGGACATTATTGGAGTGCCGGTGATTGAACAGGTCAAGAGAGCAAGTTACGCTGGGATATCTGAAAGACAGAAATATGTTTACAGGGGCAATATTCCTATTTAGCAAATAATATTGAGCTTTTGCCATTAAAGCAAGACACGATGTTATTTTCATAGCATTTTAGTTCACTAGCCAAACAACGCGCCACAAGTGTACATTGCTAATTTCACTAAACCTGGTAATGTCCGATCCGCTGCTTACAATGAAGCTGGTTAGAGATTTGTTTCCAAACATCCAGCAGGTGTACTGTTGTATTACAAGTTTTTTAATTAACGAATTAAAATGTCATTCAACAAAAACTTTCAGATATGGCGTCTCATGAGGTGCTCAACAATGAAATTGATATTGTTAAGAACGCCAAATTGGAAAGAGCTGGTCAGGCAAACTATGATCTCTGTGACTCTAAAACAATGTATCGTAAGGAAGACAACGCGTCGCGTTAGTGTTTATGGGAGCGATGAACAAGTACTGTGGTGCAATCTATTAATGCCACTTTTCAGAAGGCTCCATTGACCGCTGTGGCGCTTATAGTTAACGAAATTTATTCAAACTGAAGGTACCTGAAATTTAGGCAAAAAATGCTCAACTTGCTCTTTCGCTTTACATTTCTTTTAGGTTTATAGGAGAGTCGGCTTTCATTAGCCATTCATTTAAAATGTTTGTTTTGCCATGTACCCCAAGTATTCTCTTAGCTTCATCGCAGTATCTCTAAAGAAAGTAAATAGTGCGACGCACTACGAGAAAGTGTTGGTTAACTGCTACAGTGCAGAATACACTACGTCAGGTCAACGTGTGATGGTTCGTTGAAAACTTCAGAGCAGTTTGCGTGACATTGTCTACACAGCCGCTTAAGCAAAGGTGCTTTTTGTCGGCTCAACTGTGCTTCGTACTGGTCCAACTTTTTGGACGTAATTGTGAAGCCACCACCACCACGACCTTTTAAGTAAAGTTTCCGACAATATTAGCATATCAGGATTGGAGTAAGACACATCAAAAGGCCAAAGCCCCAATGGCTTTGTCCGTGTGCAAGCTTTTTTACATTTTCTCCTGCACGATCGACAACCTTTATATGCACCGTTGTCTCGTACTACCATTGACGAAGTAGACGTTTTCGAGAAAATGAGTTACTATGCAATGCAGTGTAGAAAAGTCATTGAATAGCAAAGGCTCTGGTTACCTTGAGACCACATATAAAATACGTGCATATAACCTTCATTTCGCGTGAGTTCGTTTCCTTTTAGGACTCACCCTGCTCCCTGTGGGATATTATTGCTGGTCGTCAAAAAAGGGATCTGACAATCATCGTAGCGAGAGCAGGGTTATCGGTTTCGCAGCTGCTGGCCTCGAAGTGAAACGACTGTCCGAGTCGTCATTCTTATGGTAAGCATATGGGGAGCAGCTGGTTAGTCCATATAAGATTCTCCATATGAAATACTGAAGGCACTGCAGCCGTGACCACCACGGATAAATAACCAATAAATGAAAAGGCTTCGTTCTTTAAAGACACCAATATTTGGGAGGAATACTGAATGAAGTGCACTGAATGTGGGCTCTGAGAATGTATAGGTGCTTTGTTAGAATCAGAACTTTCGAACTTACGAAGTACGGAACCGAATGCAATTAAAACTATAAAATAACAACAATTAAAATCACACAAAAGCAAAACGTTTTGGCACCCGTACGGAAGCTTTGATCACAAGTGAAAATTCTGAACCAGGCTACCATCGGGGGGCTGTAACTTATTGCTATTATTACTTCTAATCGTGGCCGGTGTGTTGATTTGTCTTCATGCCTGTTCCTGACAATAAATAAATAAATAAATAAATAAATAAATAAATAAATAAATATATATATATATATATATAAATATATATATAAATATATATATATATATATAAATATATCACGTAGACCGTTCGTGAGAAGTCACAATGTAGTTCAATTCTATCGACAATTCAGCCAGAGTCTGGCCTTCTTCGAGGATTCAGCACCAGCAATTCTATCGGGTCGCGTTGGTAGCCGTATCACCATCGCCATCGCGAGCTAGGACTGCCTGGTTCTGCTGCGACGCTGCCTGTTCGCCCGACCACCTCTTGCTGCTTTTGTCCAGACGCCCTTACCGATTTCGCCCTGCGTCTACATTATATTTTGGTGGAATTGCGGCAAAAGATATTGCTCAAAGGCATTATATTTGCCGCACCTTGCTCAAAAAAAGTTCTGATGCCACTAGCAAGTATATTGCTTCGTACAGCCAGCGCTGAGCACGTCACGCCGGCCGCTGCCTGTATACTGCTTGCGTCGCGATTGACGGCCTCAGCTACGTCGTCGAATTGCTAGTGTTAGATTCCTGCTCTCATGACCTCATTTTAGGTTGAGACTTTCTCTCTGCTAATAAAGCCGTTATTGACTGCTCTCTCACTGAGGTGGCATTCCAAGGGCTTGGTGACGCTCCGTTATTTCACGCTCTTGAAACTGGAGACAAACTATTTGTTGCTGAAGACGCAACAAATATTTTCTCGTTCGTCGCAAGTGTTCATCTCTACCTTGGGCCATTTTGTAACTTCGTGATGGCGCCAGCGGACCGCTCATGCCGAACCTGTTGTCTTGTCCTGTAACACTGGTTCGGGGCGAATACGTCGGGCGTGTTTACAGTCTCGACCCTTTTGCAATTATCGACATGCTGACTGTTCCTTGCACCGAAAACGAAGTCACCGGATTGGCTTATGCCTCTTCGCCGCCAATCAGTACGCCTGTCGTATTGAGCAGCACCATTACCAACACGTTTTTCGCAGCGTGCTCAACTTTTACGACTCCTGGACAAGTTCCGTTCTTTCTTTGACTGCCAGCATACTTCCTTCGGCCACACGTTAGCTGTGTGTCACTGCATCGATACGGGTACCAATGCGCCACTGCGTCAAAGACCCTACGCGTGTCTGCTACAGAGCAACAGGTTATCGACGACCAAGTAGTTGACATGTTCAAGCGGGGCGACCTTCAGCCTTCTAAGAGCCCATGCGCATCTCCAGTCGTTCTCGTAAGAAGGACAGGTCAATTCGCTTCCTGTGTTTGCTTCCATTGTCTCAAGAAAATAACACGGAAGGACGTTTACCCCTAACCGACAATATCTTCTATTAACTTACGGAGCGGCTACTAATTAGTACTTATGCTACCTGAAGACCAACCTACGACGGCCTTTGTCCCACCTAATGGCCTTTACGGATTCTATGTCATGCCTTTTGGTCTTTGCAACGTTCCCGCAACACTCGAGCAGATGATGGACAATCTTTTGTGTGGCCATAAGTGAAAAACGTGCGTGTTCTACTGAGATGACGTGGCTATTATTTTACCAGATTTTCCCACGCACCTCTGTAGGTTAGATGAAGTACTACAGTGCCTAACTGACGCCGGCCTTCAACTAAACCTGAAGAAATGCCACGTCGCCACGTGTCAGCTCACCATCCTTGGCCATGTTGCGTCTAAAGACGGTGTTCTTCTTGACAGGGCCAAGCTTAGGGCAGTTGATACCTGAGCCTGCATCTCTGAAGGATCTGCGCAGTATCTGTTCGTCTTTGAGCCGCTTTAATCGGAATTTTGTGATGACCACCACCTCCTTGACTAAACGTCTATGGAGAGACTTGAAACGTATGCTCTAAGCTTAATTTGATGTGAAAATGTTGGCAACTCTGCACTTGTAACGTGCGTTTGCCCACATTTTGTGCTTAAAAAGAAACGTCGTAATAGACCTATTGTGGTTTTAGCGTCAAAGAAGTTTGAACATCTTTACCTTTATCGTGATTTCATTTTTGTTTTTCAGGCCAAGAAAGAATCTTTCTAAAGAATGTGTCTTACTATATGAGATAGCGATAACTCACTGCCCCCGCTAGTCATGATAACTGATTGCGACGTACCATTGCGCACCACCATTGGACCACTGCGTCTTATTTGCTAAATGAAAAAAGCTCGTTTAAGACTGAACAGACTGTATTAGCCACGTACTTCCTTTAGATGTTTCTTTGTCTAATGTTTCGGCATTCATTTGGTCTCTTTTTCATAGGCTGACCTTCCTTTAGAGGCTGTCTCTCTCTCTCCACCATGGTTGTTCACCCCCCAATACAAGCATTTGAAAGCTGCATCTTTCCGATATACACTTCACGCTGTCTCTATTTCTGTCGCAAGGATCGATACAACCTGAATATACTTTCTGCGAATCAAGAGTCCTCATCAATTCGTAATGCGCATCTGTCCCGGAAAAATCATATGCCAGCTAGAGAAGTCTACCAATCCAGGATACGCATTCCATCCTTTCAATTTCTTTGTCGGGTTTGTGTTAAGGAACCCCTGGTTAACAAAATTTCCGGAGCCCTGCACTATGGCGTCTCTCATAGTCATATGTTTGTTTTGGGACGTCAAACTTCACATAAACGAATCATTCTCTTTCTCATATAAACTTCAGACTTGATCGCTTACTCCAGCTCTATCTTCAGAGATATAACATATTTCTTAGTGCCAAATTTTATCGCCCTGCATACATAAGCAGCCATTCAATCGTCGAGTGCTAATTTAGAGTAAACTTGTGATTAGCTACCCTTTATTGGTAGTAAGCGCTATGCGTATACAAATTTATATGCGTTGCATATTGACAACAAAAATCTTTCACGTGGACATATTACGATAATTGAATGAGGACAAACGCTTGACCACATTTGTCTTTTCAGCGATAGTCATTAACAATATGCGGGTCCAAGAGAAATACACGGTGGTGCTTTATATAAAGTTGTACAATATTTTCAATACTCATATTAAAATTGTGAGTGCATGAATCACTACGAAATACAGTAACTGTTGTGTGGGCTGAGTTCACTTGAATTTACACATAGGAAACTCCTCACTTGACAGTTTCCCATTGCTAGATAATATTTTCTCGTTTGAGATACCTTAATGGCCCTTGCTAGTCTCATAGTTCCAGCTCCCTTTATTTCACGCCACCTAATCTTGAAAATAACTACATTTTTTCATAATTTAAAATCGAAACTTTCTCAAAATTTGTCTGTCTTCTGAACCACTAGTTGACGATGTTTCACATTGGGAATGTGGAGAATTGGGCCTGTGTTGACCTAGTACATGGTTTGTAATATGAACTCTCATTTGATGATTAGAGTTGGAAATCAAACGTTGATGTCACCCTAGCCAAACGCTATTACTTAAACCATGCTAACACGGTTTTGCGAGTTAACCAGGCTTAGTTTACATGCGACACGAGCGAAACTCAAGGAGACTGTAGTACAACCCTTTTTCGAAAATCTATCCTTGACCAGCGCACTAGTAACCCATATGGGCGTTCACTCAGGGCGTTCACATGAACTCAGCAAACATTCGTCCCACAATAAGCCACATACGCCGGCAGTATAGCCGATTGAAATTATTCGATATGCACATGCTCCATTTACTGCCAACCTACACGATTGGCCGGAGTTGCATAACTGAATGTTAATGCCGCATTTCGTTTGCTGATGCGGACATTGTTGGGTAATTTGGAATCAATAATGTATCATGGTGTTCAACCCTAAGTCATCCGTGCTATGTGACTCGTCATGTTCCTGTTAGAAAAAGCATACAAAGTTTCAGCGTAAATTTAAAACAAACGCAGAAGCATTAAAGTATGTCTTTGTCTGAATTTTTTTATCATTTCCTAAGATAGACGGGTCTTCCTTATTGCATTAGTACACTTGCACGAACGCTGTGACCCACAAATTTTGGCATGTGTTGCTTTGAAATAGGCAAGCCAACTCAGCACTACTTGTAGGGCAGTTTATACTCGGCCAGCTCTGTTGCACTCGCAGCGTGCTCTGCCAAAGCGAAAATATTCAATAGCCTGTTCTTATTACCGCTAAAAGTAGTGATCACTGCGCCCTGGTATTTGAAGTCAGCATTTCTCTTGTGAAGGTAGATCGCCAGGTGCAAAGTTTTGTAAACTACTCTAAATTTAAAAAGAATTTACATTCAAGGTTGTCTTCCTTGCCCAGTATGGAATCAAATATGAAAGCTATGAGCGTTTGTTCCACTGTAAAGCTTCCTATAAAAAATCACAGTCCACTATAACTTCAACAAAAGAAAAATTCATATCTGCCTGGTGGAATCTGGATTGTGCTAGAGATTATAGACGCCGCAAAGCTGCATGGAAAAAACTCCTTACCAACCAATGTTCTACTAATTGGAGAAATTATGTATTTCTAAAGCTCCGTTCAAGAGAACAGTTTCTTCAGCGAAAGACGATTATGAAGAAAAACGACATAGCTATCTATCCAAAAGCAGCAACAAGAAAGCTCTGTTCAGACTTTTCCGTAATTGTAAAGCCATTACAGCACCCGTAATTATTGACTTGGTTATTTATTCTTCAAAGGAGCTGGAAGATACATTCACTGAAATTGCATTAGGATTAGAGAAGAGATTTACATCACAAATTCAAATTAAGTTTGTAAAACCTTCATTTGGAAACGACTTTATTAAAGTAAGAAGGAACGGACTTGCGAAAGTCGTTCGTAATCTGCCAAACCGAGGTCTTGGACTAGAAGGCGTCACTTCAGGAATGTTAAAAATATTATTCCACATCTCTCTTGAAGACCTCCTTAATGTTGTCAACCATTCACTTGAAAATAGTTGGATACATGCTGACTAGAGACTTGCAAAAATAATACCGCGTCTTAAAAAACAGGGATTAGGAATGCAAATAGGTAACATTAGGCCAATCGCTTTAACATCACATGTAGTTAAGTTAATACAAAGAATACTTTACATTAGAATCGTGAAGTTCATAACAGATAACGCAACGCTTAGTGCGTGCCAGATGGTATTTAGACCAGGTTACTCTATGTGGTGGGCACACGTTGATGTAGAGGCTCGTATGAAGCTTGCTCGCCACAGTCGACAATATGCGGCCCTATATAGTAACCCTTGATTTAGCCAAGGCATATGATAGTGTTGAACATGCTATTTTTATCAATGCCCTAAAAGAGCTAACCTTCCCCCAGCACATAAAACATTGAATCTACGAATTTTTAAAAGACAGAAAATTTTATTGCTCCCAACAAGGTGTTTCCCCACCAAAGTATAACCAAACGAGAGGAGTTCCTCGAGGCTCTGTTCTATCGCCAGTGCTATTTAACATTTTCTTAAGTTCAAAACCACTGAGTGATAAGGTACAAGTACATGTATATGCAGATGATATTGCATTTTTTGCATCTGTGATATTCATTCATTATATACGACTTTACAGTTTTATTTGGAAACATTGGAAACCTGGTTTCAGATATATATATGAAGCTGAACGTAACTAAAAGTGCTATAATAGTTTTTTCATTGGACGTACCAGTGACTATTTCTCTTCAGTACCATCAAGAAATAATTCCCCAAGTTAACTGTTTTAAATATCTGGATGTGTTGTACGATCAAAAACTGAGCTGGCGTGATCACATTGAACAAATTAAAATTAAGGCTACACGCGCTGTTGGAATGATAGGCAGGCTTGGCCGCCTCTGTTCCGGTCTTCGCAGAGATAAGCTGACCATGATTTATCGCATGAACGTTCGTCCGATTCTTGAATTCGGATGTGTACTTTTCTCTGGTGGACCAGCATACAAAATAAAGTCCTTGATTTTCTTATAGCGGGAAGCTCTTCGAAGTTGTTTAAATGTGCTAAAATTCACAGCAAACAACGTTTTGTATCCAGACGCTTGGATCGTCACTCTTGCTTGCAGATTCCGTATTATAACAGTTAAAACCTATTTAAAATTTTCTGAATCCACTTCAGGAAGGCGACAGTTTGTATTCTTTACCGAGCCCGGTGTCTTTTTTAATGAGCATTGGTACCGTGTATATAAACCCCAAGTGCAATTTGTTCACATTTCTAGATGCTTTAAGTGCTAATATATTCGAGATCACACCATCTGACAAACCAATCGGCCAAGTGCAAATAGAATTTGATGATATCTTCCCAATGAATGCTAAATACTTGCCGTCTAAATATTTGACTGGCTTATCAGAAGAACACCTGTCTCAATTAGGTACTAATATAGTAATTTCAACGGATGCATCTATGAGTGGCGAGAAGGCAGGAGTGGGTATTTTTTCTCTCTCATTATTCTGGTCGTTTTTATTGCGCCTCCCATATTATACACCAATATTTCAAGCGGATTCAACGGCCGTTATACTAGCTGTTTGTAAACTTCCTGCGACTCATTCGACAGCTGTGATAGTGACTGACTCGTATTCAGTGTGTTCATTCTTATCATCGTCGTTGGCATCGGCAGTACTAGAAACTTTTAAATCTTTAATCCCAGCAAACATTCGTCTAGTGCGAATGATATGGGTGCCAGGCCATCGTAGTATATATTTATAAATGAGGTGGCTGACACACTCGTGCGAACATCCCTTGATCTTCCAATTGTGCCAATCATGCCTCTTACAGCTTATGTAACAGCAGCGAGGTTCAAAAAACTTTCCCTTCTTGAAGACTCAAAAAAAATTACAATACAGAATCCAGATTTCTCGCACCTGCACCTCGCATGGAATAGTAAAGAGTGTCCTACGCGTAAATTGGTAATCTCTATAGCAAAATTACGTTGCCGTGTACCACCTCTTAATTTCTACTTAAACAGGTATGGTCTGGTACCATCCCCTCTGTGCTCAAGCTGTAATGAACCTGAACACATCGACCACTTTCTTCTGACATGTCACCATTTCAAAAATCAAAGAAAAAATTGTTTCGACTTTTAATAGGAAAACTAGGAATATCACTTACTCGCCCTAATATTTTGTCTTTTGGGGCCGCTTCATTAGGACACACCTACAGGAACATCTGCGGGGCTCTCTGTGAATTCCTAAGTAACACAAGAAGATGACCATGCTGAGCAGTTGATCAGCTCTCGATTTTTACTAGCCAATCTAACATTTATTATTTAGCTATTACACCGTAATGATTTAACCTTCAGAAGAATTATATATAACGATTACACCTCAAATATTGAACAAATTCTACTATTTCTCCTCTCCCCTCCCCCTTTTTTTACAATGTGCCGAAATAATTTCACAGTTAAAACAAAGTAATTCTGTTTCCCTAGTCTGGAAAACCTTTAGGTATTAACTTGCATTAACCAGCGGCTTCATGGCCGATCCCCCTTAGTGGGTGAGAGCCACGAAAGAAAGGATCAAGGAAGCAAGCAAGTATCAAATAGGATACCTGGCCCCCTTTTTCGCATTGAAGTCGTTGCTTCGCTTCGTTCGATTTTTTTTTTGCGAAGGTGAACTGGGCCATATTCATCCCTTGCCATATATCTCTGATCGCAGTGGAGTCTCCTTCCGACATTCTCTCTTCCGCATTGGCTGAAAAACTTTTGTTCTTTCTTCAGCAATACCACTATAAGGGCAACCACGCAACTGCTGCGTCATGAGCATCCGAGTCTCGTTGTCTCATCCTTTTGTATTGCGTGTTTTGCCATATACCCGAGGTTCTTGGCACCTTCTGTTTTCTAAATGGTATTTCTCTTTGTCAATTTATTGCAGTAGAGAGAAACAATAACAAGAGAAACTTTGCTGAATAGTTTTTTTTTGCCAAAAGGTGAGCTGCATGTGCTTGCTGAACAAAATAAAATACTTCCATGAACATGGAAAAACATAAATTCCAAAGTAAGAATTGTGTTTTCTCTCTAGAACTCACCAACGTTCCATAAAGCACCCGCAAAGCTACTGAAAGGTGCTTGGTTGGATATGTCATCGAGATGCTCATTGAACAGTTTTTCAAAGCAATGATGTCAAGACGCATTTATAACGGGGTTAGTACAACGCGCAAACTGGTTATTTCTCTTCGCTGCGGTAGTGCAGTAGTAAAAGTGGAACTGACTGAACGCAAAAAAATTACTCTACCTTGATCCAAGATCAACGACATTCCAAAACATCTTTTATCAGCCTGTTAAGACGTGTATTTTAATAAACAATGACGCTGAAAGGTCGTGCCGACTATGTTTTCGAAAATTTCAAAAATTATGTGGTCAAAGTGTGGTTCTAGAGAAAACTAAATAAAGGGCTACATATATATTATAATGGGAATTTCGCTCGTGTAATACATTATCGTGACCTCTTTTTGGTAATCGTGTAAAAAAAGCGACAAAAAATAAACACGCGAGACCGAAGCTCAATCCTGGCATATAGGTTTGTACCAATCATACTTTTTAATGTCAATAAGCGCAACTGTTCTTGAAAACTGTACAATGTTTTTCAGGTGTGCCTTAGTTGTATGAACTGTCTTGTGATCGCGAATGAATGCGCGCTTTTTGCACTTCTGTGCGATGAGAATCGAGGCTGCCTGTACTTTCCTTCACAACCCCCAACACATACCATAAAGGCGCAACAAGGGTGTTGTACAATTTGCAAGTGACATTATATATGGAATATGTGACCAGAAAAAAGAATCAAACCGCAAGCGACACGCTGATCAACACAAAGCTTGCCAACGCAGCGGCTTTATGCTAAACAGAAACGACCATAAGTACTTCAAAAGTATCTTATCAGGTCTAAATGGGAAAAAACACCCCTTTTGTCGCTCGAAGAAATAAAATGTTAAAAACTCGTGGTGTTTTTTTATCCACTTCACTTTTGTGAACGTGCAACTACAGCTACTGAGAAATTAATTTGATTCTGCTTGCACAAAAACCGTATACATACTCAATTATGCTCGGAGGAGAAGGATCTACCTTTTTTGATGACAACTTAGTTTATTCTTATAAGGGACGCTCAATGTCTCATTTTTATTGCCAAGAATTTTAGTCCTTTATACTTCAGAGCTCACAAAAATATTTCCTTAGCCAAATTGAAGAGGCGTGTATATGGTCAGACGACGATAACAGGTCTTTACTTTACTTCCTGGACCTCACAGTTCAACCAGAAATAATCGAAGTACATAAAGCGCATATGTTTTCTCTTTGTGGCTGAAATGAAGAATACAGAATACTGGAATGTGTCAGAACAATCTAGTGTAGAAAAAAAGCGCAATATGTTGTGACAGAAGTCTGGTGCGAGCACCAGGCCGGGAAGAACCTCTGAAAATTCGAAAACAGATACTGTGACAATGAGAGAATTGGCGGAGGAGGGTTTAGTTGACGGCAATTCCAAAATGATTACCCATTTGCAGTCGACAAGTTTCTTATCACGAGCCGGCTGTTGTCACCATCAACACTGCTGCTGCTGAGCGCGTAATCTGTGAGGCTGCTCAGATGGCGCTTGAGAGGAGCGGGTGGGTAAGCAAGCCAGCAGTTGCACTGTCAGAAAGAGAGCTCTCTTTTTTGAGGTGCGAGGGTCGACATAGCAAGCTCAGTAATTGTTGACGTGAGTTTGTGTCTTCGCCTCTGTCATCTTTTTCCACTGTTTTTTTTTTCTGTTCAATAGGTATATAGTAGCCTTCCTATGAATAAAATTTCAGTTGGAAGGAAGTGAGCGCTTGCCCCGTCCTTTTCCTCTCTACCGTTTGATATTTTCGCGCTGTTAACCTCAAGTTGCTAATCTGGGTGTTCAGCGTCCCTTTCGTTTTGTTGGTTGTTCGCTGACTATTCAAGGGCCTCTGTAGCAAACGAGCCGCCTCAAGAAGTTGTTGCCGAGTGGTGAGGTGATCAATATAATATATCTGGTTAGCCTAATTGACGTTGGATACTTTAGTAGTGAAGTTAGGCATGATCCTGGCTGGGAAATTGTATTTTAGCAACTCTACAACAATACATTTTGGGTGGTGTCGTGTAAATAACGCAACTATATCGCGACGTATTAAAGTGAAATATGTTCCACCTTATACGTTAAACTCTGCGCTAGCTCTTCCTCCTCTCGTTTCTTTGAAATCTTTCCATACTCATTGCTGATTTCATAAGAAACTTTGAAATTACACAAAAAATATGTAATACAAAAAGGTACTTTTCCGCCCAGCTCATCAAGTTGACACTAGCCCCCCTTCACTTTTTTTAATGACAGTCTTTCAATATCCGCTGAAACGCCCGTCACACGATGTCACAGGTCCCGTTAATTAGGGAGGCGATCGCTGGGCTAATTCCAAGGGCGGAAGTATCGGCCCCCCAAACCGCACCACGAAAGCGTGGACAATTTAGAAGTGGTTCTTTATGGCGCGCCAGTGGAAGCCGGCTGTGGCCCAAAGAACAAGTCAGAGCTGAGAGTTGATAAACAAAACAAAATTACATTCTCAATAATGGCAGATCAAAAACAATACACAAATATGCACACTCCACAATAGTTGCATACAATATGTCACCAATCAAACAACGTACTACACAGTACAATCAGCCACACTCAAAACAACGAACGCAGACAACAATACGCACTACAATGCAGTCGCATGCATTGAACAACCAAAACACTTAAAGACTAAAGAGATAGAAAACCTATTCAGTCCAAATTTCTTGGAACAAAAGTCTGGATGATACTCTTCCGAGAATCACTCACTCAAAGCCTAGCGTTGTTGTCGTTCCGCTGCCCCCGAAGTTTCTCTTCCACGAAACCTCGCGTCTTCACTTGGCCGCTCTCCAAGCTTCAAACTTCTTCGCCGGAAACACGTAGGCTTCACACTCGCAGCAGTTGCCACGCGTCTTCGCTCGATAGCGGTAGACACACATTCTTGCCTGTAGCTCGAGTCGTCACCCCTCAGGTGGTAATCCTCTTCTTCTCCCGCTTTGTCTCTACGAACAAAACCTTCACCGACTACATGGTGGTATACCCTATGTGCTCTGGCGCTAACTTCCGTCTTCTCCTGATCTCTCATCTCGGCTGCTCAATTAAATACTTTCCGCGCGAGATTCCAGAAAGTTCTCATCATTTCGTCAGTGCAATACGCAGCGAAGGCTGGGGGAAAGGGCGAGACGATACGGGGGCCGTCCGCGATGGATGACTCAACCCGGCATCACCACGCCCCTTTCCATCGAGAAAATTCCAGGGCTTGCTCGGCCGCCGATGTGGGGTAAGGAGGTTCGTCGGGGAACCTACGCTTCCGAGGGGAGAGGGACGCGTGCCCGGGGAGTCTTTGGATGCTTGTTTTTTTTATCGTTGACCTCGCGGGTCACTCCGGCGTTTCGTCGCGAGAATTTGGCGGCGCGCCCGTTTTTGAGCGCTCGTTTTGTGACACACGATTGCAGCAAACGACGCAACACGAGCGCACACCCTCTCCTCAAAAAAATTACTTCCGGCAGTGCTCCTGTCAGCTCACCGCTACCCAATACGTTGAAAATCTCATCAAAAGTCCCCAAGTTCCGATGTCTCTGACGCACATGAGCCAACAGAGATCTCTTCCCCCCCCCTCCCCCGCTTCATCTGCTTACAGCATGAGGGCCTGCAGTGGCACAGACTATCATTACCTGGTATACGTCGTGCATTCTTCATATTGACTATTTTCGTAAGGATAAAAAGAAATTCTATAGTATGACGTGAAAAGTGGATAAATCATGAGTCGACATGAGCTATGCTCTTTATCGAAGGACGCGTGACATGTTTTCAGGCAAGGAAGACGCGCAACGTTGAAAACAACGACAGGTCCCCGGATGTGTAGGTAACTTTCGTTACCACAGCGTTCGTCACAATGGTTTACAATTGTTAAAGTATACATCAACAAAATTTTGACCTTAATTTGTGTTTTTTTTTTGGAATAGCAGTCTGCAAGGACAGAACAGGAGCCATAGTCTTCAATAAAACATTCAATATTATGAATGCAGAAAGCGTACCTGACTGCTTTATATAATATCCTCTCGCGGAGTTATTTGCTCACTATTTTTCCAACAATGTGGTCTATCGTGGGAACCTTTTCTTCAGCCTTACAGCTCACTCTATTCAGGACATCGTACTTCTCTGAACATTTTGGGCAAACAGTGGAACGAATACAATGTGTAATACTTAGAGAGCTACCTTGGCTTCACTAGGGGTTGGTGGTAAAAAATTGTTTGAACTGCGTTGGGCTTCAGCTTTCTTCCCCCATACTGTTGCACAATGTGCGGCTAGAATTGTTCTTCAATAAAATGTTGCTAGAATGTTCAGAAAGCCGCTGCTCATACTGGCACGATGAATCAATCGAATTGCACTATTACAAGTTGCTAATGCCATGCAGGCCTAAAGGTAATGGTATAAAGCTTCTCAACAATACCACGTGAAAATCAATATTGTGAATCACAGCTAAATTTTCGCGGGTAACACACACTGAATTTCAGATTGCGGCTTGTGTTACATGACTGGAAAAAGCTGCCCCAAGTCCACAGAGAGGTGATTTTAAAGCATTTGCTATTTAAGTCAAGATTTAGATTTCTGGCCTCTGCCTTAGTGTCTATATCAACAGCCAGCAAGTGCGATCAGGAGCGCCTCCTGCACGTCACCCGTAACTGCGAGCAAACTAAATAACAATAAATTGCGGGCTTCAATCTTCCATAACCACCATATTATTATGAGAGGTGACGTCAGGGAGGGCTCCAGAAATTTCGGCCACCTGGGCTTGTAGACAGGCACCTAAATCTAAGCACACGGGCGTCAAGCATTCTCACCTTTATCGAAAAAGGGGCCTCCGCTGCCGGGATTCGATCACGCAACCTAAACGTCAGAAGCCGAGTGTTTTATCCACTTCACCACTCCGCCCGGTAGACAACCAAGCAAACCCGCAGGTCATGGGATCGAATCCCGGCTGTGGCGGCCGAATTTTTGATGGAGGCGAGAATGTTCGAGGTTCATGTGCTTAGACTCAGGTGCATGTTAAATAACTCCAGGAGATCGAAATATCCGGAGCCGTAAACTGCATCCTCTTTCATAATCATATGGTGGTTTTCGACGTTAAACACCAATAATGACAATTAAAATGCAAGTAATAATTGTCAACCTGTCTATGTGCTTGCCAATGAAAATCACAAGGAATTGACGAGCGGGAAAAAAAGCGAAATGTTAGCTAGGTGGCACTGCTCCTCTGCAATATTCCAGACGCGTTTGCCGTTATCAATGCCAAAACGTGCGTCATCAAACGTAAAGCTTGACCATCGGCCTCCCGTGTCAGCGGGGAAAAGTGATACAAAAGATCATCGAGATATGACATCACCATGTGACGTCATAGTGGCGCTGAAGATTCCCAAAACTTGTGATATCATTGTGACATCACAGCGCCGTCACGTGAAGTAACGTCACACGAGGGCGTCATCACATCGCATCGTTGCTTGGTCGAAGGTGGCGTGAACACAGATGCAGTGCAAAAGCATGGTAGGTGACTGACCTTGAGGGCAATGTGAAACGATGTTATGGGCAGAAAGTTTTAAAAGGGTTGGTCACAAATACAAAAGTCTATCATAAATACAGTAACTCCTGCTTCCAAAACGCTCTTGTTTTATTGAACTCCAGTAATGTATTTTTATTGGCATCAATCCATGGCGAGAACAGGCGTTTTTTAGCTTTGCAGGCCAATTATAGCACTCAATATTTCAATGAGCTACATAAAGAAGAGCCAGAGTAAACTTTTTTATTATCCTAACAAACTTGGTACCACTGCGCAGTTCATGCGTGCAAGTATATGATTGCTAGAGTTTGATTTCCCGCGACCCCTATATAATCATAAAGCACGCCGTGATTGGGGTCTGCTCATAAACTACAACAAACTGGGGTTATTTATTGTAAACACCGACATAGGCTGACTGGTGTTTTTCATATATCGCCACCTTCGAAATATGGCCGCGGCTGTGGACTAGAGCCGAGCCCTGGTCCTCGATTTATAGTGACACGACACTTGCGGCTAAGCTACCATGGCAGGCGAAAGCACAAATGAAAATGGGTAGCAAAGTGTCGCCGTACCTTTGCTTCCCAGTCTGCTCTACAACATTCAGGAACGTTAAACAGCATCGCAATAACGGATATTTATAAGGAATTCTTCCGCGAACTAGACCGAAATCCTCAGTCGCATGCGTTTTCAATGACGCAAACCTGCTCCGAGAATCAGGGCAGAATAATGCACGCGTGCAGTGTGTGTGTGTCGTCGATGGGATTCTGCTTTGCCCAGCGAAACTAAAGACAAAATGCACTAATGGGGACAACTGTGTGCTATAGGCAATCGCTAACACCCGCACTCACCTTTGTCGAAAGAGTATTCTAAATCCGAACATCTCGTAACCACGGTGCCACAACATTAACAACTTAGTCGTTTCACAATGACTGCAAGCTGACACGCCAAGCGAGTACCGGGATGCATCTGTAGCAGAGTAGTGCAGTACAATAAAATATTTTACTACACGTAGTATGAGTAGCGTTCTTCTCCAATGTTCATGCGGTGTGGCACTAGTTAATATTTACATGTATAATCTAGCTGCCGCCACACTGACACCCACCGACGCCGCTCGCGAAAGAACATCGTCTGGTGCGAGGTCAACTGGTCTTGTTTCTTCGCGTGGTCCTTGATATAGTGTGCGTGTTGCGTGTACACAACTGAGGTGGCCGTTGCTGCAGCAAAGAAATGTCATACATTGGCTCTAAGTTGTATATATCGATTACTCATCGTCATACCTGTGATAAACCCTTGAAACAAGTATAACAGATGGTATAGCCACACCTCTACACGAAGTGGACGTGAAAGCGAAAGAATCTGGCCTATAAGTTGCGCCCTCTCTAAGTAACAAAAAGACAGAAATAAGAAAGGCAAATTTGCTCTGTGGTTGCTGTCTAGAGATGCCGCAACCATGAATATTTCGCAATGGTATGAAAGGTTCCTGCAGTTTGTTTACACAGGAACTTCATAGACTTCTGAGCTTCCTTTTTTCTAAGTTGATAGTTTACGCTGAAAGGGTCAAACAATCCTTCTAAGCGCAGCATGCATCCAGGAGACGCTATGATAACGCCGATATACAACCTTCATGAGTGCTCGGCGCAATCTCTTTTGAAAGCCATTGTATGCCAGCGCGCTATCGATCGCCGGGATTTCTTTAGCAGCCACCCCATCACGTGTAGTATGGGAACACAACAGCACCAGTAGCAACAAAGGACACCCAACAGCAACAAAAAAAAAGGATAGCCCCGTCGCTGCCATTGAGTACTCCTTGTGTGTGTTGTTGGTGCTAGATACTCTCAGTGACCTGAAACAAACTGGAAGGGAACAATGACACCTCACTGCATGAACACGGGTAGGCATGTCTTTGGGAAACGACATTAGGAAACACTGCTCTGGAAATGGCTGTTTCCAAACTTTCTTTCTCGAAGGTGCGCAAGCTGCGTATCCACTACGGATGCAAGATACTTAGTACTTCACCGTATTTCTGTTAAATCTCGTAGAAAACTTTTGAAGCTCTCAAAATATTTCTACGCAACATGTACATACCACTTTGTTTTACATGGAAGCAATCAATGCGTTTGCCTTCATGTCAGCGAATAGTCACCCCTTTTCGCTCGATGAAAGGTTGTCTTATTTTTCTATCGCTTAGAGCTCTTGTAAAGCGATGCGCACTGCTTGTTACGGGAATAGTGGCGAATTGCGCGAAGATAAGCGCTGTTGTATTTAGGCAATATATATGTCTAGCTATAACGTAAAGTAATACGCTAAGGAAGCTAGCAGGAACCTATCCATCCAATCATCAAGCATGCTGATTACCGCTGTCACTGGAGTTTCTCTGGGCTGTATATGCTTTGCTTTCATTCCTGTTAATTAGTCGCCTTCAAATTACTATTCCTTCTGCCAAATGTTTATTCATTTTCTAGAAGTTTCACTTGATAATGTACGACTTTTCTTTTAAATTAAAATTGTCTGCTAAATTGCCTCTAAAAAAGTAAAGCACACATCAGTTCTCGATATTGGCGTACCAACAGCACACTATCTTCCTCTAATATTAGGAATAATGAGCACTAAAATATTTATTTTCTTATCAATTAGGCTCTCCCGGCTCTACCTTCTCAACGCAGCTCACATACTGCATACATTTTGGCTACGCTAGAACATGCTACTCTGAAAAAAAAATCATGAGAAGACCAGCTGGCATGGGCCACGCACATCCGAGCGCCGAGCTTTTATGACGGCCGATAGTGCACTCTGTAGAAGTAACATACTTACCTTCTACTTGAAAAGAGTCCATCGGTAACACAATTTTCAATATGAACGTCGCCATTCACCCGATTTTTAGGTGCGCTTGCAATATTTCCGATGATGCAAACGACGTCTACACAAATCTCAACAATAGGAATATAACTTGGCGAGACTGCGTTGCAAAAGGCCTGTCTATGCCTGTGGGGACTCCACATGTACGCTATAGACGGACCACTCGCGCTAGAATGCCCCACTTTATTCCGCCCAAAGTACCTACGAATTCGATGTGCTCCAGCAGCCACACTTGAAACGGCTCGCGAGAGATTTAGGATAATATACTTGCGAAATAATGAACGTAGTCATTTTACCAACGATGCATGTGTCTCTGTGGTAGTATACTGAGAGGCCTTTCCATTTTGAACGTCGGGATGGCTCTTTCTGCTGCGTTTTATTTCTGCAACTTACTTTGTATTCTGCCGCATCCGAAAAATCGTTTGCAAGTATCACGAAGGGGGCCGTATACCTTGCGGCGCAACCTTTCTCGAATTTTTCACCCAATGGTTCTACGCTTCGCATGGCGCATCCAGTACTGAAGCGATCGCAGCAAAAGCAACATATTGAGTTTGAAGAGGCCTCGACTGGACGACCGGAATACGGCAGAAGATTTTTTCCATGACTATATAGATAGCTCAGCTCATGCTTACGGCATTTTTGTCCAGGGACGGGATTAGCGGCAGTCCTGCTGATACATAAGCCTGGAGCACACACTGATTCCAGCAGGTTTGTGTGCGTCTGCCTCTGGGGAAAAATCTTCGCAGACTTCAAAAGCTGTATGCATTTATTGTCCGCTAAAACTTCACAAAAACAGCCTCGCGAAAAGTAATCCGTTGTTGTGGTCTCCTATAACTGCTCTCGCTGTAAGACTGCTCAAAAGATCAAACAAACCGAAGCGCGACACTGCAAATATGATTGCAGCTTTCGTCCATATGTTTGCTTCAGAAATGCGGTGCTGTTTTTTAACACGGGAATACAGCAGTTCACTAACCCCCGAAACAAGCTTTAATAGACGTTCGCACTCTTGTGTTTAGAAAAAGTGGCTAACAATATTGAGTGCTTGGTACTCTACTATGGGAGAGCAGAAAGCCGTTCCGTCAACACCCATTTGATGAGACCGTCTTGGCGAAAATTTTGCCACGAACAAGTTCACGACGCTGATTTCCTCGAGACTGCTTGCTAGTGCACGAGGCAGTACACTGTGTTTAGTACACTGTGCATCTGAATTGACTTTTGACTCTTTGAGTGATCCGAACCCATCACGAGTATAATGCTGCCGTGCACTACTTCCAACATGGGCTTCGCGATTTCTCTAGTTTGTAGCCTTCTTTTTTTTAATATATACACCAAGAAATGTTGCCTGCTTGAGCAAGAATTGGTAAACCTGAAGTGACTCAGGTATTTTTCGTACCATTTACACTAACGTCCTGAAATGTAAGCACAAAAGCAATAATCTCCTGAATATGGCGATACATAAATTAAATACCACAACAGCAGACGCTTCGATAGACCTGAACTCTTTTTTGGTTCATCCATCGGTTCGTTCATTCGTGGTTTGTTCATCTGTCCGTCTATTGATTCATACATCTATCCTTGGTTCGTCCGTTCGTCGATACTTTCGTCCGTCCATCCGGGTATCATTAATTCGTTCATCTATAGCTCACGCTATAGCGTACACCTTAGCAGTAGCTGATGTAATCTACTGATACTTTCTTTTACGATGCATTCCTACATATACTCCGAATGTTTCAGCCTGCTTCTTAAACGGGCTGTCAAGCTCTTTAAGAGCACTGTTGGTCCTCAACACGGTGTCCGCTTTGTTATTTTTTCAGATCAAATCATTTCACGACAAAGAATGCACACAGCACTTTTTCTAAAGAGTGAAAATATTTCTCATACCAAGGTAAATCAGGCACTCACACTGCTAATGCAGATTAGCTTCATAAATAGACAGTGGTATGAAATCAGGTACAAAGATTAGACTTGTGCACGTATTCGGGCTTCGTAGAATCACGTTAGTTTTCTTTCTACTCGAAGTGGCAGGTTTCCGAGAAAACGAAATTAAATTACCAAGTCAGGAAAGTGCATAAGCAAGGCTTAGTGTTACCCATGTAGACAAGTATGGTGAAAATTTTAAAATTATGGCTACGCGACCCGCTCGACGAATCAATTGAAGCGCACTACATAGAACAGAGCTAATCACTTTCAAAAACCAAAACGGGCAAGTATGTTCTACAAAAGCTAGACATAGGCCATCGCAGCAAGGGCAAAACACCGATGTAGTCGCGATGGTGAGAAAAGAAATTGAGCTCCCATCTCTGACTGAAAACATGCACTTAGAACACCACACCAGCAGGATAAATACGAGGATGCTGTACTTGTAAATAAATTCATAAATTGCAAGGCTGCAGCATTCGTGTATGCGGCGAGATATGTGCGCAGGTTTAGCTAGGTTTAGCTACGTGGTCATGGTGGGCGACTGCGAAGGGACATCAAAAACGAGCGTTACAGTGCAAAGCCCGAAAGGTGGAGATTATGGTGGAGGAGATGGCCATCGCTATTGAGGTGGCCATCTCCGGCGCCGTAGTTGATTAGCCACTCGCAAGGGCAGTATGTAACAAGGAGGAAAGATTAAGCGGAAGGACAGGGAGCTTAGCCAGTTCTTAACTTGCTGGCTACCGTGTGCTGGAGAAAAGGGTGAAGAGAATAAAAGATGACAGAAAAGAAATGTTGCAAAGAGAGAAAGAGAAAATACAATAAAATAGCAAAACATCAAAAGCAAAATTGAAGAGAATAAGACAATAAAGTCAGTCTCTGAAGCAAGTTCTCCGCAAAAAGCGTAACAAAGCTTTCAAAGCCTTCTGGGCCGAAGAGGGACTCGGCCAATGACCCAGAATCCTTGGTTCCGACAAAGGCCGGTCCTCTAGTCTATCCAGAGCTTGAATAAGTTCTTGGTTTGGTGCGTTGAAATGGGTGCACTTACATAAAAGGCGGGCAATGGTTTCTTCGCAGCTGCAGTAAGTTGTGAAGAGGAGCTGGCCAATTCAATAAAATAGGAGATAAGTGAAAGACACAAATACGAAGGCCAAAATACAAGCAAGAAAAATCGCAAATATACACTAACACACTACAAATTAACTTAAAGAAAAAGATCAATGATCCATCTTTCTAGGAATCAGTATACCACGAAGGTCACACGTGTCTTTCTAGAGCAAGGTGAGCGCTTAATGTGCATGGTTCGCCACAGAGGCAAAGATATGACCACAGCTGCAATGAATTGCAATCTCGTGCGAAGGACGGCAAGCAGCTTGATATACTCCAAGAGAACACAACAATCTTAAAGCACTCGCAAAATTAGCATACACAGGAAAAGCACGGGTTAACAGGACACGTGTCACAGTTCAGCCAATAAAGCACGCTGCTCAAAAACAAAGACAGGCGCACAAAACCAACGCGCAGGTATACTTCACAATACTTACTTCTTCGTGTATGAGCAGCACACTCTTCTTTCGGAAACGTGGCCGCAGCAGCGAGAAGAGTGACCTTCGTGCTCTCTATAAGTCAAGTAAAGTTAAGGCAAAGTTGAGGTGCAAGCACTATATTCAGCGACAACTTTCTGGGGCAGCACGGCCAAAGCTACGTGGGCGGAGCTTATGCACACGTGCACCCTTCGGTACAGTTGACAAGAACGTGCTGAAGTTGCCGAGTTCTGAAGGCCACCAAAGATATATAGTGTATATAAATTACTCGCCACTAGCCAGCTGGAAAATGTGCGCTCTGTGGCATAGTGGTTTCGCACCGCGCAGGCGGAGTGCGAGGTCAAAGGTTGGATACCGATCTGTGAAACTTTTCTTAGATTTTTTTTTGTAATCTCTTGGTGTATTTTTAAAACACCATATACATGACTGAATTACACCAGCGTGACGCCTGGTGGACCTCGGTATAAAACACTTTCCTGTTAAAAAACAGCCATTTGTGCGGGGCGGCAGCAACTACACACCTACTCTAGCCAAATGATCTTTCGGTTATGTTACCTTTATTTATATATAGGAGACAAGTCCAAGGTTTGTGATGGAGAGGCAACACTGGTTTACTTACTATTGAAAGTTCTTTATGCTAGGATCCACCATAACTTTGGGAACATGTTTTCCTCTCAGATGCGACGTTGATGAAACGTTTGTTAGAAACAGAAAGGCACACGAGGCGGGACACGTTGAAGACGCTTGCACTTCGCTTCCTTGGCTCACATCTTGTCGATGTTATTCGCGCGCCTTCTCTATTCTCGAACGCGATCGGTGTTCTTGACTCGCACCTTGTCAGTGTCATTGGTCTTCTACTACCGATGCTTGCGTTCGGCTTCCCAGGCCCACGCCTCGTCAGTGTTGACTTCACCATTTGTGACCACGATCGACTTCGCTAACCCGCGCAACTCTGGCGACATCCGGCAAACGTACGCGCACACTAGCGGGAAGCATGCCACGACGGCGTCCTGCCCGTTGGCGCGATCGCGCGGCAAGAAGCGGCGTGCTGTAAACATAGTTGGCGCCGCGAGATTCTCGAAGCCCGCGCAGCGCACGCACCCAACGGTACACGGTTTCTTCTTGACGACAGATGGAGAGAGGTGGCGAGGGTGAGATGATGCCCTAGTGAGGATAGGGCTAGAGCGTTGCGAGTGGTGGAGAGAGTGAAGCGACGGAGAGGTAACACGTAACGAGCACGCGGCAGGTGAGGGAGAGAGACGTCACCGCACACTGCTAGGAGGGAGTGAGCTACTTGGCACCGTTCCAGAGCCTGCAACGTGGAGAACAGCGCGGACGGGTGGACAGCGTTACAAAGGCTGGTCAAAGAGCTGCTTCGCATCTAATATTCTCCCATGGGGAACTGAACCTAAAGGCCAACTCGGGTGATTTTTCGAGGTTATTTATTTATTTATTTATTTATTTAGGTTAATATATCTCAGTGAAATTCACTGTGTACTTTTATTTGCACGTTACCGTAATTTATGCCAAATTACAAGCTCGCGAGATGCTTTGATTGTTTGCAAATGAATTTTAAAGATTGCCTCGAAACGGTTCACCTGGCTTGCCAGAGTTATTGGCAACACTGCCTGTGTTTCGTTACGTTTCGCATGTCAATGGAAGTGACGCCGCCGATCACATCGCTCTTTGGCCGCTGCAGTGTTTACTGTGCTGGCGACAACGCGATGGTGGTGGTGATCAGCGGTTCTACCTTCCTGCGTGGTGTTTGGCCGGCGGTTCGCTGGTTAGGCGCGTGATTTTCTGTTCCCTGTAGATGGGTGTGCGGTGGATGGTAGTTCGTATTGCGTTGTGGGTTGCACAAAGCTCTCATACAAGACGCAGAGTGTACGCTATGATGGCTTTCTTCGTGACCGTGCCCTCCGTGAGAAGTGTATCACTGCGATCAGGTGCGACACATGATTAGCGAGGAGAATGGCACGCTAGTGTTCCCATCATTTCTTGCCGCAGTCCTATCGGGACAGCGTTCACATTATGGTACCTTTTGGGTTGTAATTCATTTAGTAATCCCAGAACAGCAGGAATCTCTCGGCCACGGACATTCTCGTCGGTGCGCGCTGGGCTGAAGTCGCCACAAGTGCACCTCTGTAGCAACACCACACTTGTTCATATAATAACAAAACAGTGTCTAATCATCAACAGGTAAGACTTACCATTCGTCGCCATAGTGCCGCGCCAGTTGTTCGGCTTGTTCAGTGACTGGCTGTTCGTGGTCGTGGCTCGAGCAAAAACATCACAGCATATCCACTGAGCCAATGACGATGAGTGGAGCAAAGCGTCCAACAGTCCATCCGTACTTCCGTCTGGCCTTGCGTCCGTCCTTTCATCCGTCCGTCTATCCACATGTCCATGCGTCCATCCGTCCGTGTGTGTGTCCGTCTCTTCCTCTATCGGTGTGTCAATCCGTCTGTCCGCCATTGCGTGCACCCGAGCACCCCGCTGAGTGTTCGAGCACCGCGCTGAGTTTTCGGCAACGGTAGTGTACTTCGCAAAGACCACTGAAACTGGTATTTTATTAAATACTAAGTGTGTTTTCTAGGGCGCATGTTGAATGGAAATCACAGAAATGAGCCCCATCAACTGTAGAACGAGTTATATGGCATATTCTTAAAGATCAATAGCGTACCAGTTAGTGGCTCTGAAAGTATGACCAAGCAGATTTTTCAATTTTGTGCACAAGACAGTTGAAATTACGGTTATTTTCTGCTTAAAAATGACGATCTCATCAGTGACCACACAACAAACTGTAGTGCTAACGCCTAGCTCTTCTACTCATCTTCTAAGCCTTGAAGCGAGCCTGCAATTTGCTCGGCTCAACCTAGTAAAAAGAAATCAGTCTTAAAGCTGCAGAAAGAAGCGTAGACCACATTCACTATGTTTATTCCTTCTTTAGTTCTTGAGCTTCTAATAAAGTGATGGGCGTTCGGCGTTGCCTGCGGCAACGGGTGCAAAAAAACTGCAGTTCTTCTTTTTTGCTGCTACTACCATCTACTACATCGCAAAAGCAGTGGTTTACGCAAGTCCTAAGCTGTGTCGACGTAACCACAGATGGAAATCAATATCCTTTTCTTGGTGTTTTATGTAATTGCACCTGAATAATTAAGGGTGGATTGGCACAACAGCCCGTATGATTTCTAATGAAGGCAAGTTAAACAGGCTACTGAATCGTCCAGAGGAACGTTCAAAGCGAGATTAGAGGGAGGAAAAGAAAGGCTAAACATTTCCTAAGTTAAGCACTAACTCATCAAGATAAAAACCAAAAGGAAAGATAGGCAATCAAGGATGACTTGCAAAACACGTCGTCCAGTCTTTAATGCTCACCCTGCTAAGAAGTTGCCTGTTTCGACCTTATATAAAGTGCTATAGTTTTCCCCGAATTTCAACCCATAATATATTTCCCAAAGTGGGTAATCTCATCCTTCGATATTCACAAAACTTGTCGACGCCATAATTTGCGAAAGACTGACCTCTTCAACCCCTAAACTATTTAATTTTTGATGCGTGATTCTCAAAAGTATCCATAACTATGCAATATTGCCGGTGGTAGTGCTGTTTTTTCTAACGAAAAAGTTCGTTTCATTGTATGTACTACTTTGCTGTCAACAATCATTTTCTTCCTGATCTTTGATGACCTTTGATAATATAGTTTTTTATAACAGTTTGTAGTCTAATTGCTCATATTCTATCGCCATATTTTCGTGTGTTAATAATCAATTTCATCGAGTTCATAGGTATTTCAAATCAAGGTGTTCCTTTTTGTATCTAAGAAACGAAGGCAATACCAATGCCATGACATTTAGAAATCAATGAACTTGTGTTCTGCAGTTTCTGTAGTATAAACGACAGTAAAATAAATAAAGGTTGACAGGTTGCACAGAATTCGTCGGGATAATTTTGCACACTTACTTCAACCATGACATTCTTTTACCTTTGAAGGGGTGGTGCCACCAAATTTCGAGGCTATGCCAAGCTTGTTGTGGGTTTCCTCTGTATGCAAGGACTCTCCACACGAAGGGTTGGACACAAAAAACGCGTAGAATATATTTTAGTTGACTTTTAAAAGTGCAACTGAATGCTCACACCCGCGATCTAGGCCCATCGATTGCGCGGCAACGCTAACGTTTCAGAATACTGAGAAGCAACGGCAGTTGTCGTGACGTCACACCAGATTTGTAGTGACGTGAGTGACCTCCACCATCTCCGAGACGAGCCTGCTGATAGGAGCCTAGAGTTTCCTAAAATTAGCATAATAGGAAACTCTATGCATGGTTATCAGTGTGCTGGCGTCCCTTGCATAGACACTGTGTGCATCGGGGAAGGGCACTGGGTGCTTTCGCTCCTCCTTCAGCGTCTCGGCGCCTATAAAAGGCCGGCGCATCTAGCGTCGGGCGTCTTCCTCGTCCACGTTCTGAACATAATGCAAAGTAAGAAAGTTGTAAATATAAACGCTTTGTTTTCTTCTGTCCACCTTTTGCCTTGCCACTGCCTAGAGGCCGCTGCAGCTGGCTGTCAGCGCGTTTGTTTTGCTGACGCATATGTGGCACGTGTGTGTGGCCCCACAGCGGTGGTCTAGTGTCTAGGATACTCGGCTGCTGACCCGCAGGTCGCGGGATCGATTCCGGCTGCGACGGCTACATTTACGATGGAAGCGGAAATGTTGTAGGCCTGTGTGCTCAGATTTGAGTGCACGTTAAGAACCCCAGGTGGTCGAAATTTCCGGAGCCCTCCACTACGGCGTCTCTCATAATAATATGGTGGTTTTGGTGCGCTCAACCTCACATATCACATCACGTGTGTGTGGGAGCAGACAAAACTCAGCATGATGTACGTCACAGTCTTGTGTGATCATGTGACCAAGCCACCTATGAATTGACGTCACTGCCCAATTCGGTGCCACGAAACCGAAATCAGTCCTAATAAGTAGAGCAATATTAAGTATTTAGCGAAAATACACGTATCTTGGTGCATGTATCATACTTCATGGAGCTGAAGGAAACGCTTTCAGCAAAGAACATACAAGCCACGAATTTGGTGGCACCAACCCTTTAGGTGTCGCTGGCAAAGTACCGATTTACTCATTCTTAATTGCGTCACTCAGAAATACCCCTACTTGTACTCATTTACTGAAGTCAATATAGACTGAGGGTAATATTTTGGCATTTCTTGGTCATGGCACAATTAAGAGAATAGATCATTTCAAATATAAAAAGCGTTCTTGCGTAAAATCAGTAAAGACTTCTTGCGTAAGATCAGTAAATAATAACGCCTCTTTTTGTGCGGACAACTTTTGGTATCATTTTCTGGGCGACTAATTGGGATGTGACGTAGCAGTGTACGTGGCATGATCACGAGATCACACAAGAATGTGACGCACGTCGTGCCAGTGGTCGTCTACTCTCGTACACGCGTACCACACAAGCATCTGCAAAACAAACGGGCTGCAGCCATGATGCTTTGCCGGTGCGAACGTGGCGCAGGTCTCCGAACCCCATTCATCTCCTTACAATAGGCGTGCGCACGGAAGAGGGTGAGGAGGCCGCCACTGCCTTACTTTCCTATAAGGGGGTGCGGGCAAGGGGGCTGTTGTAAACACAGCTCCACACAATAT
The DNA here is from genome assembly GCF_043290135.1 of Rhipicephalus microplus. Taxonomy (NCBI): domain Eukaryota; kingdom Metazoa; phylum Arthropoda; class Arachnida; order Ixodida; family Ixodidae; genus Rhipicephalus; species Rhipicephalus microplus. The sequence continues at coordinate 6,233,904 of NW_027464598.1, read as the reverse complement.
CATAATAAAGTGGGGGCACTGTGACATAAGGGGAGGAAGGGGTGAAGTCAGCACCATACATTAACATTATAGGGAGGGGGTGCTCAACGATAAACCTTTGCCCCCCCCCCCTAAGCAGAAACCTGCCCTCACCTACACTAACTATAGCTCTGGTGTGACATCATTGCAACTTCCGTTGTCCTTTCCACAGAGCGGCGACAGTTCTAGACGCACTTGGGACCATCAGTCGAGAGAATGAGCATTTAGGAACTTTTTGGAGTTGCATTAAAATATATTGTAAACGTTTGCTCTCTCCGACTATTCGCGTGAAGTGTCCTAGCTTACATAGAAAACCCACGAAATGCTTGTTTTAGCCACGGAATTCGATGGCACCACCCATTTACAGTTTACTCGTCTTAGAAGCAGAAGTGAGACCCTGATGTTAAATATGCTGCTTTTTGAAAACATTACAACCGCTAGAACATGCTTTTCCATGAAATTTTGGGAATTCTGGCTGCACATTTTATTATCGGGGAGCTTCCCGCAGTGACCGCTGGGAGCACTGATGATTCGGTGTCGTTTCAGCGGTGTCGTTACGGACGGGTAAGTTTTCAGCTAGTTGTACATAAAGAATGTTGATACTAAATGGAAGAAGCGAACTCGAAAATCGTCAAGCAAGTATTTATGCAACAGCAGAATACCTAGGCGTAAGAAAACATCGGGCAAGAAGAAGGTGAAGGAAACAAAGAGGTAAATAATATGGAAGGTTTGAATGCTTACGGAATTATCGCTAGAGACTTACCAAACTTTCAAGCAGGATATTGCAAAAGAAAATATCTACGATAAGTTTTCGGGGTAGTTCTATGCTGTTCTAGGCCAAAACGGAGGTGTTGCGGACCGAGACGTACCGAGCCAAATACGAAGGCACAGGCACAGTATGTAGTACCTGTGGAGAGGAGTAGGAAACGGCTGAACATTCAATAATGTTCTCCAAAGGTCTCCACTCTATAGTCCAAGATAATGGCGAGGAATGTTTCAGAGCATTGGGGTTTAGGGACACTGAAGGCAAATTTGACTTTAAACAGGTAGAAATAACCAGGAGGGGGCCAGCTGATTAGTGGCTACGATCAAGGGGCGAGTGAAATTCAATCCTTGAACACATAGTGATAGTATTGCCTTTATGGCTAGGTGGCGTGAGCCACTACTCGATCTAAAGGATATAGCCGGATACATTCATCAATCCATCCTTGAAAGCTGGATCTGTTCACGCATCATCAAGGTTCGGACGTTGCGAAAACTTAATACCAAGCTTATAAAGGGGATTACGGGGTGCGTCTTCAGTGGGGCCGTTGCAGTTTATGAAGAATGCTAGAGCTTTGGCCATCAGTGGTGATAGCTCCGTGAAGCACCATTTACCATTATCATTAGGAATGCTAGAAAGAAGGTGAAAAACGCGGCGCCAGGGCTGCCTGAAAGCAATGTTCCTGGGAAGGCTACAGCCAATTTTTTGATGGGGATAGCGAAAACATGACTATTACGAAGGAATAGCTATGGCAATTTGCGGCTTTTCTACATTGCAAGAGGATAAGCTAAGCGGTTCCTTTTTTTCTTGTTGGCTTAGCTGCCCCAGCAATAAGGCGTACATAGGATTTCGGAAATGTGCAATCTTCACGGGTACGCAAGAACGCAGACAGCACACAAATTGGGCTCAGTCTTCACGGGGGCGTGTCACGTTCTTGTATCCTATCTTCCGGGGAGCAATTCATCTGAACACGCTCACTTTGTTCCCGCCCAGCGAATACGCCGTCACATCCAATCGTTCCTTGCACTACCGGTGGGGTGGCCCATAGCTCTAGACAAAACCTCGAAAAAAGGAAACAAAACGACACGTCATACACACGAACCATCTGCTCGAAAAAAGAATGAGGCATTGCTAGGCTTATAGCTTTTTCGCCCTTAAAGTAATTGCAATATCCGTGAAACGACTTTTTGAGGCAGCACAAGTTTCTTCAAATACGCAGTTTTTCGCCATGAGTTACTTTTTATTGGAGGCAGGCGCCTATTACACATACTACACCCATGCATACATGTACGGCCCGCTCTGCCCAAGGCACGATGGCAACACTGAGAACATATTCTTGACCCCTACAGCTCAAGGGTTCGAGAACGCTCCTGTGAAACGGTGTACAGCACTGGCTTGGGTTCGTTGAATTAACTTCCCACTGACGAAGTGCCTCGGTAGGTGATTGTGGAACAATGCACTCCCTTTTTCTCGAAGCATTTCTAGGAAGATATTACTCCGCGTTCGCGGGACATTGCTAGACCATTATGACGATGACGTCATAAGGAGGTCATCGTGGCGTTGCTAAGACGTCACAAATGTTGACAGCGTTTGACGAGACGATCACGTATGCTGATGACGTCAGGAATAAAGTCATCAATTCGATAAGGTTACGATTCGCTTTGGCGAGAGAAGTCAGTGTGACGCCATCAAGACATCATCGCTTCGAGATAATAGGGTGTATCGCACAGGCGGTGCAGAAATATTTCGAGGGCGTAAAGAATGCAGTGCCCCAGATTGCAGAGGCTGTGCAAAAACCCGTTTTCTGCAAGAAGTTTTGGTAAGGCCGAGAAAGGATTAATACAATCAACTGAGAAAGCGAAGATGGTTGTCGACTTTGATTTGTTGTAGGAGAACGCACGAAGCACAACGGGATGTATTTCGCCACACCTGTCCTTCATTTTACAAACATTGACAAACTCTTTTCTTCAGGTTTCTTATCGCAAAGCTGCTAGCCGGCCTACTTAGAAAGAATTTATCTTTTAGCCAAATACGCGAACAAACAAGGACGTTTATTTATGTTCATGCAAGTGACTAAAAGATCAATTTTTTATCGCCTCATTGAACGTTTAGGAGCAGCCTCGCGTAAACCACGCCAACTAACTTTTGCAAACCGCGGCGACTACCCGCCGCTAGCGATAAGGCTGGAATATTCAATGGTACACGTATAAATGCCGACGCGCCTAACCGCTTGTCAGGTTTATCGATAGCAGACGCTCTGATTGCCATTATCATGTTCCAGTGTGCCTTGCTGTATACTGTGGCTCAGTTTCTCGCCCCTAAGTTCGGCCAATAAAAGTTTTTTTATTGACACGCTGACTGCTTCCGCTGACGGCATGCAATGAGATATCCTAAGGCATGGTACATACAAACTTATAATTAAGTGTATTTCAATAAATAGGTGAATAATTATTCGGAAACCATCCCTCCCGCTTCGAGGCACCACTCTAAAACACACAGATCTGTTTGTTTTGTTTAGGAGGTTGGTTTCCGACACTTCCAGTTTCGTCGCAACTGTTAGCTGCCACAAATTTCTGACAATAGAATCAGGTGTAAAACGTTTGGAGCAACATTACCCTGATTGTACAAAACGTCTTTTTTTTAAATGTTTAGCAAACCAAACACCTTGAAAACACCCCCAGAACTATAGGCTCACGTATTATTCAATGGTCAGGCCTATTTCATTACGCGTAGCTTTCTGTCTAGACTTACCTCTAGTTAGAGGACTTCACTTTACGGAAACGCTTGAAGACATGCACACACGCGTGTGAGGTAAAACAGCGTGCTGTAACTTTTCGGAATCGCCGCTGACAATTCAATCATGCATGCACACCGTTAAGGAACGTTAAGGAAGCATTGCTTAAACACTCCCTGTTGCCTTCCAGGTGACATTGCACCTCAGTTGTCGTAGATTTAAGCAGAAAAACAAGAGACACATCTTTCTAGACGTCTTCGTCAGGTACGTATGGTATAGGTGGTCTGACATAACACATCCTACTCGGCAGGCTCAGTTTCGGTATCGCCCGGATCGAAGCCTACCATTGCGATGATCATTATCAGTAATTACCTCCAGTTCTTGAGGAATTTAACAATTTCGCATGCTCTTAATTGTTTCATTCTCACAACCCTCTCATTCAATTACCCTCAATTGAATATTGAAGAAAGTTAAGCAATAACGTTTGCTTCATGGCTCATTTTGATATAACTTGAGGTACGGCAATGTTTTTCCACCCAGACGTAGATGTACTGCGCCAATACGACAGTGTCCTACTCTAAAATGTCGTTCATATAAAATATGCATTGTCTTTGGAAAAAAAACCCTTCATAAGAGACCGGCATACATAAACTACCATCAAGTATTTACGGCAAAATCCGCTCCTCTGACGCAGTAGTTGGAGTGGTGATTGAAACGAAAGCCTCACACTCCCATTGAGCTTCTCCTCCCTGAAGAATTATTGCGTGATTCGGCAATGCCGTATCTAGAGCCCCCCTTACTATGTCCGGCCGTCAGCACTGTGCTGGGACCATAAGATGTAAAGACCAGCGCAGAGGACAGTAAAGATCACTTTTCATCGCGCCCTCGGACATAAAACGAAACTTTACTACCGCCCAGTTTTACTGCGTTAGTGTCAGCAGTTATCTACACCTTCGCGTTCAAGTGCTTCAGCGAGGAATGCAGCAAAGGAAGGGTGGAGCCATAGGGCTTTGCTTGCTGGAGTTCATCCATTCGCTCGAGAGCGGGAATTCGTGAGTTGTTGGTGCCAATACTACCTGGCTTAAGACACAGCTGCAAACTATGAAGTCTAGGGAAATGTTTTGATTATATTGTCACTTTCGGGTTACCAATAGTTCTCCACACACATGAACGCAGAAGCTAAATGAGTAAAAGCACCATATATATTGTATACACGTGAAACACCTCTCCCATATTTCGTCTTCATAACGCTCTGCCATTTTTTATACCAGTAAACACCTCCTGCCCAGAAACACATTCTTCCATTTGGTAACTCTAATGAGCCAGGAAATGGCTACAAAGAAAAGGGGGGGGGGAAGAAACAAGATAAATTTCAGGACTAGAAAAATTTTTCGCGCCGCGAGATTTGGACGCTCGCTTTCCCCATCCGGAAGCCTATGTGTTAATCACTCGACTATCTAGACCCGCAGTAACATGGATAAACACACGCACGAAAGCAGAAGACAGGCGCGGGCTCGGACGCTTGAGAGGCAACACGGCTCCCGACCTGGTGTATTCTACGTATATATAGCAGGGCCTTCGCCCACGGGATTTTACACGGCCTCTGTAGTTCACCGGGAAAAGCATGTCAATGGGCTCTCGTTCCGAGCACAAAATCCAGAGCGCGCGGAGGAAGTCGCGATAGCGCTTGCTGCTGCGGACCCCAACTCGAAAGTTATCATCACGGACTCCCGGAAAGCATGTGCTCATTACTTGGTAGGAGAGATATCCCCCCTAGCCAGCTGAATTCTAAAACGGGCTCTCGCTGATCCAGCCCCGAAACGCATCGTATGGGCTCCTGGCCATCAGGGCTTACGAGGTAATGAGGCCGCTGACGCGGCCGCCCGAGCGCTTACCCACCGGGCTCCTCACCTTGGCTCTTATGACTCGGAGGCCAATACACCACTGCTGCGGTTCAAAAAAATTCTGACCTATTATCGCGACACTCACCGCCTTTACCCGGCTCCTGCAAAGGGGCTGAGTAAGGCGGAAGAGCGAACTCTAAGGCGCCTGCAGACAGGTACTCTACTCTGTCCTGCAATCCTAAAAGATTTCGATGTGAACACAGATGGGCGGAGCCCACACTGTGGGGAGACGTGTGATATCTTCCACATGGTATGGGCATGTCCGAAAAATTCCCACCTACCACCTTCCCCTACCCCTTCCCGAGAGGCATGGGAGACTGCCCTCCTCAACTGCTCATCACTAGAGTCTCAACGGGCTCTGGTGAGACGGGCGCGAGTAGGGGCCTCGTCATGGGGTGTCCCGGACTAAGGACGCCGACCATGTAGCGGGGTCGTGCTTTGGCCCCGTACCTCTCTCTTTTACAATAAATGTTTTTCTTCATCATCATCTAGACCCGCTAGCAGAGCGTAGCACAGCCTTAGCAAAATGTTTTCTTAACTAGCTGCCTAATGGCTTCTGAAGGCCAAAAATATGCAGCACAAAGCAACTCATGGACAGACAAAAAGCACGGCACTTTTGCGAAATCGAGAGACTTGCGTGTTCGTGCTTCAGACGTGAGCATGCGGCACGAGAGGTGAAGATGCGCAGTGGGGGTGCAGACGACACCGCCGCCACCCGATTTGCGAGCAGTTGCGACTTTACAATGCTCCTTATTTAAAAAAGAGTGCAAGTCCCGTGCTTTTTGTCTATCCTTGTGTTTCTCTGCGCTGCAAGCTTTAAACACGAAAGTGTTTGGTACCGGGTGACGAAAATTTCAGTGGTGTATTTCCGTCACGGAAAAGAAGTCTAAAAAATGCGCATGATCAGAAGCCAGAAGTTTCGTCAACAGGAGTCGAACCAGTGACCTCTGGATCAAGGACAACAGATGACGGGCACGCTATTCACTGTGTCACGGTCACTTGCCTTGTATGGTTTAAAAAAATCGCTTTTTTTATCTACCACAGCGCTCTCAGATACTTCTTCGTAAAATACAATAATGCATTATGACAGAGGAATCCGTGATTAGTTCCTTCAACCCGTCGTTTCTAAGCACTCGTCGCGACTTCGTCAACGTCCCCGGGTGGCGACTTTACCCCAAGCGTCGACGTCATTTAAAGCATCCATCAATACCAAACATAGCTTTGCAGCCTCTGCAACACGCCTGTTTCACCTGGATGTAGTTCCTCATTATGCAATTTACGCTCGCTCCACGAATAATCGCGGCCGGCCAGAGGGATGAGACGACGCACGTTGCGTTTACCTCAGGTTGGGCAGTGGCATCCATAATTAAAACTCGCCTTTGGCAGGCCCATGCTGGGCGTCCAAATCACGCTCTTCTGGCCAACACATCGCTTGCTCTCGTTCTTCTCCCCCCATTAAATACTACAGCTACCACAAGAAATTATGACAAGGGTTTGTTTAAATAATAATGATGAACCTTAGTCGTCGGTGTAGAGAAGTATGACTAATTACAACGTGTATATATCCTTTCTAAGTGGAGCTATAGCTGTCAAATACTAATAAACATTGCACAAGGTCTCTTGTATCAATTTACGATAAACGTTAAACTACTTCTTTAAGAACACGATTCAATTTCGTGTTTTACCGATACCTAGAATGGAGGTTAAGCCATGTTTTTTTGTTTTTCTTTCAGGGGAATGATCTTGCTTATTACAGTAAATCAGGGCTGTGGCAAAGCGGTTTGTTGAGCAAAGATGTGAAGGGCAACAAGAAATAAATGGGTAAGAGAGGCAGAGTAAATCGAGTCAAACTCATGAACCACTTACTGCAGAACATTTGTTGTTGTTGTTGTTGTTGTTGTTGTTGTTGTTGTTGTTGTCTTGCAGCGCCTCTTCGCTCGGCGAGTAACATATCCTTACGAGGAAAAACTGAAAAATATTTCGACAATTCGGTACGCGTCTACTCCGGTAGAGAGAAACAACTGTGTGTTTAGAAATTGTGGTTAACAATTTAGAGTACTTGGGACTCTACTATGGGCGAGCATAGAGCTGTCCCGACACAATTTGTTTGTTTAGAAAAAATTTATTTACAGCATGTACAGAACACAAAGGCTTCATACCATTCTAGTAACAGGGCATATACACCTCAGCACATCTATATTTTACGACTAACATAACAAACACGATTTGTTTACGGTGCGACGGTACCATTTTCTATGCGCTGAATTTTAGTACTCAGTGCAGTGGGCGTGCTCGCTGTCTTACCTGACCACTGGAGACACGCAGGCTTTCAATGACGACATTTTCTTGTGATTCTGATTTTTCCTTTTACCGTGGCTGGTGTCGAACCTCCACACTTTCTCAGAGGATAAATGCTTGACGTCCTTCATTCAATATCAAGTTTAAAAAACAAAGCGGCCTTGCTTTTTTGTCTTTTAGTGCAGCTGCCTAACCATTCTGAGGAGCAGATGTTTTATGGTAGACTGGTAAACAGTGACACTAAAGCAAAATTTAAAACACTAAGCTTTTTTTACGTTAGCTCAACGTAAAAACTGTGCTTTTGTTCATCTCTCTGTCAATTTTTCGCATAAGGCAGACAGCCAATAAAAAAAAAATAGGTGTGTATAGCAAACATTGGCGGCATATCAAGGTGCCTCTATACATAGTGTTCATGTGATGTCACTTCCGCCATTGTCGCCCTCTCCCGCCATGCCCGGGCACCTCCCTGGTACCTACGGCAGTTCACGTGCTGCAGCGCGGCTTGTTGGGGGCTCGCCATTTGTTGCCGTGTACGATGTTGAAAGAGAAGCATTATGTTTTTTTTGTTGTTGTCGTACTTTAACGAGCTCATCGGATTAGGAAGGCTTTGTTTGTTCACTCGATAAGTACGAGGAAATGAAGATGTGCGACACGTTTACAAGCCACCGCGTACACCGGCTGCCCTCCACGACCTACGACGGCCCATTATCTCCCTTTCGCTGCAAACACAACAAATTGCGTGGCCCAAGAACGAGTGAAAGCCCAAAGTCTCTTGAGCCGCAATTTTAAGAGCGGATGAGCCAAGCGAAGCGTTCCCATCGAAAACGAGTCGTGCAGAGCTAGGCAAGTTTACAAGAGATATAATATTATATACTGCTGCGGCCCACGCCACCAAAGTAGCAGCCCCCCCTCTCCCCAAGCGTTTTTAGCAGTGCTGATGTTAAGCCTCTTTGATTGAAATTCATGGAAACAGCCGAGGAAAATATTATGCGAGGCAGATAGAGACTTTGCGTGGTGTGTGCCGCGGTAATGCCGGTAATCACTTTTTTTTCGCGTATGTTCTGACACCTTTTTCACCTTGTATTCTACTCTTTTGTACGCAAATGTACAGTGGAGTCTCTAAAAATGATGGAGACCGTGTTAGGTACTTAATTGACCAATTTTTCAAAATCCTGACCCCCCAGCTCGAACCGATTGGCTATACTTCAGAGTGAACTAATATTGTTTGGCATCCACTTACACAGTTTGTTTCAATGCAATACCCGAATTTTCGCGATCACCATCACAATTTTAACTGCCTCCCTGACACGCTGATTATGCACGCAGTGGTCGTGGACAAGTTTGTATGTACAGTATCTTGGTAATCTATCTCTGTTTCAAGGGAAGTGCTTGGCTATGGCACTTACCCGGAATGAAGTTACACCTGACGACGCAAATACAAACGAGTTTCTTCAAGTAGTTTTTTTTTTGTTAATCCGTGCCAGCCAAACACGCTGGTACTTTGCGGCAAATTGCAATGTGCGTTCTCAATTTTAGGTAATAACTTTCGGCAAAGAAACACCTCGAAGCTCTGCTCCCTCTTTGGGGACTACTAAATCAACTTGCCGCTCAAGCAGCCCTCAAACTTGCATCGTGAGGCACAACTAAACGGGCGCAAGCACGAGGAGACAACACGGCAGCGGTAAGCGATGGAGTCGGTAGGTACCCGGGCATGTCGGTGGCGCAGTTCGGAAGTGACGAAGGGGCGCTGCGTGACGCACGTGCATACTACGTATACATATTTCGTCAAAATACAATAATGGACAATTATAGTTTACCGTTAGCGTGATGACAGTGGTTAGGAGAATGGTGTTACTGTGCAGCAAACGTTCGTCGCAGCTAACGTCTGATGATTTAGCGGGATAGCGTGCCCAGCGAGAATTGTTGCGCCACCTATTGGGGGGATGATAAGTTAAAGTACAGTGAAAAGGAAAATAAAACGAGAATGTTTGCCTGTACGTGTCACCACGCGAAACATTTTTACAATTTTATTTTAGTAATAATACAAGTAAAAAAAATTACACACCAAACACGAAAACATTTACGCTGCCAATTTCTTTACATCGATCTTCTAGTTAGGCTTAGAGACCTTCGAAATGGGAAGCTATCAAAAAACTTACGCTAGATTATTCGTAATGCTCAGTCATCGAAGCTATCTGAAGGCAAGCGAAGCTATTTTAAACAGTTTTTTGGTACGAACGAAGTGAATCTTTTAACAACTACACCAAAATCACTTCGAAGCGGGCGTCCGAAGGTACTGTCATGTTCACGTATGCTGCGTATACCACGCTAACACGCTAAAGGTAAATCTGAAATATAGCGCACGTACGGTAAGCAGTACCAGTACCGTACTTATCTGCGCATGCGCACATTGAACCCACTATCATGGTAAACGCGCTATTCCTCTAAGCCTAATATACTATAACTGTTTAATGGTCTGCCGCCCAAGCAGCCATTTATGTTTTGCTTTGCCTCGAACAGTGCCTCCTCTTCTATCTTAAATCAGCCGCATGGGGCTGGCATATAAAAATAGAGGAGTAACTTCGTAATATATGGACCCCGTCTGGCAGTGCAATCACGGAACATTAACCTGTGCAGAAATTTGGACCACCGCCAGGTGGCAGCACCTTATCCTCAACACTGAGCATTTAAGAGGCGAAGCTCCATAGGGTGTGGGTCGTTCCCTCCTTTGTAGAAGTAGGAGTAGCAGTAGTAGTAGTGGTAGTAGTAGGATGTAGCTACCTCTAGTTTATGAATTACCTAATAGATGACGTTTTCTGGGTATGTCCTTGGAAATATCACTAGATGGCGTTAGTAGTTTTCGTAGAGTTGCCTATTTCATATAGTTGACAGACGGACAGATGGACGGATGGATGGACAGACGGACAGATGGACAGATGGACGGATGGACGGACAGATGGACGAACAAATGGACAGATGGATGGACGAACGGATAGATGGACGGACGAACGGATCGTCAGATGGACGAACAAATGGACAGATGGACGGACGAACGGATAGACAGATGGACGAACAAACGGACACATGGATGGACAAACGGATAGACAGATGGACGAACAAATGGACAGATGGATGAACAGACAGACGTTCCGAAGGTGAACAATGATAAATAGGCTGAGCAGTGGGATCATTCGGTGTTACCGTAAATCACGCTTGACTTCGACCATTCATGCATGCATATGAGTGCTAAGTGGTTTACAATGATATAAAAGGTTTATTAGTCATAAGTGGCATATTGTGGTGAGCTGCGAATTCTCGTTTGGCTTTATTATTACTGCGTCATGGTATCAAATCGAGCCCGAAGTTCGCATAGACGAGAATTGTGTATGTTCTCCGGGTGGTCGTTGGTTGTTTCTAGTCATACGGAATACATCTGAGAGTATATCAAGACGTTACCAACTGCGCAAGCCAGGCGTTTTCCGTAATCATGTTGACGATCACCATCAACATCATCATCATCAGTTTATTCGTTATGAGCGTCTACGTCATGGCATATCGCGGGTACCTTCCATGTACTGCGTCATGATGGCAGACGGTTAATGTGTGGTATGGAACGCGCTTGTCCTTCACCGTCATTAGCATCATTGTCAGCGGATGCTACGACGAACAACCTCCCCCCCCCCCAAGCCATCGATAAAGCCTCGATCTTAAGGAGCTTTGTTCCTAAAATAGAGAGAAAGTGCAACAGCAGCCATATATAGTAGAGATAGAAAAGATGAAAAGAGCAATGAAGGTGAGCATGAGAGGGAGGAGAATTATATATATATATATATATATATATATATATATATATATATATATATATATATATATATATATATATATATATATATATATATATATATATATATATATATATATATATATATATATATATATGGAGTGATGGCCAGAAACAGAAATCGAAAGTGAGACCTCAAAGAAGGAAATGAGTAGGGCAACGCTGCTTTCTGCTTTCTTAGACTTAGTACCCCTATTGCGCAGTTGGATGTATGGATGGATGGACGAACATTATTTGTAGTCCTGAGAAGTGCGACAGCACGCAGTGGGCTTCTCCCACGTTGAAACAGGCAAGCTAAGCCTGATCGCAGCATCGTCGGCTCTCTGGGCGGCCCAAAGCTGATCCCCCTTCTTGGGGTTTTTGATGACAGTGCACCACTTGGCCGGGTTAGCTTGGTCGCTGCCCAGTAACGATGGGCATTGCCGGAGCATATGATGTAAGTTAGCTACTTTCCCACAACGGGGGCAGTCCAAGTATTGGAGTAAAACTTACGGAAGATGACCAGATTTCGGTATACATCCGTTTGTAAAAGTCTTAGCGTTACCACCTGGGCTCTGTGTAGTTTTCTGTGAGGAGAGGGGTAGACCCTCCTGCTTAGGTACAAGTGCTTTGTTAGCTCATTGTATGTCGTGAACTGATCTCTATTTTCCAACGTCGTGGGATGCCCCAGTTTTACACATTCAAATATGTGAGCTGCATCCCCTGGTCCTTCTGGTGACGTACCTAGCCGTGCTAGGCGCGACACGTGAAGAACTGACTGTAAATATAGAAAAGTTAGGCTGCGTATTTTACAGATCATCTTTATCGTATTGAAACAAAATAAAGACATAAGGTGGCCATAGCATTTTGTAGTCTTTTTTGAAGTTTCAATGAATATCAATTCACCCTGAAGTCTCCCATGTCCAAACTCAGCACGAATAGCACCAAATGTTGGGCTACAAATGTACCGTGACTTCATTCTAGGTTGTATTCATTACGTTCAGAAAGTTTGAACGCGTATTGCTGTAACTGGCACGCGAAATGACTCGCCAATTTTCGCAATGCTTCCGGCTAGGCAACAACATGGTAGAGTACAGTGTAAAATGAAAGACATATGCATTGCTCTAAAGATTGTATTCCACAAAACTTCAGCATATCTTGAACTTTCCAAGCCACTAGTAAACAATGCACAAAGAAAAAAACAGATTTATGAACACAAGTCTGTACGAAGCATATCAATGAACTACATGTAGACTATTGTCTCCTTCCTCGGCAAGCTCGGTAGTAAGCGGTAGTGTATGACATTAGGCTTACGATCGAAGTTTAGTAAGCTGAGCGCATAACAAACAACTCAAAATATCTCAACTCACCCACGCTCTACCCAAAGAAGCATGAGGCTTACTCTAAAAAAGCCCCCCCTACATACTGACACTTGTTGAATTAAACCTACACTTCCACTTCATCACCATGTGTGGGACCACTGTCAGCAAGTAGACCATGCTAGTAGACCTCCCTGCACGTAGAGCTCCCGCACTACTCGCTCTGCGCGTGAGTTTGGTGGGCAAGTAATCTGGCGAAGGGTCAGCACGCCAGGCGCTGCACTAGTTTCTAGAAATATCAGCCAATGGACTACCCAGTAAGTAGAGATCAGCCCCACACAGTGAGTGGGTGGTGTGAAGTAGGAAGACATGAGGCGAAGAGCATAGAATAACTCTTCATCAATTTCCCATTCCTCTCTGTTTCCCCTGCCAGAACCACGCATTACTACTTCTTGTAGTGGCCACTGTCCCCAATTTCCTCTGTGCGTTTTCCTATATATATTTTTTGTCTACATATTTTGGGCACATATCCTTTTTTTCATTTTTGATGTTGCCAGAGCATGCATTCTACTCCAGGCACACGAAATTAACCACTGCACGCTCAGGAAATCTTCGGTGTTTAATAACGCTCAGGACTCTGTCTACGCGCAAGCGTTATACGCAAGCAGTTAAGTCTGTTTCTCTGTCTTTATTGGTTTTCGTAATATCAATCTTCCTACAGCAAGCACTTACCTTATCTGGATAACAGGCACTCTGCTATCCTATGTGAAGGTGTTCTGTGAGGTAGCTACAGTAGTGTTTATATGCGGCGCTACTGAAGACCAGTACACTGAACCGATCAAAGTTTCACTCCCGTTCACTGTAAGCTGCCTACAGTGATTAACTAGAGTAGAGTGGGCGATGTGTGGGAAAGCATTACCGCAAAGTCTGAGAAAACATCTCCACTGTAAAGAATTCGGCAGATCACACGCACCTTGAAATTCGGTGTAATGCGAAGCATGTGGTGGAAAGGTGACTGTGTTGTAAAATTTTTATTGAGCGAAACGCTGCAAAGTGGCGCTCAATATATGCTTGAATGTTGTACGCACCGACATATATTGAATATTATATCTTCACGCTTCATAAAAAGCGTGCAGTAGAGCACACAGCTTTAAGTTCAAATACATTAGCGCTTGAATTAGTCATGCATTGAATGCAGAAGAGTAATGGTTCGTAAGGCCTGCACGGCCTAACTTAAACGTCACTTAAAGGCTTCTTTGTGCACGCGCATGATGTACATCATGGGCTCTGTCTCGTATGCATGCGTGATTCCCTACATGTAGGTACGTATTTCGGTGACTGCGAGCGATTAATCACTGCATTGTTAATCGTGCCAGTAGTGGAGCTTTACTGCCCTCTCAGAACAATTCTATCTGCGGAAATTCGCAGGTAGAATTGTCTGAATTCATATGTGCAGTAAGAAAGTCATACGGTTTACGGTTTTGAATTAAACTTAAACACATAAAAGCAATAGTAGAGAAAACGCAGAACATAGCAAAGAAAACCACTTCGAAAACGGAACGGGAAGTGCAATAACAAGAAAGCTGGAACTTCGTGATTGAGTCAAGAAGTCTCGCCTTCGCAACGTTTCCTGTTGTTCTCAGGGATGATTGTAGCAGATGTAGCTAGAAATGCGACAAAGACCAGTAATGGCACCATACCGAACCCAAGTATCGCGGAAGTTTGTAGTTCGACACTGTTTCATGGTATGGCTGGAATGCTCGGTGAACTCCGTTCTGTGGCCGTACTGCGGGCAATAAATTCCTGTAATGGTGCACGCTGATAAACGCTTCCTGAGCTTTGTTCCAGCAGTGCAACGGTGGTTTCAGAATGCCAACGCCCTCACCCGTTATTACCGAAGTAGTGTATACCACTGCGGGTGATACGCTTTTTAGGCACGTAGTGCAGATTGGGGGGGGGGGGGGCACAAGGCTTGCATTAGCGCTGCCGCAGATTTGCATGCAAACTTGCGTAAGCGCCGAATAGCGTCATGTACACTGGAACAGAAGCAGGAGGGAATAGTTTTACGTTATCCCGCTTCTTGACCAAACATTGTCCATTGATTCGAGCTGACGATGGCTAATATATACAAACTCATCTTTCGCTGAGTTTCGGTTTTCAAATGCCAGCAGTGCGTTTTTGATGATACAATTCCTTTACCAGCGTCTAATATTTTTATTCTGCCATAACTTGGCATATATTCTCCGCATACACATAACCTATCTTATTTTCACTTTCTAATGTTGCTTGCAATACCTGAGGACATGGCACGAGTGCATTCGTGCCTGGCCACAACTCACAACATTTCAAGCAGCATTTCATCACAACATTTTACCGCAACATTTCACGGCAACAATTCAGTTTCACCACAACATTTTGTTGCGGAGACTGCCTACTTTGCTTCAGGCAGCTCCTGCAGGTCAAGAAATATAGGGAATATTTACCGACAAGGGCCTTTCGAGACCTCCACCCACTGCGTCACCAGCAGGATTTGTGGAAATGATGTTGAATCGGCGCTTCCGTTAGCCGTTGAGCAGGGCGGCTAATGATAGATGGCGGCGGGGGCTCCCAACTTCGTTCGGGAGAATGTCATTCCATCACTTCTCTTTAACGGTCCGTGCAGGCGCCTACGGGAAGAGTGGAGGCGGAAGGGCTGCAAACACGAGAGGAGAAAAGGCTAGGAGGGACATATCAATCACACCGCTTGGAATCTCCCAGTAGCTATTTTGTTACCTCCTTTCACGCCCTCCAAGCAACACGGTTCCTCACTTTTCTCCTCTTGAGTGCTGTTTGCTGCTTTCCGGATCAGTTTCCAATGAACGGCCGGTTCCTAAAACCACCGTAATGGACCCTCGTCTTGATAGGTAGCAGACGCGCATCCCCCTTTGCTTAGTACTATCGTTTTTCTTATTTTTTTCGGTCTTTGTGAGGCGAGAGTTAGGAGTGTTATTTTGGTATTGGTGTGACAGTGTTCTTTCTTTTTGTGCAACCCAATCATTGAAGTCACCTACACTGATGACCAGCTTACTTTTCTCATCGCATCATCGCGACATCATCGCAACATCAAAGTATCGTATAGCCTTTGTATATACCCTGTCCCCGCACATTCACTGAAATAAAAAAAATTACTAACAACTTAGTTTTAGCCCTTATGAAAATAAATGTGCAGTCGTGAAGCTCCAGAAACTAATCTCTACTGTTCTGTTTTTTTTTTGTGCCGAAGAAATACGCTGATTTGCCTTCCAAATAATGGAAAATAAGAGACCACATAATCGTCTTTTTATAGCTTTTGTCTTCCATGCTTGAATTATTAGGATCAAATCAGTTCAATAGCGCAAGCAAGAAAAAATAACGCCATGCTTTTTTTATTTCTCCAAGACAGAGATGGAAAGGAACGGATTGATTGATTTGTGGGGTTTAACGTCCCAAAACCACTATATGATTATGAGAGACGCCGTAGTGGAGGGCTCCGGAAATTTTGACCATCTGGGGTTCTTTAACGTGCACCCAAATCTGAGCACACGGGCCTCGACATTTCCGCCTCCATCGGAAATGCAGCCGCCGCAGCCGGGATTTGAACCCGCGACGTGCAGGTCAGCAGCCGAGTACCTTAGCCACTAGACCACCGCGGCGGGGCTGGAAAGGAACGGAGGTTAGCCACTTTTTACATCGGCTGGCTTATCAATGTTGGAAAATCGAAGTACCTCAATAATATGAAAGAACTTCTAGAAACAAATAGTGCATAGAAAATGGCTGGCCCGGCACATAACTCACAATTTGAGCCCTCTAACATAGGTGCTAGTGTGCTTAGGTCTATACTTTTGGCAACCTTTCTTTTCTTTTTTTTAACTGTGAAAGCGAATATTAGAGGATGCTACGTAGCAAGTCACAGGTAGTTCACATCTGCTCGGCCTTGTGCCTCAACATTGTGACGAACTCACAAGAAAAGCGTGTAGACTTCAAGTAATCTCTTTAGAACACTTGCATTAGCTTGACAGCTAACTTGCCCTTATAATGAGAAAACTTGTGTTATGTGTATTCAATGTGACTCTGCCCCGCCATGGTGGTCAAGTGGCTTAGGTACTCGGCTGCTTACCCGCAGGTCACGAGATTGAATCTCGGCTGCGGCGGCTGCACTTTTGATGGAGGGGAAAATGCGGTAGCCCCGTGTGCTCAGATTTTGGTGCACATTGAAGAACCCTAGGTGGTCGAAATTTCTGGGGTCCTCCTCTACGGTGTCTCTCATAATCATATGGTGGTTTTGCGACGTTAAACCCCACATATTGCCACCAGCACGTAGTGGGTCGACCGCAAGAGCGGCTCTCAATCTGGAGGAAAAAGAAGATCGCGTGCTTCTTTTCTGTTCGAGAGCCAGCCACGACTGACGCATCGTCCTAGAGATTACTACCCAGTGGTTTATAAAATTCCTCAGTATTTGTGACTCATCGTGACAAACTGGTGGAGGTGCTGGGTACGCAGAGAAGGCGCGAAGGCCAAGATGGCGATATGGGCACTGGCGGTATAAGTGATCAGCTTCTCCACAGTGAAAGCACAGAGGCCGGCGATCAGGTGTGCGCCAAACATCAGACTTCCAAGGAGACGTGCGCCGATCGTCGATGTACTGAACTGGTGGCACCGAACGATGGGCGACAGCAGCGCTAGGGACAAAGGGCAAGGGCGGTGGCGTGTACGTCCCTTCGTAGTACGATATGTGCTGCGCTGACTGGAGTGCAACACCAGGAACAGGATGGACGAGTAATGGTGGCGATGGAGCAGGGCGTTTCAAGGTTTCCACGTTGGTTGTCTCACGGCGGTATTCAGCAGGAGCTGGTGCAGCTGTATCAGGAAGCAAGGTGTTCCGGAGGGCCTGGTGCAGCTCATCCTTGATCACAGTTGCAATAGAGCTAACCGTAGGATGAGGTGTTACACCAGCCTTTTGCAACTCTTCACGTACTATATCACGGATGAGTTCACGTAGGCGGTCGTTGCTGGTTCTAGTGGTGGTGAAAATGTCGGCAGTAGACATGCCACTGACTTGCCTGTCGTATTGGTTGGATCGCTGCTGCAGCATTTTTTCTATTGTCATAGCCTCGGACAAAAACTCCGTGACTGTCTTCGGAGGGCTGCGCACGAGGCCGGCAAAAAGCTGGTCCTTGACCCCGCGCATCAAGTGACGCAACTTCTTGTCCTCCGTCATTCTTGAATCGGCTCATCAGAAGAGGCGCGTCATGTTTTCGACGTACGTGGTCACAGTTTCGTTTGGCAACTGGACGCGGGCCAGAATAGCTCGTTCAGCTCGTTCTTGGCGATCAGCACTGGCATAGGTCTGCAAAAGTCTACGAGAGAATTTGCGCCACGTCGTCAGCTGCTCCTCTCGGTTTTGATACCACGTACGTGCCCCGTCTTCGAAATAGAAATAGACACAACCCAGTTTCGCCGCGTCATCCCACTGATTCAAGGTGGCTACGCGCTCGAAGTCCACCAACCAGTCCTCAACGTCCTTGTGCTCCGTGCCAAGGAACGTCGCCGGTGCCCATGGGCTTTCCAACGTATAGCGGTTCGAAGTCGTGCTTCCCGTGCCTGTTGACGAGGTTTGCACCGAAGCGCTGGTCATGTTTGTCGACGTGGTGGGAACAGTATCGCCGATTTCTGGAGGCAATCCCCTGATTCGGCAACTGGTCCGATGCACGGGAGTATTGATTGGCACTGGAGTCGTATCAGGGCTTCCTGGTGGGGTCTGCAGCATCCGTGAGACTACCCAGCACTTCCACCAGTTTGTCACGATGAGTCACAAGTACTGGGGAATTTAGTAAATCGATCAACATGACCCTTAACTTTAACCCAAAGCATTCATTACGTAGTGCATTTATTCCTAACAATAAAGCTTGAAACAGCAAACCCTTTAGCAAATTATGCCTTTTCAGTCGACCCAGGAACTATCCATATCATAAACATGTATCTGCCACAGACATGGTATCGCTTTCACTGATCCCTATGGTCCACTGAACATGGTGAAGGAAACAGTTAGCCTAAAAAAATAATTGTTATCATGAAGTAGTGTGTGCCAGAAAAATGGGGCTAATCTGACTACTCATAAATGGTCCACTGATAGAAGATGGTGCTCAGCAAAAAAATGGCTACGAAACAATGACGGCAATATGAAGAACCCCAAGTACCTGCAACTATGGAGTAAGAGTATAAAAAAGGCAAATAGGTACGGCTGCAAGGGCACCTCGAAGTGACAGAGGGCTTACGCAAACGACGATGACACTATAGAGCTATGAACCCTTGGTTTCGTGGTAGCTGCTTTCTCTGGAGTTTGGACACCCGTGTCATGTCTTTGACTGCTTCCCATCTAACTCGAACCTCTCAGCACGGAGAATCAACGTGGAAGCAGCGTACTGTTACCCAGCTAAAGCCTGGCAACAACCTAGAACCCCAATCAGCTAGCTAAAGCCTAGAAGCAATCTATAAGTAATTAGAATAGTTTACAGAGTCATTCAGTGTTCGAAGCCTTGAGTAACATTGTGGAAGCTTTGCAGTTTTCTTAATATTCGTAAAAACAAAAGTACTGGCGTGGAAGACAAAACGTAACTAAAGAAAGAATTGCTAAAGAGAGAAGAAGCAAAGAATGGATAATATGACATTGCTCCAAGTGTGTTCCAAAGAACTATGTTGCGCGTTAGAAAATTAACAATTAGCTCTTTGAAAACCTTCAATGCCGATGAGGGCTTCAGTAACTTGTCGAGAGCCTTTACCTCCGATTAAGGACAATCGTCAGCTCCCTTTAACGTATCTATGGAGTTCTTCCTTGCACTTACTGAAACGGGAAATCTGGCGGAAAGATGGGCGATCTGTTTCACGCTGCTACCATCGTGGCCTTCTGGGCTGTTAGCTATTTCAGCAGTGTCAGTAAGGGGACTGACGGCTGCTTTTTTGTCATTGTTATTGCTTCTAAGTCTTTCATCAGTGTTGTCATCCTGGTATCTATATACAGAATGTTCACTGGAGTGTAAACAATGTATCACAAGGTGTCGTGAGCCACCATTGCCTGAGTGGTCATGAAGCGTGAATTGTACATATTAATTGGAAGAATGGGTGCATCTACATGTATTTATCAAGCCATTTTTGGTGACGTTTTTAAGCTGCCCTTTACCTCTTCAAGCGTGCATCAAATTCGATGAATTGGAATACCCCACAGTACAATTATTTGCGTTTCTTTCATTCCTTTGCCCCTCCTCCCCCTACAAAAAATACTGGGTAAATAAAAAAATACAAACTCAATGAATATGCAAAACGCATGTTTTATAGTCATGAGCGTCACTTACAGCACAGAAATAAAAGGCGAAAAAGTAAGCCATACCTCCTTAGAATAATTCCTTTTTTATTGATAGCGAACTAGAGGAAAGAAACAGCTGCAGCGTCTTTGCGCACTGCTCAAGCCTGGGGCAAACTGCTTTCGTGGTGGTCCTCACTGCACAGAACAGGAATAGAGATATTAGTTTGATTACGTTTTTTCTCTGTGTTATTTTTTAGTTCGGGGGATTTGTTCTCGTTTCTCCATTTCAACCGAGTGGGTGTTGTTACGTGCACGACAGTGTTTTTTCGCATATAAAGATTAATGAAAGATTCAGAGTGGCTCAAACGGGAATGGTGAATGTTGTGCACAATATATTATAAGCGCAAGTGCAGTAATAAGTTGCGAATCAGTTGTATTTTTTGTTTTTGTTTTCTGCTCTGCTTAGTTGTAAACTTTGTCTCTCAGAGTTCATACGCGTTTGAGCTTTCATAAAATAAAAAAATAAAAATGAATAGTATTGTGGGTAAATTCTTAAGGACATGAAAGCAAAAAAAGACGGTGCACTGAAGTTACCTCGTCTCATAAGCTTTTTTCAATAGCTTGAAGTCACCGACTATGCTGACGTGAGTGCAGCAGAACCTGTACTCACGTAAGAACGCACGTGTACGCTAAACTAAAGCTAGCCCCCCCCCCCCCAAAAAAAAATTAGTAAAGTTCCAGCAACAAAAACTGCAAAATAATTCTTAATTACGGAGACTTGCGTATTTAGGAACATTGCAGATTTATTTTTACTTTGTGGGGTTTGACGTACAGAGTGTGCTAGTTTGGTTCGAGAAAGTGGAACAATATCTTGCAAAACAGTATGTCACGTATAGAGTATTTCATCAACACTAATACATTAGTGTTATTCTGTTAACCCCTTTCTTGTGATACGGTCTTGTTAACACTTTTCTTGTGAAAATTTTGAATATAGCTTACAAACACACTGCTGTTAGTTCAATTCTCACTACATGCGTCCCTGTCAACATTTTTCTGTGTGCTATGTATCACTATACTAACTGTATGTATTTAAAAAAACGCTACTCCTGGTTTTTTGTGAGAGATAGGATCAATCGTTTAATCAGATATTCCCTATCGTGTGAATCAGATATTCCCTATCTTCCTAAGCTACTTTGGCGTGTGTATTTGAACATACAGAAGTGTGTGTACTCGGGCAAATTCATCCTAAACTGCGACTTGAAAGCCATAATTCCTAAATTTCAACATATATTTTGTGCCTTAGGTAGTGAATTCTTATCATCCACTCGAATTTTTATTTAAACCGTGTAAGTGATGTCTCCACCGAAGGTTGAAATTGCGGCTCTGGGGTTGCGCTGTCTTTAGCATGGGCGTGTCTCCTGCGTTGGTAGGAAAATAAGCACAATGCCATCCATTGTTAGTTCATGTTTTCAATTTTGAATTGAGACACCAATATATTTGTGATGTTACTGTAATTGTGAGCACTGCTGTTCATGTGGTAGTTTATTCTCCCTTGTTTCTATTCCTTTTAGTTTCTATATTTCCACATTATATACACATATCTTGTTTGAGTCTGCTAGCATTTGCTGCTGAAAAGCCAGATCCTCGGGAGTCTGGCATCGAACGAACTAAATAATGCAACATCACCGTCATCGAGCATGCCAAGCATTTGAGCGTGCAGGGTGTTCTGTACAATTCTTCACAATAGCGTCCATAATCAATAGGAGGAAGTTTAGTGCAACTTTAGTTAACATCGTTAATCAGGATGGTTGATCAGGAGTATATAACTATGGCTCTTTTTGCGCATGTCACGTGGTTCATAAATATAAAGACCTCACTATAACCGTCTTGAGGCCTGGAAGAACATAATGATTGCTAGAAAGCTCTGCACATTGAGTAACGACTTCAACAGCCACAAGCGCTTCATGAGAACTTCAATAAGCCTTGGTTCAGTTAGCTGCTGCACACCACTCGCTTTGATCCTTGTGGGTTCGATGGATCATCAATCGAAACGCACTTGCTGTGGGCAGTCTTGCGGGAAGTGCTGGTTAACCTCAAGCTCCCTGTCTGAGAAGACCGTGTGGCCAGGAGATTTGGTCGCAGAAGTGGTAATCAAATAACAAGTATATAATACACCGTGGTTCGAAATAAAAAAAAAGGAAAAGAATGCAGCGTGTACAAAGGGGCTCTAACGTGAAGGAGGAATGTCACGCTTAGGTGGAACGCCCGTTCTCACGGGAATTCGGCGATACACCATGCCACCGCCACTAAGATGAGCCTATTATAACGATCACGTCAGTGAAGCAGCATGCACGAGACGACCACACCCTCGAGAACAATACGTTCCCCTCCGTCATACATCAGAGTCAGTGTGACGTGCAAGCCGTCGGTCGACAGGAGGCAGTCACGGGAAGAATGTAGAAGCACTGTTGCTGGGCGGCCTACATCAGTTAGAATGTACAGATGGGGACACCTAGGGTAGCCTGACAGAGATACGAAGAACTGGAAGCACGTCGCTGCCGATGCATTCTTCCAGAAATCAAAAAATATAGGCGACACGAGGAAAAAAAATATAGTTTGGGCAACCTTGCCATCAGGTCTTGCGTATATGTTGCGGTTTCATCTGCCTATATACAGTATATAGGGGGCGTTGAAAGCGCTAAACGTTGTCATGGCATCAAAATTGCATCGCAAGGCTTTTATATACATTGTAAAACTAAATTGAATTTCATGAATTTGGCCAATTTTAGGGTGGAAGCTGGCATGAAATGGCAAGAAGGACCGTTTTTTTTTTGGCACCGTAGTTTTCGCCGCTGCTGTCCGTAACAACTATGGCAATAAACTAAAAAAATATAAGTAAAAACGCTGAGAACAGAGCGAGATTTGAACACTGGCCCTCTGTGAGCCAGCCCAGCGAAGGGAAGGAACCAGCGCTACTTCGTGTTCACGCTAATCACGCTTTTGTATGGAAAGACGGCCACGCCACACGGGTTCGCGGGTGACGTGACCCACGAACACGGAAAAGAAGCTATTCGTTTTCGTCATCTTCTTCGAGTGATGATTTCAATACAGATATTTATCTTGTGTTCAGAAGTGAACACCGTGATGGCGGTGAAGTAGTAGCTCCACCGGTGATAACGAGGACAACTCGGACGTGAGAATAGTGAGTAGCCGCCAGTGAAGCCGCAGTGCGTTATTCCGTGTTTTCAAATTTTCCACACAGCCCCGAGGCTTTCCGAGTGAAATACACTGAAGAGGCTTAGCCTACACAAGCGAACGAACCTTCTTTATTCGTAAGGTTTTTATTTATTAGCAGCAGGTAGCTGGTTTCCTATGAATTGCTTAGACATAAACTTTATTATGTTCATTTGACTAAGTTTGTGGTGAAAATATGTTATCAGCATCGCCTAGATACTTTTTAGTTTTATAAGAATTAGAATGAGCAATAAACAAAAGCCCCTTTTTCACGGAAACAAAAAAATAGCGGGTAAGGGGTTAAAAACCTTCAAGACTTAAGTAACATTTTCGCATGAACTTGAAAGAGCTCTGTGGTTTGGAGCAAACCTATGGCGAAGATAAAATTGTGATGAAATGCGATTTTGGGTTGGTTATGCTTACCACAAGTTCCCAGGGCACCATGAGCCCAAGATATAGATCGGCGTATTCATTTCAGATGTCTACTCATGGCATGTTGCACATTTGATACCAATAGCTAATGGATCCTTGATGCGGACTAGCAAAAATGAATAATAAGAGCATACCGGTAATCCTCTCATATAAAGCAGTAGTCGATGGAGGAACTCCCAAGTACATATGTAGAATGCAGTTACGTCTTGTGCTATTTGGAGCCTCAGTGGTTATGTACAGAACCTTAGTGATCAATGCGCCACCCACATTCAATATTGATGATGCTGGGGACCGTCGTAAGCCTCCCCCTTTATTATGCACCACCGGCTTTCTGCGGTATATTAAATAATGACAAGCGACGATTGTTCATTGTTCTTTTGAGTGGTGCGCAACTATTGTGTCTGGTTATTTTTCTCCTGAACAATGAATAGGAAGAGTTTCTTTTTGACGTATAGCAATATTGATTGACCTAAGGCGCAAAACCAAGGGAAAAGATACCCAGTCAAAGAACACACACAGAGTGCTTGGTGCACCAGGAGTACACCGTTTTGCCTTAATTTGGAATAAATCCAGGAACATCTGTGCGTCTTTTTGTTTTCGTGAATAAAACACAACATAAACTTCAGCAAAAAGGTTGCCTTAGCTTCAGTTATAGGATAGGCTAGCAAGTTTGGCAAAGCAGTATAAAGTAGGACCATGAAATGTCAGTTCAAACTATAGACAGTTTTGCAGTATATACAATATTGTACAGTGCTAAACACGAATAATCGCTTTCAAATTTAACTGAGATCGTATGGAATAGACAGTTTCATTAGAATACCAACTGCAACAGTGACATTAAAGAGTGACAGTATTTGCCACATACTGTTGTCACATGATTTAAAATGACGGCTAGCAAAATTATTACAAATGTAAGCCTAACCGAAGCCTTAATTCGATATAGATATTCATGGACATACTAAGGTAAGGAGCTAATTAGGTGCCGTATTCTGTGCACAAACATGAGAGCCAAGAAGCAGTGGTAACAGAAACACAAAGCACAAAAAACATGTAAGCACTACAATGGCCTTTGCAAATAAAGTAAAAGTAAATACCGTACGACCAAGAAAAGTCTTAAGAAACTAAATGCCACGGTGACACTTCACATTTTTATATAATGTTAATTGCGTGGCTGTGAGAGCGCACTCTTTCTTACTACTAGCAAAGTTTGCTTTCAAATGCCCATAAAAGAGTCATTGCTCATACATGATCAATATTGTAAGACTTATGCTTCTATCATAAAAAAACAAATTTATTGCATCTCATAAAATAAAATATTTCAAGAAAGACTGCAAGTTGAATGGAGAAAATTATTTTTTTGATTTCTCTATTGTTGAATGCTTTTCCATTCGTTCATGCCGCAGTTTCATCACTGAATTTACGAAGTGCAATATGAATAAATAGAATCACAGCGAGGAACAGCAAACTTCGAAATTCTTGTTTTCTTTAAAACATTGCAGTAGTGACGAAACGGGAAAGACCTGTCAAATAGAACTGGAAATACATTTTTTTTCTGTACACAACTTTTTCAATGCTATAGTTCCAACACAAGAATTATTCTTTGCTTTCGATTTCTATATAAACACGATTTTTGGGTGGAGCACCACGTGGTATAAGTTCCATCTCAACATGGACCAAAAAGAGATATTTTATAAGCGCTAATAATTTCTCATACTATCTAGAAACGCCAGCGATCTCAAATATTTTTATTTCATAATACATCTTTGCAGAAAAAGTATTCATTACTCAGATACGCATATATGCATTTATAAAAGGTGAGGACGAATTATAGAGGAGTTTATGACAATGACATTACAGTACCATTATTTGTATTCAAGCACCTTACTCTAACACTTCTGCCTATTATGTATTGTAAAATTGTTATTCAAACGACAAACGACCCCCTCAGAATACCTTTTCTCACAAAAAAACAACCTTGAGACGAGATTATGCGAAATGCGGAAGGCTGCGATGTGACAAGGTTCTATTCACCGAAATACTTGTCTAAGGCATTCCTTTCAATCTAAAAAAGCAGAAGAATTTTTTGAATACATTGGACATACACCCCAAAATGGCAAGGACGTATGGCGTGGAATCAACCGCATTTCATTCTGTGCCAGTTTTGGTATATACAGATTCAAGAAAGGAGCTAAGAGAGCGCCCAGACAAAGGTAGTACACAAACGGACGGACGGAGGGACGGACGGACGGATGGACAGGTGGATGAATGGATGGATAGATGGATGGACAAATGGATGGATGGACGGATGGATGGACGGACGGACGGATGGACGGATGGATGGATGGATGTATGAATGGACAAACGTATGGATTGACGGATGGATGGATGGACGGATGGATGGGTGAATGGACGGCGGTTGGACGGATGGACGGGTGGATGGACAGATGGATGGGTGGAGAATGGATGTGTGGGTGGATGGATAGGTGAATGAATGGATGGATGTATTTGGTTGAAAGAGATGACTTTCCCTTAAAATACAAGGCAGTAAATTTTCTTTTCCAGGAAGTGGAGAACGTTGAAAATTCCGCAATCTGCCAAACCTACCTTTCTCTCTTAGGTCCTGCCCCGAACGCACAACGCACATTGCTCTACAGCAGTAATGTCTATTAGTGCAAGAAACGGCGAAAAAAGGGAGGCATATCTGAAGTACGGTGTGCAAATAAAATCTTTCAGAAAATGCTAACATTGCAATATTAATTTCTGCTTCTATTGGGGCTTAAAAAGAGCACTTCCCATCTCGCACACACGCAATTTGTGTGCACCCAAGTTCCAGAGTGTGTGCAGCTTCTGACGCGAAAGGGTAAGAAGACGATTCCGGAAAATTTACTTCGTCCTGGCAACAAGGAGTGCGTTCTTGTTCCCCAAGGTCCACCGATGAATGCGACAAAGTAATGTAGCGCCTTAATGTGGGTACATGCTCTTGGTAAGCGGTAGTGGTGTTTTTTTTACTGGCGCCGCCTTATGACAATAATATAGAGCCTTTAAAAGGCATTCCTGTGAGCGCGGTTCGCACTGTAGTTACGAATATATCAACCCTAAAGAGAGCAGCTTGCCATTGCGATTGCATATAAAGTGATTGGTATAGGCTTCATTGCCCGGTGTAATTTCTTACTTCCTGATTATAGCGTAGTTTTTCACGCCTAATAATGAAATAACCGGTCTAAATGTGTACCCTACTGATTCATCAGTTTGTATCGGATAGGATAATCTTTATTTGGGTACTACAAAATACAGATCTCTGTATTGTGGGCTGCTCCCACGTGAGTACTCAGATGCCGAGCTCTACAGCCAACTCGCGGGCTTGAATCCATGTACAACTTAGAGCCAAAGGAGAAAAAAAAATCCCTTACAAACAAAGTAACTACAAGCCATATGCGCCTCTCTTCGTTGCGTGCCTGGTACTTGCACTCATGTTTTTTATATGGCCACGCGCATACAATACAAAAGAGCCCATTTGCCATCCTGTTACCTGTTGTCTCTACAGTATAGGGTTCACGCATAACTAATGCGCAAGTTTTTCACTTTGTTTGCAACGTTCACTTGTCAAACGTACCTTTGGAACAGAAAGCATGGCAACAGTATATTCCTTGCACTTTTTGCTGCCTAAGTAATGCTCAGATTTCTGCCCAATAAATATTGACATCAACAAAAGTGCTGCGCGTTTCCTGGTTCTACGAGCAGCGTTGACATTATCAGGCACGGCCTTCTTCTTGCTAAAAAAAACAGGGTTGACATAATCAGACACGGCCTTCTTCTTGCTAAAAACGGTTATTAAAAGCGATTTGTCAGAATCTAGAGAAAGTCCCCGATGGTGGCAGAAGCCTTTGATAGGATCCCAATGCGCAGTACGGTGAATGCATCGCCTCGCTCTATCTCGAAAGCACCGACAAACGAAGCAACACCACCTCGTTGTGCCAAGTTATTGTTGCTATCTCTTTCTTCCTTCGGGGGCTTCTGTATCTTATCTGAGAGCCCAACGCTTTGTTTCTGGAACGTGTTATGCTTTTTATAAAACGCAATATCCCCTGTATACGTATTCTCAGCTTTATCTATGAAATACTGATAGTGCACCTTCTCTATCAGTGCTTTAGTGTGGTTTTCAAAACAGAACTGCGCATATTGCTTAGCTTTTAGCTTTTGCTAGGATACTGGTTCTGTAGTTGCACTATTGAGAGGCATCGTACAGCCTCCCGACCCAACCAAGCTTTTGTATATTCCGCTGCCCTAAAAACAATTGCTACATAAATACATTTTGAATATTCTCGTTGTTCATCCTTAGCCTATTTGTTCCACGCACCATTATGTTGTTTGTCACGAGCTGTGACCTGTGACTGTTTGTAGTTCGTCTTTTGCTGCTTTCCAGCTCTCAGCAATGCCTTACCTTTATCTTGCTGATTCAATCTTTAAACATCCTCGAACCCGTGTACTCAGATTTGGGTGCACGTTAAAGAACCCCAGGTGGTCAAAATTTCTGGAGCCCTCCACTACGGCGTCTCTCATAATGATATGGTGGTTTTGGGACGTTAAACCCCATAAATCAATCAACCAATCAGACATCCTCGAAATTCGCCAGAGCGACTATACGTGATTCAGTCCCCGCTTTGCTTTCTTTATATTCGATTATACCAGACTTCATTGAGAGCATGCATGGGTATTGCTGCTTACCAACATTCTTCTTGCCTAGTAGGATTTATCACTATGATTGTAACTATCAAAACACCCGCAAATTGTACGTCCCTTTATTAGAATAGACACCATAGGGACAAGCTTTCCATTTACATCTAGCAAAACCAGGACACCGGAACAAAGTAGTTATATTTGAAGTTTTTAACACTCACAGGCTACTTATTCTAACCACTTTCACTTACACCGTCTCATTGCAAAAGGCGACGCATATAATGAACTAATTTAAATGAATGTATTGGCTTGACTTGCAAAAAGTATTGATATACAACTTCTTTCTTTTTTCTTCTAACATGCTTCTTTTTTTACGATTCAGAAGACTGACATTTGGAGTAGCAGAAATATAAAATCCGAACTTTTTACACCTAAAGCAAAGAAGTTACACTCGTGGATAAAGTTGAACAACGTTCGGTGAAACGATTCTCTTATCCATCCTTTAAAACTCCCACTCTGGCATTGTTTTTGAAAATGTTAAAGGAAAGTAAGCACTTACAGCTTCAAAAGGCACTCTGTGAGCTGCCTCGTAGGCGGGAACTAAATATGGAGTCAGCTCTGAATAATTTTATCATGCTTAAACTACACGTACATGAGTGCTGCTTGGAGCGATGGCGACAAACTGCAAACGACATGACCCTCTACCATTTTTCTCGTAGCCGCACACTGCCCTTGTAAGCGTGAAACGAGGCGGATACTTGATATAAAGAGTGCACTTCTTAGGAGAACGGCTGAACATTTCCTTTTCTCTATGAATTAGTTAATTTACACAGATGAAAGGGCAAAAGGAAAGTGATTCCTTCGACTTACAGCTTTCAGCTTTAAGCTTCGGGTTCCCATTAGTATGCAAAAGGAGGGAGCCAGACGCAGAAAGGCTCAGGTCTTCTCGCTAAGCAACAGAGATGAATAATAGGGCATAGTACGCTTGCATGTTTCTTGAAGTGTATTTTCTTACAATGTCAGGTGCGTCTATTGAACGCACAGCGAAAGTAACCTGGGCATAGGGCGCTTGCATGTTTCTTGAAGTGTATTTTCTTTCTTACAATGTCAGGTGCCTCCATTGAACGCACAGCGGAAGTAACCTGGGCATAGTACGCTTGCATGTTTCTCGAAGTGTATTTTCTTACAATGTCAGGTGCGTCTTTTGAACGCACAGCGGAAGTAACCTAAACTGAGTGATTATCAGGATTAAAATATTTGTTCCAAAGTTCACAATTTCACGAGTTCACCATTCGTATTGAGACACACAATTTGAACTGTGCACTTCTTTCGATGCACCCCCCGATATTCCTGCTTGACATGGCAAGTCCTATTATTTTTTGCGTGAACCTGCATTCGAACGAATGCTTCTGCAAGAAGAAAAAGACATAATTCCATGGCTCGCATCGGCGTTGTTGGTCCGAAAGGCTTAAACTTTGTTCATTACAATGTTGCTGTCGTACACAAAACCACGTAATAATTATATTCACTATAACAGCAATGGGATATATGCTGAAGTAAACCTTTATAGAAAAAAAACATTCAATACTTCTTAACAATCTCTCTCAGAGCAGTGGCTTTGAAGCTGCATGGAAGCGTGTGGCTTATTTAGACACTTTAGATTCACTATAGATTAGGTATACGCAATATTTTTTCTGTGCCTTGGCGTGCCATGCGCGAATATTTATTTATTATACTCAAACCTCACATTGACAGCGTTTCTTCCAACTTCTCTTGGAAGATGGCTTGAAACAATAAATTACAAACCTCGTGTTGTATCTTGCCTCCTCTTTGTATTCATGGCATTCAGCTTCAAGCTCGACAGTTAGTTGGAGGAGGAGGAAAAAGAAGTGAATGGAAGAAGCCCGTAGCTTCATTTCGCTCTCTTGGAGAGCGAAATGAAGCCACATGTATCACACATGAAAAGGCGATTGACAGGCATCTGTCATTTGTTCAAGTTCTTCGCTGGAAAGAACTGGGGAATGTCCACAACTGCTATGTTGCGACTATACAGGATTCTTTTCCTTGGATTCCTTCGGTACAGCCTACATGTGTGAACCAACACAAGTAAAACAAGCATACGAATGCTTCAAAGTGTCCAGGCTCAAGCACTCCGGATATGTTTAGGCTTGCCCTAAAGTGCGCCAACAGCGGCAACTATCGCCATCACAAGGGACAACCTCATCAAGACCCACATTAATGTGGAAGTGCTGAGGACACATATACGACACCTTGCTCGAACCTCTCGACATCACCTAGCCTCTCTACCAGTGGTCCGACCATGCACATCTTACTGCAAAAGGCCCCGCAGGGGCGCCTGTTAAAGCAGGCGTTTGGTGTGTAGCGACACCACGGACCCGAGCTAACGGGGGAGTTTCTACTCCCTCCCACGCCTAGCCGTGCGTGGCTTTGCCGTGTCCGGGGAAAAGGGGATCCTGGGGGTTGAGCCGACGCTGGGTGATTGGACCGTTAAGGCCCCCCGGCAGAGGCAACACACCCCTTTGGCCCCGGCTTCACGTAGACGGCACCCCTGGGCTGACCCACCCAGGGGAAATCGGCAGTCGCCTTTTCCTATCTCTTTCTGCCTACATCTTCGTCTTTATCTCTTACTGTTTATCTGTCCTGTCTTCTACTCTCTTCTGTTTACTTCCAAACTTCCTGGCGGCGAGGGTTAACCCTGTGCAAATAGCCTACCTTGGTCTAGGCGCATTGGGTTATAGTTGCGTTGTACGGCTGGCGTCTGCAGGTTTTAGCATCCACAAACTTGTAGCGTCCCCTTGTTGGGCTCCGTGGTGGGTGGCCGCCAACGCTTCTGAAGAAAATTAAACTGGCATGCATAAAGCATTTCCCTATTAAGTGATCGTGCCTCCTCAAAGCGGGTACGCACCGAAGATATCAATTTTTTCCTCCGGCCAAGACAAACCTTTCCTCATTTCCACGTTATACACTGCGAAAAAACTAACAAGCAAGCCAGAACAGTATCCCCCTTCGTAGTGGCTAGGTCCTTAACAGAAACTCTCGGTGCCGGGTACAAGGTTACCAAAATGGCCAGTGGAGATCTACTCCTCGAAGTACGTGACAAAGACCAATTTGATAAACTGAACACCCTCACAACGTTTGGAGACACACCCATCAGAATTACGCCACACAGGTCTATGAACTCATCTCGCGGGGTCGTTTCGGACGCAGATTTGCTTGACCTGACCGAAGCTGAACTTCTTGAAGGATGGAAGAGCGAGAACGTGACAAACGTACAGCGCATTAAGATAAGAAGAGATCAAAAGGAAATACCAACAAAACACTTAGTACTGACCTTTGCTTCGAGCGATTTGCCGGAAACAATTCAGACTGGGTACACAAAAACATCTGTGAGGCCATATATTCCCAACCCCCGCCGTTGCTTCCATTGTCAGAGATATGGCCACGGCTCGCAAAGCTGTCGTGGCCAGAAAACTTGTGCTATGTGTGGAGTCGTGGGCCATGCGTCCGACAACTTCGAAGCACCTGCACACTGTGTAAACTGTGGCGGTAATCATGCCGCGTACTCACGTTCTTGTTCTTTCTGGAAAAAAGAAAAAGAAATCATCACTTTAAAGATAAAAGAAAACATTACATTTAAAGAAGCAAGAAAAAGAGTCTCGCCATTTTATGGCCCTACATATGCTGATGCGGCGCGCCAGGGGGCAGTGTCGCACCAGCCCTCGCCACTCCTTCGGCCTGCACAGAGCGAGCCATTGGCTGTGGCGCCTGCCCCCAAGGCGGCAGTAGTTGAGTCTACTCCGCCTACTATTGAACAGAGACCAGGGACTCCAGGGTCCTCAGGTCTCAAGGCCTCACCTCGCCAGGCGAGGCCCAAGCTTCGAAAAACCAGCTCGCATGAGCGGGCATCCAGTGCCTCCGAGGAGGCAATGGATACGGCGGCACCTCTGGTGCCAAAAGAGCGGCGCGGCTCTCTGGAGCGCGCCAAGAAAACTAAAAAGCTCATAACAGGGCCTGATAATAGCCCTGCTACTTGAGCTCGACCTTTCAGTTTAAACAAGTCACTCCCTTAACGTACACACAGCACTACTTTACTTCCAATATGGAAACACAAATTATACATTGGAACGTCAGAGGCCTGCTTAAAAACCTCGACGACGTCCAAGAGCTTTTATACAAACACTCACCTCAAGTGCTGTGTGTACAGGAAACACATCTTAAATCCTCCAATACAAATTTTTTACGTGCTTACGTCATATACCGAAAGGACCGAGATGGTGCTGTGGCGTCATCTGGTGGCGTAGCCATTATTATTAACCAAGGAGTAGCGTGTACACATTTACCACTCCAGACATCCCTTGAGGCGGTGGCTGTTCGAGCGGTACTCTTAAACAAACTGGTCACCATCTGCTCTTTGTATGTACCTCCCCACCACCGTCTTGAAAAACGTGAATTTCAGTCCCTAATAGACGAACTACCGGAACCTTATTTGCTTCTTGGGGACCTAAATGCACATAGTGGACTGTGGGGCGATTCTCGCTGTGATGCACGAGGTCGTCTCATTGAACAATTTCTCTTCTCTTCCGGCGCCTGTTTGTTGAATAGGAAAGAGCCAACCTACTATAACGTTGCCAACAAAACTTACTCGTCTATAGACCTCAGCATCGTATCACCTTCACTTCTACCCCTATTGAAATGGAAAATCATAAACAATCCATATGGAAGTGACCATTTTCCTGTAGTGTTGAGTTCACAAACAACATATGAATGTCCTCTACATGTTCCCAAATGGCTGATAAACAAAGCAGACTGGGAACAGTTCCACAACACTACACGTTTGAGTTGGACAGACATATGTAGGCTAAACATAGATGAAGCTGTGAAGTACTTCACAGCTTTTCTAACTGACGCAGCAGCCAGGTGCATACCGCAAACATCTGGAATGCCCGGCAAACGACACGTCCCGTGGTGGAACACGGAGTGTCGTAATGCGCGAAAGGAACAGAACAGGGCATGGAGATTGCTGCGCAACTCGCCAACAGCGGAAAATCTTGACACGTTCAAGAAAATAAAGTCTCAAGGAAGGAGAACGCGTCGGCAGGCCAGAAGAGAAAGCTGGCAGAAGTTTTTGTCGGGGATTGATTCATACGCACAGGAGGCAGAAGTCTGGAACGTGGTCGGTGGGATAGCAGGGAAACAGGTGCACACGCTTCCACTCGTGGACACTCAGGGTGATACCTTGGAGGATCAGGCAAACTTCCTCGGGGCACACTTTGAACGGGTATCCGGCTCGTCCCACTATACTGACACTTTCCGGGAATACGGAACAGGAGTGGAGGGGCAGAAACTCGAACGCAAATGCACTAGGTCCGAGGCATATAACCGGGCTTTCAGTCTAGCTGGGCTGCAAATGTCTCTGGACTCCTGCGGTACTTCTGCCCCAGGTTCTGACCGTGTGATGTGTGAAATGTTGGAGGGCCTACCAAACGAAACCCGTGAAACCTTGCTTTGTTTGTACGGTGCTGTTTGGTCTTCTGGCACTATTCCTGCCTCCTGGAGGGAGGCTGTTGTTGTTCCCATTTTGAAAGGGGGCAAGGACCCTTCTTTACCCTCGAGTTATAGGCCTATAGCACTTGCAAGCTGCTTGTGCGAGGTCTTCGAAAAAATGATAAACTGCCGACTTGTACATTTCCTTGAAGCAGATAGTTTGCTCGACCCATTTCAGTGCGGGTTTCGGGAGGGTGGATCCACCGCAGACCACCTTGTTCGTGTCGAGGCACAGATCAGAGACGCCTTCTTCCATAGACGGTATTTTCTCTCTGTGTTCCTAGATGTCGAGGGGGCGTGTGATACAACATGGTGGTTCGGCATTCTGGGGGACCTGTCTCGCCTTGGTGTGCGCGGAGGAATGTTTCATATAATCGAAAGTTGCCTGTCAGAGCGGACATTCCGTGTCCGTCTGGGCAGTGTGCTTTCCCAAACGTTTGTCCAGGAGGCGGGCGTGCCGCAGGGTGGCGTGCTTGGTTGCACACTTTTTGTTGTCAAGGTGAGCTCTTTGCACTTGTCCATTCCCCGCAATATGTTCTGTTGTACATGTGTCGACGGCGTTCAGCTTGGCTTCGGGTCATGCAGCTTGGCCATGTGTGGGCGGCAGGTTCAGCTGGGTTTGGATAGGATCTCCAAATGGGCGGATGAGGGCGGATTTCGGCTTGGCCCACAAGGGGGCACGTGTGTTTTGTTCTCTCGAAGGAGAGGCGTGCACTCGGAACCTGACATTCGACTGAGCGGGCGGCGTCTGTCCGTCAGGGCCGAGCATGAATTCTTGGGCGTGGTCTTGGGCAGCAGGTTGACCTTCGTGCCGTGCATCGGGTATCTGAAGGCAAAATGTTTAAAGGCCATGGATCTTTTAAAGGTGTTGTCGCGTGCTGCTTGGGGTGGTGATGGGCAGTGCCTCGTGAACCTCTATAGAGGCCTCATTCGCGCCCGCTTGGATTGTGGGGCCGTTGTCTGTCAGTCTGCTACTCGGGGTGCCTTGAAGATGCTGGACCCCGTGCACCATTTGGGCGTCCGCCTTTCTGCGGGTGCTTTTCGCGCCGGCCCCGTGGAGGGCCTTTGCGTTGGGTCGGGTGAGTGGTCGCTTCACCTGCAGGGAACCTGCATGTCCCTTGTTTGTTTCCTTGGGGTGAGGGCAGACAGGAGGCACCCCTCATGCTCTGCTATGAGTGACTTGTCGAGCTCCGTTCTTTTTCGGGACGGGCCTTCGATGGGGCAGCCCTTCTCGGTTCGCCTGGGGGGTCTGGCCGGGGACACTGGAGTGTCACTCGAACACAGTTTGGTGGCTCCTGTGGCGTGCCCGCCACCGTGGCAGTGGCGGGCTATGGATTGCGATGTGTCTTTTTTGGAGGTTGCTAGACGTGCGCCTGTTGCCCATATTCGAGCGTGCTTCTTGGAACTTCAACACGGGTGCACGCGTCCTGGGTTTTTTGCAGATGCCTCTAGGTCTAGCTCCTCTGTGTCCTGCGCTGCTGTTGGCCCTTCCTTTTCGGATGCTGGCCCTCTGCATCCGGACACAAGTGTCTTCGCGGCGGAAGCTTGCGCGATGCTTGTGGCGGCTGGACACATCAAGCAGTTGCAGGTGCAGGAAGCGGTGGTTTATGCGGACTCCCTTAGTGTGGTGACGGCTCTGCACGGTCTTGAAAAGCGGAAGGGCCCTGTCCTCATCTCACTTTGCTCTATTTTGTGCGCACTTTGCGCGCTCAGCCGACATGTTGTGGTGTGCTGGGTGCCGGGGCATCGTGGGGTTCGGGGCGGCGTGGTGGCGGATCGGCTTGCTGCGTCCGTCCGTGGGGGCACCGCCACTGCACCCATATTTGTCCCGGCCCTTGATCTTGAGCCGTCTCTCAAACGAAACATCGGAGACTTCTGGCAGAGCGGGTGGAGTACGCGCACGCAAAGCGGACTGCACGTTGTTAGGCCGCACCTTGGTCATTGGCTGCCAGTGTCGGGGTCGCGTTGTGCAGAGGTGATACTGGCGAGGCTCGGGATGGGACACACATGCGCAGCACACACACGTCTTTTGTCTGGTGACGATCCACCATTGTGCGACGGATGTGGTGAAGCATTGGCAGTCCTTCGCATGCTGATCCAGTGTAAACATTTGGGAACTCTAAGAAAACAACATTTTCCATTACTCTACCGACAGCGTGTACCTTCGCACCCTGCAATGTTTGTCGGTAGGGAACCACTTTTTAGTCATAAATCATTGTTAGCGTTTTTGAGGGAAGTTCACGGCTTTCATGTCGTGTGCCCGGGCATACCGTGGCATGGCCTCTCCAGAGAGGTTTTTGCTGCGGTGGCTGCACAGGGAAGCGCGTGCCTCGCGGCCCTTGGACGCAGGGGTTTGAACGAGTGGGGCACTTGTGCTAGTGCCATACATGTCCACCATCGTCTTTTATTATCACCAACTTTTGTCATCTGTTCGCGCCACACACACCTTTCACGGCATGGTCATCGTTTTGTTACTTGTATGTTTTTGCCCGCCTTACTGCGAGGAATTTTGTGGCCCTTATACGGCCGCTTGTCACAATCATTGTCCATATTTTTAGTAAGATGAATTGGCGCTCTTTGGCCGTGAATCGGCCCTTGCGCCATAAAACATCAAACATCATCATCTTACTGCAAAAGAGTGACCGCACATGGTGAGTCGATCTCAACTTCGTTCTCTCCTGCCGCTAGACCTGTGACTACGCCATGGTGCCTCGCTCAACCAAAGATTATTATTAACATACCTGGCGTCCAGAAAAAGGCCAATTTGTCGTCACCAGCTCCTAAACAACTTACACTACTTCTCTTGTATGAGAAATATCAAGACTCCACACATATATACACTTACGGATCGGTTCAGCCGGACAGCTCTACAGGAGCAGTAGTGATACCAAGGTTGGCCACGACAATTAAATTCAAGACATCTCACGCAACAACATCAACAGCAGCAGAATTGGCAGCACTTCGTGCCGCGTTGCAATTTGTAGTTGATAAACCTACACGAAAAGGGGACTATTTTGTGCGACTCGAAGGCGGCACTGCAGTCTCTACTATCAGCCTTACGCCGTGGACCACACGAGCAGCTGGTACTAGAGATAGCAGAGGTTATCACCACCTGACTAAGAAAGGGCACCAAATTACATTTCAGTGGTTGACCAGTCACTGCGGAATCATCGGCAATGAACGGGTCGATCAAGCTGCCCGCTCAGCCCACACAGAAGATCATAAACTGCGACTATCACTTTCTAGGACAGATGCTGCACGAAAGCTCAGCAGGCTTGCTCGCCAGCAAACCACATCACAATGGAATCAGCCACACTTCAAGCATGCCCGACTGTACTCGCTTGACCCTACACTAAGTCTTCAAGTCTCGTCGAGGCTTTGCCGAGCAGACCAGACCCTGTTATGTAGGCTGTGGTTGGGCGTTGCGTTTACCAACGCCTACGCTTTCCGCATTGGGATGGCCGACACAGCAGCCTGTGACCACTGTGGCAAAGAGGAAACAATTCAACATATTCTTTGTGAGTGCCTAGCGTATAGTAAACAACGACTATGCCTTCGCAAGGAACTCCACAAATTAGATGATGAACCTCTGTCGGAGCAGGGAATTCTGCAGTATCGTCAGGATGCGACTTCACAGAAGAGGGCCCTGAAAGCGCTACTACACTTTTTGCGATCGACCGGCCTTTACTGAACGGTTGTTGCTAGGACGCCCTTCCTGTGTGTGTTTTCGTTTTTTTGTATGAGTGCGCGTGCGTTTTTTTTTTTCTCTCCATCTATCCCCTCTTTCTTGCCCCTACTTCCCCGCCCCCAGTGCTGGGTAGCAAACCAGATGCTAACATCTGGTTAACCTCCTGGCCTTTCCTTTCTCACTCTCTCTCTCCTATGTCAGTTATTATATGAGTTCGGGACCTTTTTAAAGTGTGTGCGGTGGGTGGACTGTCTCCAGAGTGGCAGCTAAACATCGGTGAGTCAAAGTTTCACTACGCATCGCGATCAGAATTGCCACTTAGCGGGCCCGTGCCTCATACCCGGCAAAGCCAGGGTATGGGGGACAACGAGATGCCGCTAGCGCCAAGCGGAGCACCACTTATCCATCCCGCTTGACTTCAAGTTGCTGCAGGCTCAGCAACAATATCGACGTCCCATACAGAGAACAGCGAGGCCTCGCAGTGTAATAAGAGGCGTACAGAGAAGGAAGAAGAGGTTGACAACGATGACGCTACATCAACGTACTCCCGTATTGACATAACACAGATGGATACAGAAGCACCCAAGGAAGACGAAGGAGCTTACACAGTGGTCACCCATCACAAGAACCGAGCTACGGGGATACCGGTGGTGTTCAGACCAACCGCTGCCGAGGACTCTTTCTGGAAGGT
The DNA here is from genome assembly GCF_043290135.1 of Rhipicephalus microplus. Taxonomy (NCBI): domain Eukaryota; kingdom Metazoa; phylum Arthropoda; class Arachnida; order Ixodida; family Ixodidae; genus Rhipicephalus; species Rhipicephalus microplus. The sequence continues at coordinate 6,195,443 of NW_027464598.1, read as the reverse complement.
GAATCCCAATCGCATGGCATCTGAGATAATCTCTGCTATCAATGAGAAAGTGACATTATCAAGAATCAACAGAGACGGAAGTTTTTGTGTTGGAGTACGGTCTTTGTACTCGGCAAACAAATTGCTGCTGATCAAGAGTCTAACTGGATTGTCTGTACATGTGATGATACCTCAGCCTTACATGAAGACCCTAGCAAAGATAAGAAACAATCCACTCGAATACAGTGATTATGACCTACTGGAATATCTTAAAGATGTTAGAATAATCTAAGTCACATGACAAAAGAGATGGGCAAGAAATGAAGATGGAAGTGCCACAATGCAGCCCATACGTAATGTAATACTCCAGTTTAGACATGACATGCCATTGCCAAAAAGAGTTGCTTTCGGCTTTATGGTTGGTTCACACTGTCGGGGAATACATTGAGCCGGTGGTAAGGTGTTACAACTGCCAGAGATATGGGTATAAGGCTAAAACTTGCAGGGGAACCAAGAGATGCAAGGTATGTGCGGGCGCACATGATTACAAAGAATGCACCTCGAAGCGTCAACCTAAGTGTGGCAACTGTGCCGGACCACATCCGGCGTCGTTCTCAGGCTGCTCTCGAAACCGTTTGGCATCAGCGGCACAAAGAGAGAGAATTGGAAAACGGTACCATAAGATACAAAGAGGTCCACCCAATGCGGATACAGTCAAAGATGTTCCTGCGGCACAAAAAAATGCAATACAGTGGCGCCACGACTCTTACTCGGAAGTATTGAAGCGCTCAGCACCAAAACATCGCGTTGGCAAAAAAGGCCGGGTCCAGAAACATGCTGAAGTGGAACTTTCTGCCGGGCCAGACGCAGCCAAGGAGCCACTGACTACCAAAGGGAAGGGTCACAGCAGCTTGCTGAGGAAAAATTCTTCAAAAAATGCGATCTCGGCGGAGACAGCCGGAAACGAGCAAGTCATTTTGTCAATAATCTTTGCGGCTCTTAAAGCAGTTCTACGATCGCTGCCACAAGCAGGTTCTTTACCAGAAGTAAAATTGCTGCTAGATGTTGAGCATCTTCTCTTTTCGTAATCATGGCTACCGGACTATCTTACTGGTACAAAACAAGTGCAATATTCCAGTGGACTGCAACTGTTTGCAGAATAAGAGTGGAGATTTTCGGAAATTCGTCGCTCAGCACGGGTTTCCGATTTTGTGTATTTCCGAAACAAGAGTATCCACTAACTTCCGCTTGTCCAATTATGTGGTGTAGCAAGCAGGACGTCCTGCTGCAAAAAGCAGAGTGATGTAGTGTGTGAGACGCGATATTCCGTCGACAGTTGTGGCTACTTACAAAACAGATGCGCCGGAATTTGTTAGATGCAAGGTGAAGTTTGGTAACGTTACTGTAACTGTAGTTAGTGTTTACGTGCACCCTCAAGCAAACGTTTCATGCGCAGTGTGTAGATCTGACCATGATCCCATAATTATATGTGGTGATTTTAACGCGCACCATGAATTGTGGGGTAGTGAGCGTTGTAGTGTAAGGGGATCTGATATAGTAAAAATATGCGAAGATCATGATTACACTATACTAAATGATGGTTCTCCGAAGTTTTTACGGGGGCATAACTACTGCAGCGTACTAGAAATCACTGTGAGCTCCTCTGAATTAGTGGCTGGAGCAGACTGGACTGCAGACGCTGATACTAGAGGAAGTGACCACTTGCCAGTATTCATATATCACCCAAAGTTGAAGACAACGAGAAAGAACCGCACAACAAGAATTACAAATTGGGCAATCTTTCGAGAACTACAAAGACAAGATCTTGAACCTTGTTCTGACGCAGAAACGTATGCATCGAAGATAAAAAATTTTCTAACAAAAGCAACTCGTGCAGTACCCATTCCTGATGGGTATTCGGGTGTTGACGCTGAGTATGAGAGGCTTCGGGCAATCTGAAAGAAGATCTGAAAGAAGATATTGCAGGTGGGGTAATTTAGAAGATTTCAAGGTTGCACAGGAAGTACATTCTGCAATGCATAACCAACTGCAGAAGCTTTCAACCAAAAGGGGGCAAGATTTATGTGCCTCACTTTCTCCATTTACCTCGGCGCCTCAACTGTGGAACATGGTACGTGCCCTCCGACAGCCAGTAGTCCACTCGAGACCACTACAGGCTCCAGCGCTGTCTCGAGGAGTTAGCGAACGTGTGATTGCCGAAGAAGTTTGCGATCTTATACTGAGAAATGGAGAGACCGCCCAAACTAGCGAATATAAATCCTCAGCAGAGTCAGCTTCAGAGGTTGTAACAAAGTTCTCTGTGATCAGTTCTTCAGATCTGGATAACAGCTTCACACCAAAGGAGCTCCAATATGTGCTGTCTTCAGTAAAACGAACAAGTTCACCAAGAACAGATGGAGTTACATACGCTGCTCTTGCTGATTTGTGCAAAAAAGGAAAATTACACCAGTTGGACATCTATAATAAAAGTTGGCAAGAAGAAAAAGTTCCGGAATGTTGGAAGTTATCAAAAGTAGTACCGTTGATAAAGCCACCGAAGAGCCCTATGCTCCTTGACTCGTTTAGGCTGGTTAGTTTGACAAGTTGTTTTTCAAAAGTGATGAAAAAAATGATCAATGAACGAATTTTATGGTGGCAAGACATAAAAAAAACTACTACCAGAAAGCATAGCCGGCTTCAGAAAAGGTAGATGCACAATGGACTGTACTCTGGATTTGGTCACAGATGTGGAAAACCAACGAACGCAAGGAAACATCACTGTCGCTGTATTCCTTGATGTCCACCGAGCATACGACACAGTGAGTCACGTTCACGTTCTGGAAGGCCTGGCGTTACAGAGATTCAAGGGCAAGATACTGCGTTGGATCACTGACTTCCTGAAGCACCGGAAAATTTTTGTAGTTACGCAGGAGGGCCGAACGTCAGAACATGTCGTCAACCAAGGAGTGCCACAGGGCAGCGTGCTAAGCCCTACTCTCTTTAATGCAGTCATGGTGCAGCTCCCGAATGATATTCCACCTAACATAATGCGTCAGTGTATGCTGATGATATAACCATATGGACGTCTGGTCCATCGTTTTCGGATATACAACACTCTACAAGAAGGATTGGATTATGTAGACTGTTTTCTAAAAATAAAGAGGTATGGCACTGAGTCTGGCTAAAACAGCCATACTTCCGTTTACATTTAAAAGACCTGGAAATTTTCAGATTATTCTGCAAAATAAGCCCATTCAAATGGTTAAAACTTATAAATTCTTGGGATTAATTTTAGACCGGAGACTAACATGGTCGCCTCATGTCCCGTCACTGGAACAAAAAGGGAATCAGGCCATTCCAATACTCCGGCATCTCGGAATGGAGTGGTACTACAGAGTCGTTACATGTTGCCTGGATACGCACCATCGTAACATACTACTGTCTCTGTTGCACGAACTTCCAGCCTCCACCGAAAGGAGACTTCACTTGTTATTGGCAAGGAGCTGGAGGGTATGTCTGGGTTTACCACGGTCACCTTCCAGTGCTTTAGTGTATGCGGAGGCTGGAGAGCCACCTTTGGCAGTACTCCGAACTAAAAACATCTCGAAATTTATTTAGCATTTTCACGCAATATGAGAGTCATTTTTTATCTGGTGCACTAACACAAAGGACGGCAACGAGACTACAGAATACGATATCATCATTTCAAGCAGTACTACCAGTTTTTAAACAATAGAAACCTTCAAAACCACTTTGGACGCTGCCACTTTTCAACGTTATTCGTGAAATAGACGGCATAGAGAAGAAAGCAGTCATGGCACCTCTAGTAGCGGAACAGTTGGTACTTCATCAGCCTCATGTAATGCATAATGAAAAAACGAGAATATATACAGACGGATCATGCACAGAAGAAGCGTCAGTCTGTGCGATCTTTATACCAGAAATTCAGAAAAAAAGATGTACAAACTATCGCACAAATCTTCATCGACGACAGCAGAATTGGGGGCTATCTTTGAAGCAGTTAAGCTTATCTGCGAGAATACTGAGCCACGAAAATGAGTGACATGCACTGATAGCAAACCTGCTCTTCAGCTAATCAGAAATGTGAGATCACCTTACAAAAATGGTGAAATAGCACAATTTATCGCAGAAACTGTGGAATATGCCTCATCGCAGGGTCACAACATCGTATTCCAATGGATATTCAGCCACATTGGAATAAAGGGAAATGAAGATGCGGATAGTCTCGCGAAGAAAGCATTGAAGGAAGGACGGGATTGCGCAATACCTATGTCTGGGGCGGATATTTGACATTTTATATCGCAAGGAGCTAACCATTGTTCGATGGAGAAGTGGTTTGAGAGCCCTAAATCAAAGGAAACGGTACTTTATGAAGTTGATCTACACAGAAAATTTTCCATAGCGACAGACCTCCCACGACACCTAAAGACATTATTCCACCGACTTAGATTGGAAGTAGCATACACAAACAGCTTCCTGCACAAGATACATCGACCCAACTCACCGGAATGCCATTGTGGTCATGTAGAAGAAAATGTTCGCCATATTCTTTTGGAGTGCGTTAAATACGCGAATGAAAGAGAAAATTTTAAGAACAAATTAGCAAGTTTGGACAGACGGCCCCTCACAATAAAGAAACTACTTGGACCATGGCCTGAGATGCATCTCCAGAAAAAGGCACTAATCTTCCTGACAGACTTTTTAGTGGAGACCGGACTGGAGAAGCGCCTATGACTGACAGCCAGAGATGGGTATTATATAAAATGTGGTCATGTATATACTAACAATAGATTAGTAAGGTGTGCGTGTAAGTAGTTTATGACTGGGTGAACTGCGCGAAGAAAACTGTGTATTGGCATGATATTTGAACTGGTTTCAGTGTGCTATGTTTTTTTTCTTTTCCGTATTGTTAATTTTTGGGTACCGTTCTGTATTATTATTTTATTTTTCGCTGCCGAACTTTGTGATAAGGAGTAGCTGAGGCAATAGGCACTCCAACCTCTCCACAGCAAAACAGTTAAAACAGAACAGAACAGAACAGCTTCAAGCTAGTCTTCGGAACCAAAAAAAAAATTGGGCCCGTATTTCAATGTTACACTGCAACTGCAAATGTCGTTGTCCCACCACGGTGATCTAGTAGCTAAAGTACTTGGCTGCTGACCCGCAGGTCGCGGGATTTAATCCCGGCTGCGGCGGCTGCATTTTCAATAGAGACGGTAATGTTGTAGGCCCGTGTGCTCAGATTTGAGTGCTCTTTAAAGAACCCCAGATGGTCAAAAACTCCGGAGCCCTCCACTACGGCGTCTCTCATAATCATATCGTGGTATTGGGGCGTTAAAACCCACATACCAAATGTCGTTAAAAGAACATAGTCTTGCGTTTGTAGAGAGTGAACAAAACTTTTATTAAAGACAATAGTCTTTCTTGGGAACCTTCGGCGCAAAAATTTTCGTCTGTCTGTCTGTCTGTCTGTCTGTCTGTACATTTGTCTATTTGTGCACTCTTAGCAGCATTGGGTATTTGAAACGGCCGACCTTATCCGCAGCGCCCACCTTTGTTGCTCAAGATTCAGCGTTCATTCTTGTGCGATTGTCGATTGAAAAGCAATTATTCCGCATGTCTGAAGCACCATAACAACAAGTATATTTTCTACATGTGCGCCTTATACTAGAAAAGGGATACATAAGTAATTTTAAGGACCGTAGCGCTTATCACGCTGCGCTGACCATGCAACGCTTGCACGTAAACGCGAATGTTTCCAACGCTTTGCTAAAACGAGATGGTGGTGGCACCTATCCGTCACCTTGCGTTCTTCACCTTATAACGACTGAGACCCGCGCGCACACCCGTTTCAGTGCCACGCGCTTTCCTTTTCGAGAAAAAAAAACTGCCAGATGGCGCTCATGTCTTACATGTGACGTCACTTGATGCGCTCGTTCGCCTCCGCTGGAGGCTCGAGGCACTCTATTGCAGCGCCTCCAGAATACCATTCCCCGATTTTCTTGAGCAGAACATCAAATAGATGTTTTGTTCACTCTCTCCACACGCAAGACTGTCGTCTTTTGACGACATTTGCAGATTAAATGCAGTTACGTGGCCAATTTTCGTAAATTTATATTGAAAAACGAAGCGCGCGGCGTGCGTGCCGCTCTCAGAGGAGATGAGGTGTATGTAGAATGCAAGGCAACGGGTAGGTGCCACCACCGTGTCGTCTTAGGAAAGCGTTGGAAACACTTGCCTCTTCGTGCAAACGTTGCATGGTCAGCGCAGCGTGATGAACGCTGCGGTCTTCTGAATCATTTATGTATGCCTTTTTAGTAAAAGACACACATACAGAATATTGACATGTTGTTATGGTGCCTCAGAGATGCGCATTATTTGCTTTCAAATTGACAATCGCACAAGTACGAACGCTGAACCTTGAGCAATATTGGTGGACCCTGCACATGGGGTCTGCCGTTTGCAGTTTGCTTTGTGTCTGTGTTCCTCTTGCGCTCCCAGTTCGCTTGTGCTGTGTGCCTCCTCTTTGCTTTGTGTCTGTGTTTACCTCCGCACTTCCAGTTAACTGAATAATCATAAATTACCAACTAGCCCACCTTTCCCACCTATTGCGGTATTGCTTGTCAAACGTCAATTGTGGTAGCATGGCTGGCAGTGTGTCGTAGCACAACGCAACAAAGTATGAATATTTACTTTTATTGACCATGGACGTACTGTCTAGTGTTTTCAGTCTTCGCAAAAATGGGCTAACGATTTGTGTTTTCACTTCGTTTCAATAGCAGTGGCATCTGGGTTGTTACGTCGTGTGGGGCTGCAACGTGGCCTCGGATATTGAGCTAACTATACAAGCCAGTGCAGTTAGCGAGGAAATAAAAGCCCGACATCTGTGTTGAAAGGTACAGACATATATATTGTGGAGTTGTGTAGAAATCTAAACAAAAAACTCTTCAAAACTAACAAAGAAACGTGTCCGCATCGTAACACTTGCTTCAAGGCCAGCAGAATATGGCATCGATGAATGATTCGCGTAAAATCGATTCCTACAGTGCATGTGAACTGCGGATTGTTTGGACTTCGCCGCGTTTTTCTGTGATAAAGAAACATACAAAAATTTATACGGTCCTACTCTTGCACACAGACACACATCACAAATGATTTTATTACAGACGACCGGTGTTGTAGCGAAGAGGTAGCACATTGAGCCCGAGCCCCCCCCCCTCCCCTTCTTCTCAGAACGTTTTTCGGTATAGCAATTGAGCGAGAATGATTATATGAAAGGGTGCCCACCCACTCCTGAAAAAAAAATTCTGCCTGCATCCCTGCGGATGCCTGCATCTTTCTGCTGTTTTCACGTACGTCACCTGTTGTGCTCATGTGGGCTACAATAAGAACAATGAACACAAGGGGTATGTTGCTTACACGCTCTGCGCGAATATCATCACGTCGCGATCAATTTTCGCATGATGAAGCCTATTGTATACATCAAATATAGTATCTTCAGGCTAGTGTGAACACAGGAGAGTGTAGAACACGACTGTTCACTGAGAAATAATTGCCCCTGCAGAAAAGCAAACAACTAATGCTTGCACAAACACCGAGTCCAAACAACATCGCGTGAGGCCCCTTCCCTGGAAAGTGTGCGGCATTGGTCATGCGAACAGTTTGGAGCACTTTCTGTGCACATATTCTCTGTCACAGCTCACCCTCACTTTCCCTTCCTTTTTTTTTCTCCGACAAAAGCATTTGCATCCCAGCCTTTCGATCGATATTCGTTTTCCCGGACGCATGCAGTAGCCTTCCGACAGCCTCACATACAGCGGCTTCAGGGGCGTGCTCTGGGAATGCTCCACTTTGCAGTGCCACACTAATTAAAAGATCGCACAAATGTAGGCGTAAGCGTGGCTGCATACGCGTGAAACGGTGCTCTAGCTGCCAAGTTAATGAACAGAGTCCAAGTTGTCATATATCAAGACACAACAAAAACTTGACTACGTCTGTGAGGACACATTTCATTTTCGTCTTATACTGATTCACAAGATGGAGGAATAAGCCTTTTTTTTTCTCAAGTATTTTTTGTCGTGTGTTCGTATGCATTTCGCCAACGTCATTTCCGGGACGGAAATGTCGTCAGTGTTGTCTCGGACGTCCGTGTAAAACACGTCCGTGTTTAGAAAAAAATATGCTCATGCCACTTCTTTCTCTGCCTCTGTCTTCTTCTGAGCAAGCTTTTTTTTGTGAGGTTTGCTGAGAATCAGAAACTAGGACAACCCCATATTCGGTGTAACCAGAGTGAACGAAGAAAGCGAACTGGCAAGAAAAAAGGCAGGCAAGTTAACCAGACATGGTTCCGGCTGGCTAACCTGTACTGGGGAATAAGGGAAGGGGAAAAGAAAGACGAGAAAAGGAGAGGAAGGAAGAGAAGGATGACATCCCGAAAATGTCGTGCCACAAAACTATTCTGGAAGCTCACGTGTCGCAAAAAGGGAGAATTTGGTCTTAAGTAAGGCGACATTTTAAGAACCCGAAAAAGAAGGAATTCCAATAAGAACAAATGTGGACTCGAAAAGGTCCATCAGGCCAGTTGCCGGGCGAAGAAGCGACGTACTTGAGAAATTTTTGGCAAAAAAAAAGGGGGGGGGGGTGGAATGTAGTAACCCATTTAGACCGCACAAGTGTACTCGGCATCGTTCGTACACGTCGTACACTTTATCCTCGCACAGAGCCCTCCTCATTCTTTCTCCTCGGTGGTGCCTCATAGCTGTCCCATTCGAATGCGCAAAGTCTCCGAATGAGCAGCCATGCCTGCGCTGATAGGTCTCCCGTATTTTCCGCTCCGACTCCACATCCGATCTCGCACTTTGCAGATTCATTGAGAACAACTCACTTTACTGTCACATATTTTCCTCCCCAGCACAATCATTCACCCTATTTTCACGCGTCAAGTGAAGTGCTGTGATTGCGCATAAATTCAAGATATTGCAGGAATGAAGAAATTTTATTATTTTCGCAAATTCAAGTTATTGCATATCAGTATATAGAAGGAGGTCCCGGAGTCCGAATGTGAGTTGGCACCTCCCGTACATAATAAAGAGGGAAAAAAATTTACTGTAGCATCAACAGTAAGGAAAAAAATTGTCATGTGCATTTTGAGAGCCTGTCGCATTTATTGTTCAAGGCTGCTGGTTATAAAGGATTACTAAAGAAGATTGGCCGATCCCACGTACAGTGGGAATCAATGATATGCAATGCGCGAATGACGAAGATGGACATATACCATGCTGTCATCAGCACAATATTACGAAGTGAATGTAAATTATGCCTTACATGAGTTCCGTGTCATGATTTTTATGATTTCTCTTGACATTTGTGTTCGTTGTCCATTCACGTCACGTGGTACTGAATTCGGTATATGTGAGGCTAGCGAAACGGCCGCCAGCACGCTATGAGAGCGGCATGCAGTCATGTTTTACAGAACACGTATGTCATGATTATCATGTTTAAACATGTCATTTACATTCTTCGTCTATTCACGTCACGCAATACCAAATTTGATATATCTGAAACTAGCGAAACGGCCGCGACTGCGCCATGAGCGTAGCATGTAGTCTTTTTTTACATCATACGCTTATGATGACAATCATGTTTGGACCCATCATTTATACCTTCGTCGTCTCTACAGGTCACGCAATACCGAATTTGGTATCTGTGAAGCTTGTGAAAAGGCCACCAGTGCGTCATGGGCATGGTATATTTTCATGTTCTTACATGACATGCATGTCATAATTATCGTGTTTGCACCAGTCATATGCCTTCATCATTTATTCACGTCACATAACAACAATGTGAAGCTAGCGAAACGGTCGTGAGCGCTTCATGAGCGTCGTATGTAGCTATCTTCATACATGTCACGCATGCCGTGATTATCATGTTTCGACGTGTTATTTACTCCCATCGTCTATTCATGCCATGTCATACCAAAATTGGTATATTTCAAGCTAGCCAAACGGCCACGAGCGTGAATTCAGCGTGTTACAGTGTCAAGTTCTTACATGACTCGCATGTCATCATGTTTGCAGCAGTCATATACCTTCATTAGTCATTCACGTTCATTATTACAAGATTTGGAATATGTAAAGCGTAGTCATGACTTACATGACATGCATGTCATGGTTTACTTGTCAGGGCATGTAACGTATGTTAGCCATGCAGTCATACCATACCAGTTTTGCAATATGTCATGTCAACAAAACCACCGCAACAGGATCAAGACCATTACATATACATCATGGCATTCATGACATACATGCCATGATTCTCAGGTTATGACTGATTCCTTATGCTTGTCACACAGTGATGTTATGCCATACCAATTTTGGTATAGATGTCATTACCAAAAAAAAACAGGAAAGCTAAATGTCGTAGGTTCGTAGGTGGCTAGATCGGTAGGTGGTTGGACGGATGGGTGGACCTGTTGTGAGGTGGACGCATGGACGGACCGACGGACGAATGGATTGATGGATGGATGGATCAATGGATGGGTGGATGGATGGATGGATGGATGGATGGATGGACGGACGGACGGGATGGGATGGGACGGGATGGCATGGGATGGGATGGATGGATGGATGGATGGATGGATGGATGGATGGATGGATGGATGGATGGATGGATGGATGGATGGATGGATGGAAGGACGGATGGATGGAGGGACGGACGGACGGATGGACGGAGGGACGGGATGGGATTGGATGGTACGGTATGGATGGATGGATGGATGGATGGATGGATGGATGGATGAATGGATGGACGAACGGACGGGATGGGATAGGATGGGATGGATGAATGGACGAATGGACGGGATGGAATGGATGGATGGATGGACGAATGGACGGGATGGGATGGCATGGGATGCATGGATGGATGGATGGATGGACGGACGGACGGATAGATGGATGCGGGGCAAAAGTCACTGAAGCTCGCTAAGAAATACTTCGCTTTTAAAAGCAGCACTGTGCGAATAGCTTCTGCTAGCTTCGCTGCACACACATAGATTTCCTAGTCTCTCTATAAATGCTTTAAATTGTCTTCACAGTAACCTTTCGCGGTACTCGAAGTAACTTCTCGCTTGCACCATGGCGATAGTCTTGAAGCTCATGTTCTCAGATTTAGGTGCACGTGACAGAACCCCAGGTGGTCGAAATTTTCGGAGCCGTCCACTATATACGGTGTCTCTCATAAGCATATGGTGGTTTTAGTGCGTCAAACCCCACATATCATCATCATTAATAGTGTTGAAGTCCTCGGGCAATCATATCCCGTGGTACGAAGCGATGAGTGAGCACAGGGTGTTAAAAAAGGGAAATGGTCGCTTATGCGTTCGCCAAAGACGATTCGAAGGTCAAATCTAGTTTCTGCGTTGTGGTTTCCTTCGCAGTTAGCCATGCTGACTCCGAGTGGCATTAGGTATGTTTGTTTGTGTTATCTCGGGAGGATAATAATTATTGGCGTTTAAATCACAAAACCATCATAATTTAATCAGAAACACCGTAGTGGAGCCATGTCCAAATTTCGACCGCCGCGGGTTCTTTAACACGTATCTAAATTTAAGAACACGCGACTCAAGCATTTTCCCCTCCATTGAAAATCCAGCCTCCGAGGCCGGAATTCGATCTCGCGACCTGAGGGTCAGCAGACGGATGCCTTAGCTACCACGCCATCGTGCACTGAGCACGTTATCTCCAGAGTTAGGCCAAACTAAAGGGGCTTCCTGATTTCGCGCCCAAGTGATAAAAGCCGCATCCAAAATGTTTTAAAAACTTAAGCTGTCTAGGTGAGAATAACGTATACTGTGATTTCGTCCTTACCACAAGTGCATTGTGTTCTCCAAAAAAAAGTATAAGACCTGGAACATTACTGTGACGCTGAACATTGCGCTGTATCGCGCAAACACAATCAGCTGTAAATGCGCAATTTTGAACGTTTGTTCCCGATTCGCGCAGGTGGGTTTACGAATATTGCGAACAGTGGCGCAGAGCAAAAGTACTGCCGTATACTTCTACAAAACTACATGCGCTACAAAGCGAAGCTTCTACAGCGACGTGAATCGAATAGGTATGCGATACACAGGCACTCGTGCTTGAATGCCCCGATTTGTACCGTGTGGAAACGCCAACAAAATCGATGTTTTCCGCCGAATGCACGTAACAGCGCTTCGGAAAGATTCGCAAAGATGGACTCTAAATCAACCGATGGTTTTAAACGGCACCAGCTGCATCCATGCAAAAGCCTCCAGAGATGGCGCACTGCGGATATTCGTTCTTTTCTAACCCGTGGAAAAGCGTTTTTCTTTATTTTTCCTTTTATTGCGCCACAGCCTTTTTATGTATGTTCTTAGAGTGCATTGCACCGTTCGTGGAGATACCGGTGAAGGCGGCCAAGCGAGCACCGATGGAACTGCCGCATTTTCCGCTCGACGACTGTGCGTCGCTTCTCTGTCGTGAAGAGCGGCGTTCTGCTGTATGGATCCACCGAGCTTTCGTTCAAGCCATGTTCCTCGCTCTTGTTCTATAGCGTTTTTTTTTGTCGTGAGCCCCGAGTGACACAATTGTTTCTGTTCATAGCACTATCGGTGTACCACTTCCTCCCGCTTTTTTTAAAATCTTCAAATCTTGTAAAAAGCACCAATCCGTGATTCTAGTTTGGGATAAAAGGTATCTTAACTACAAATGATAATCGAAGTTTAAGTTTATTTGAGCTACAAATGTAGCGATGTTGACATAATAATTAAATATTAGCGGAATGGGTTGATTGAAATAATATTATTATTATTATGCATGGCTTTACGTCCCAAAACTGTGATATCACTATTACAGGCGCCGTAGCGGAAGGTTCCGGCAATGCGGACCACCCGGCGTTGTTTACCAAGCGTTGACATTGCGGAGTACACGGTCCTCTACCACTTCGCTTGCTTTGAAATTCAACCGACGAAGACAGGCTCGAACCCCCGACTTTTTGGTCAGCAGCTGAGCAACCTAGCCACTGATTCACTGCGTCAGACAATTCATGAAAAGATTGTCACGATTGAAGGATGAATGAATTATATAAGCGTCGCTTTCATAACGGGGCTGTGAGAAGGGTGCACAAGGCTGGACGAAAAAGAGATCTTGCTCCTTTTTTATGTTGCCTGGCGCTTTGCCTACCTCTATACCACACACACACACACACACACACACACACACACACACACATATATATATATATATATATATATATATATATATATATATATATATATATATATATATATATATATATATATAGGCAGGCATGGTGGTTGAGTGGCCGTAGCGTTGCATATAGTCTTGTAGATCCTCCGTGAGCGGTCACAACGTGGTTTATTTCGACGTTTCGGCCTAGAGTCTGGCCTTCATCAGGATCAATCCTGATGAAGGCCAGACTCTAGGCCGAAACGTCGAATCAAACCACGTTGTGACCGCTCACGGAAGATCTACTGGACTATATATATATATATTTATATATATATATATATATATATATATATATATATATATATATATATATATATATATATATTACTGTAAAAATGAATGTAAAATCAAAGTCAAGTACTATGTTCATTACGGCAAAATGTCCGGATCATCCGCACTATTGATTGTCCTTTATACTGTATTTATTTATCTATCGATTTATCTATCTATCGCACAGCAAATAGTGAGCGAGAAACCCGAAACCAGCTTTCAAAGCTCAGAAAGCTAAAGAGCGCACAGACATTATAGAATAGGAATGTCTTTTCCTGCGTCGAAGATTAATCTCATTTTCCGGAAGCCTTATTGCCGTAGTGCAAGAGAGAGAGAGAGAATAACTGTAGGAAAGGTAGGGAGGTTAACTAGACTATGCGTCCAGTTTTCTACCCCACACATAGAGAGGAGGAGAGGGAAGTAAAAAAAGAGAGAGAAGGATAGACACATGTCACATCACACACACAATGCCGCGTTTCACAGGCGGTCGCTCAATGAAGTTGCTATCAAGTATCTCAGGAGGGCTCGCGTGGCTTTCTGTGCTGGTATGCTGCGTGACCAGGCTCCTAAGATCTTCACTTCATTAAGTGGCCGGTCATCGAGTGTATTCAAGGCACACTGGAGAGTCCGGCGATCTTCATCGAATCGGGCACAGTGGCACAAGAGATTTTCAATAGTCTCTATACGGTTGCAGCTTTCGCACATGGATGAATCTGCCATGCCAATGCCATGGCTGAATGACTTAGTAAACGCTACCCCAGTTCACAGCCGGCACAGCATTGTAGCGTCACGTCGAGAAATCTTGGATGGCAGTTGTTTCTGGAGTAATGACTTAAGGTTCTTAGAGCGATGTTTGGAGTCAAATGGAGAATTCCAGTGCGCAAGCGTGGCATTATGCACGATGTGACGAAGTTGTCTAGCTACGTCTACTCTCTACAAGGATAATAACATTGTAGGCGCTCTATCGTGGGCACATTGGGCAGCGTCGTCGGCGAGGTGGTTACCACTGATGCCACAGTGGCCCGGCAACCATTGTAAAACAATGTCGTGTCCTTGGTCAGCGGCGCGATGAAAATTTCATTAATACGATACACCATCTGGTGGTAGTTTCCACGTCGTAGACTTCGCAAGCATTGAAGGGTTGCCTTGGAGTCGCAGCATATGGCCCATCTGCTAGAGGATTCTTGCGTAACAAACTCCTCAGCGGCTCTAAGAGCGGCGAGCTCGGGTCCCGTAGATAACTAGGCGTGCGATGTCTTGAGTTTGACAGCGATTGATCGACATGGTATTACAAAGGCACCTGTTGAAATTTCCGAGACCTAACCGCCCATGTAAACATGAATTCGGTTAGCATACGACAAATGCAAAAGGTCCAGTGAGATCTGCTTGAGGACTGTAGATGACAGGCTTGCCTTTTTAAGATATCCCCGGCACTTCAAGGTGCACAGTGGGTCTTTTCATGCACCAGTCTGGAGATAGTGGTATGGTTGCGGGCGAGAATTTCCACAAGATAAAATTCTGGTTAGCCGCAACAACTTTGGAAAACGCTGCCTTTGGTCTTTCTAGTGGCAAGCTAGCAAGGTGATGGTTAGGCATTTCGGATATGTGGCGGATATGTGTCCGGAGTGTGTCGAGAGTTATATATGTCGTGATCGGATGGTCTTTAGCTATACTGATTGTTGCTAACGTATTAGCGCACCGAGGTAGCCCCAAGTATGTGCGGAGGACTTGGCCTTCAATGCTTTGCAGGACCTTGATGTTAGTTTTTCCGGCGTTGGAAAGCACGGGCGTGCTATAACGCAAATATCCCAAGAAGAGCGCTCTGTACAGCTGAAGCATAGATGACACTGATGTGGCCCACGTTTTACCAGCGAGAAATCTCATCACGTGTGTGATAGAGCTGAGCCTCTTCTTCAAGTGCGAGATGTGAGCACTCCACGAGAGATCTCTGTCGATTATGACGCCCAGGAATCGGTGACGTCTCATATACGAAAGGTTCACGTTGTCGATGAACACAGGATAATAGATCAAGGGCTTTTGGATAAAAGAGACTAAAGTGCTCTTCTCGGTGGAAATAGTAAGGCCTCGAGCATGGAGGTACGTCGATGGTATTCCCGCTGCTTTTTGGAGCCGTGCGCGTACCTGGGGTCGTGTCACTGCTGAAGCCCAGATACGTATATCATCAGCGTATGTAGAGAGATTGACTGATCGAGGTAGACTTTGTACAAGGCCAATGATCGTAAGATTAAACAGCGTAGGGCTGAGAACCCCGCCCTGTAGAACGCCACGAGCGGTGTAATTATCAACGGTGTGGCCTTCCGCAGTAAGCAGGAAGAAGGATCTCCTCTGTAGGTAGCTCCAAATTCATCCAAACATTTCTCCACCGATTCCAATGTCAGTCAATGCATCTAGGATGGCATCGTGCGTTACGCTGTCGTATGCACCTTTCACATCTAGGAAAATTGCAACCGAGATGCGCTTGAAGTATTTCTGTTGTTGCACAGAGGTTACGAGGTCGATGATATTACGAATAGAAGAGCGGCCTTTTCGAAAATCAGCCATGGCCTCTGGGTATATATTATAGCGTTCAAGGTACCACTCGAGGCGTGTCGGAACCATTCCTTCTATTATTTTCCCCACGCAGCTGGATAGCGCAATGGGCCGATATGATGCCAGATCAAGCGGCGATTTTGCAGGTTTGAGGATTGGTACCAAGCGGCTGGATTTCCACCTTTCTGGAACGACGCCATCGTTCCATGATTGATTGTAGCATTTTAGTAGCTGGTCTCGGCCGTGGCCGTGTCTTCCAAGGTGGCATAAAGCAGCGTATGTAATACCGTCCGACCTAGGTGACGTTGAACTTCTGCAAGTGGTTCGAGCTGCATCCAGATCCTTGAGTGAGAAAAGCATATTCAGTTCCGAAACTCGTGCTACAGGAACATCCCTGAGAACTTCGTCACTCATGGTAACCACAGTGCCCGCTATCCTCACGCAGAAATCTTCAGCAACGTCAACCTGCAGGTGGCCTTCATGGAGATCCAATGTGGTGAATGGACGTTGTTGTGGAGTCGAGCCAAGGCCACGCACCGTCCTCTATATATGTGACATAGGCTTGCGAGGATCGAGTGATTCACAAAATTTCTTCCACCGTTGGTCCTCCAGCTTGTCCATACGACGTTGGATTTTCTTTTGTAGAAGTCGAGCGTCTCTGAGGTCATGAATTGAATTAGTGCGCCTGTACCTCCTCTCAGCCCGCCTACAAATCGTTCGTAGTCGCTCAAGTTCTATATCAAATTCTGTACGCTTTGATGCGTACATAAAGGCCACGTAACCTCTTTCATCACACTTTTCATTACCTCCTTGAGGCCGCACATGCTATCATCGCATGCCTCTTCCACCTTTGTCTTGTACATTGTCCAATTAATGCTTCTGTTAGTTGATGTGGAAGAGGAGGAGGAAACAACGAAAGGGAGAAGGCAGGGAGGTTAACCAGAAAGACATCGTGTTGGCCACCCTATACGGGGTATTAGGAAAGGACACAAGAAACATGAGAAAGAGAGAAGAGAGGGAAAAGAGAAAAAGGGCGGGGGAAACACTGACAGTCTTTTCACTGCAGCGTGTAGAACTCTACCGCATGTCAGAGGCGTTCACACAAGCCTGTCTTTCTCAGAAAACACAGCAGGGCTTTCACTGCCTTGTGGGCTGTCGAGGCATGTGGACGTTGTTGTAATAGCACCACACAGAAAGAGGCCGATCATCCAGACGCCGCATTGCGTTGGCAAGTACTTGTCTGCCTGAGGCAAATCGAGGACAATGGCACAGCAGGTGTTCAATATTTTTGTCGGTGCCGCAAACGTCGCACGCCGCACTGTCAGTAATTCCGATTAACGTGGTATAAGCTTTCGTGAAAGCAACACCCTGCCAAAGGCGATAGAGAAGCGAAGCTACACGTCGATGTAGGGCGGGTGCAGGCCGGAGCTGTAGTGAAGGGTCGAGCTCGTGTAGTCTTGTACTTCGTATATGCTTGGTTTGTTCCACTCAGTCAGTGTGAGACTGCGGGCCAGTTGACGAATCTGCCTCGTCACGTCCGCTCTTGAAAGCGGAATCGAAACGCTGTTCGCTTCTTTATGTGACGTGCGAGCAGTATGATCTGCAGAATCATTGCCGCCTATACCACAATGCCCAGGTAACCACTGAAAGACGATGTCGTGGCCTTTTTGTATTAAAAGGAGGTGAAGTTTCGCGGTTTGGTAGGTCAACTGGTCGTGGCATCCGCGTCGGAGAACTGATATGAGGCACTGTAACGCTGGTTTTGAGTCAGAAAACACAGCCCATTTACCCGGTCTTTCTTCTGAATTGACGAGTTCCAGTGCATTGCGCAGAGCCTCGAGTTCTGTCGTCGTTGACGTTGTCACATGTGAAGTCTTAAAACACCTTGTGATGGTATAACCACTGCTCCACCTGAACTAGACGGCGTAGTAGAGCCATCCGTGTAAATGTGCAAGTGGTTACTGTAGTTTTGTTCCAGTAGGAATAGACTCAGTTGTTTCAGGGCATGTGTTGGTAAGTCCGATTTTCTGCTCATTCTTGGAATCATTAAGTGAACTCGCGGCCGGCTCAAGCTCCAAGGAGGAAGCAGTGGCTTTGATGCAGGTGCGTATGTCTCGGTAAACGATGAACGATGCTTGTAGACAGTAGGGCCGTATGTCGTGCGGGGCCTTTCAGCAGCTAGACTCGCCAGGTGGTGAGAAGGGGTCCAGGCGTAATGCCTGAGGTGCATGCGCATTGTCTCGGTAATAATATGCGTCTTTCTCGGGTGGTCTTGAGCGATGGCAATAATTTCAGTAGTTGAAGCACTGCGGGGTAATCCAAGGCATATCTTAAGTGCTTGGAATTGAATGCTCTGAATTGCGCGCAGGTTGGTCTTGCCGGTGTTAGATATTGCAGGTAAGCTGTACCGTAAGAATCCGATAAACAGCACTCTGTACAGTTGTAGCACGGATGGTATGGGCACTCTCCAATTCTTTCCTGCAAGAAATTCGAACATGTGGCATGTTGCGATCAGCCGCTTCTTCACATAGTTCACGTGTGGAGTCCACGACAGGTTTCTGTCTATTATGACTTCCAAGAACCCGTGGCTTCTGCTGAACGATATGTATTCTTCGTTAATCGATATGCTGTAAGCAGACATTGGTTTCCGCGTGAATGCTACCACTGTACATTTTCCTCAGGACACCTCGAGGCCTTGTTTACGAAGGTAGCATGACGTCGGTGTCGCAGCCTTGTGAAGGCGGGCGTGAAGCTGAGGCCTTGTCACACTTGATGTCCAAATGCAGATGTCACCAGCGTAACAGAAAGTTCTACAGTGCTAGGTAGCTGCTCGACGATACCAATGAGAGTTAGGTTGAAAAGTGTAGGGCTTAGCACTCCTCCCTGAGGAACTTTTTGACTGCTGTAATAATGAGCAGTTGATGAGGAGGAAGTTGCAAAACCTGTGACCTTCAGATACGTTAGCGTATAATCACTGCCGTGAGCTTCAATTTCAGTGAAGCATCGCACTTGTTGGGTGAATCGCTGTAATGCATTCCTTTAGCTGCTTACGCGGATACTTTAAGGTCCCTAATTCTTCTACTCGAAATAGAAGTAAATATACAGTGAAAAGCGTATACAACCTGCACAGTGTCATCGAGTGTGTGGGAAAGGACCGAAAGTCGTCCGCAACAGGCTCTTCCACTCTGAGACCGTATTTCAGAGCTGCACTGGTGTTTTCTTCCGCAGCACACACACAAAAGAGGAAACAGCGCACAAATCGAAAACACACAAAAAGTTTTCAATTTGCCCTACCCAACGATGAATAAGTTCCAACTCGGCCACCTTTCAGTTCTTGTTAAAAAAATGAAAAATAATGAGACATAGAAAAATTATGTGTACGTACAAACGCACAGAATCATAGCAAGAAAACAGACGTCAGAGAAGGCACTGCGCAGCTTCTGCCTTATTGTTGTGACGCAGTTTCTTTTCTTTGCACAAGGATAAGCAGCTTTACTCACAATGATTCAAATGGGTGGATCACGAGTGGTCGGGGTAATACCATTGCAACTTCATTTATGACGATCCTTGCTGCTTTGGTGTACTATTATGGTCTTCAACGCATTCTTCGGGAAGTTTTGTTAGCCAATTCGTGGTTTTAGTTTTTTTCTTTGAACATTAAAATTTATAAAGCCAAGGCCTTTCATGTGCATAACAAGAGCGAACAAAATACAAAACGGGGCATAAATCATAATAGTTATGCCAGCACGATTTCCAAAACATATATATGCAGCGTGTCCTTGCAGTATCTTAAGGGTGGTCAACATCATGACAAAGATTAAAACATTTTAAACCTCTAAACTAAAGGTATATTTGCACTGTTGGCTTCCGTGCGCAAATATACAATGAAAACGTTTTGAAGCTTTTTGGGTAGAAATCTCGTACCTGTTACCTTGTACAATATTATTGATTACTTCTTGAAAATCGTACTAGCGAGAAAATGGGATAAATATATACAGGGAATACAAGCTCTTTTTTACCCAAACAACATTCGAAAGTTGAGCGCCTATATTTTTGCAAGGCAACCAAATTGAGTCAATTATTCGGTGTACACGCACCTTCTTCCCCACGTTCTTCAAAAGCTAAGCTGGAGAAGTCGAGAAGGATTTCTTTGCAGCGCTGCTTTGCCCCGCTAGTAAAAGCCCATATCTATGCTGGTTGGAGTTTTAGCTTAGGCGGTTTCTCTAAGTACTTTACAGAACAATGCGCTGTGAGTCTTTTAAAAAGGTGCTGTACGCAGTTTAGGGTGCTTGCCTTTAGACGACCCACCGAGAGAACGCGCCTCTTCGCCGGTGGTATTCGTGAACCAGGAAATTTCCAGGAAATTTGCTGAGAATCTCAGTTTAACGAGTTCATGTGGCAGAGTACTTTTTGCAGATTTACCAAAAAGAAGTTGCCGTCGGTTGAATTGAACAGCGTTCAGAAGATTGGCAGTCAGCACCCTAGTCTGTTGTGTTTCTTCTTTCATATACCCGCGCTGTTTTTTTATTGTTTTTCAACAATGGAAATGCGGAAAAACCGCGATCATGTAATTCACAATAATGACTATCTCAGAGTATAGTAGTGACGCGTCACACAGGCCGGAATTCCGAAATAAAGGTGCGGTGAAAATGTGCGAAAAACAACAATCTGGGCAACAAGTGATCTCTTTATTACCTTAAAGGGACTTTCGTATGCCTGTGAAAAACGGGAGCGCGGAGCGAGAATTCTCGACGAGGGAGTTTCTTCGACATAAACAAAGGTCCCATATATGAAAAAGGGAGCTCAATGACAAACTGCTTATGAGGTCAAGCCAAGGAGGTTTAAAGAAATTGCTGGAGTGGAAGCTCCCGCAACGCTTTACCAGCAGCAGTCCAGCCAGCTTTTGCCCTCCAAAGATCTCAGAAACATGCTTTTTTTTTCTGGTGGTGCCCATTTAGAGATCAAGTGGCTTTGATTTGTTGGTTTAAAGGCTACGTTAATTTCAAATGAAAAGACAATTGTTTCCGAAAAAATATTCCTCAGAGACTAGTAGCGGTGACATAATCTCTAATGAAATTCGCCTTGAAGTCGAGCCTTACGACAGAAAACTAGCAACGCAACGACGCATTTTGAACACTATGTGGCCCTAAAGGGATGGCACGTTAAACTCAGTGGACGTGCGAGGAAAACACTCCTTCTGAATTGCCGACCGTCAACAGATCATCATGCCCGTAGTAGGATGGCTGCTGCAGCCGCCATCTTACGGTTGGCACTGCTTCACTTGTGGGCATGAATTTTCACTCCAGCAATTTTTCATAACCTCCTTATTCATTCCTAGGTTAGACTCGTCAATCTTATGTAAGCCCACCGCGGAGCTTTAAAAATTTATTGGTGAATAAATACTAAAATGTTTTCGCCACGAGCCATATTAGGAATTAAGTAATAGTAACATGCAGATCATAAAACGCTTTAACAACAGTGAAATTTAATTCGAACCCTGTAATACTTTGAGTCAAGATGTTTTGAAAATCCAGATATCTGACTATCGCATTCGTGAAGAATATAGGTGGTGTCATTTGGGAGAATTTCGGTGTTGTTGCTGTATTTGAACAAGTGATCAAGCACTGCTGTTACACTAATCGCCGTACATGGGGTGTTACTAGATTTATATGGGCACTCTGTGAGGCTCAGGGACAGCTTTATGCTCTCCCATAGCGGAGAACCAAGTTCTTTAAATTTTTCCCACTTTTCTTAACACACCAATGTGTGACCTCAATATTTGTCGATGGCCGCCTCATGGAATGTGAGCACCACGAGACGGTTTCTTGCTCTCCCATAGTTGAGTTTGAAGTATTCTATATTGTGAGCAACTTTTCCGTAACACTTCAGTGCCTGAGTGTGACCACTAGCCCGGGCCTGGCTCAAGCGTCATTTTAGGGGGAAGCTCCTTTTAGTCTAATCTTGTCCTGCGTCAGGCGTAACGTGCAGTTTCAGACAGACAGACGTACGGATGGCCATACAGAGAGATAGACAGACAGATGAACTACTTGACTCTGTACATTATTTCTTCGGAAACAACTATCTTTTAATTTGTAATGGACGTAGCCTTTACACTAACAAATCTAAGTCACTTGGTGTCTTAGTAAACACCACCAGAAGATAGCATGTTTCTGAGATTTTTGGAAGACAAAAGCTGGCTTCACTACTGCTGGCAAGGTATTGCGGAAGCCTCCACTTCAGCAATTGTATTTAAACCTTCTTGGGTAAATCTCACTCCCTTGACTTTTGACGAAAATCAGGAAGCAAGGCCTGCTTGGATATTTCATTATTTACTTTTGAGTCTGCTTAAACTTACCAATGCCCTACGCTGAGCCTATTCGTGGAAACATGGGGTTAGTGTAGTTGCGCTCCCCTTAGGAACGGGATAAAAACACGTCTAACCCGTTCCCAGACTTTTAAAAGGAGCTCGATTTACTATACGACAAAACCAGTATTTTTTAAGAGCGAAGCATTTCTTAGAAAACTTCAGCGAGTTTGCGCGAATCTATCTATCTATCTATCTATCTATCTATCTATCTATCTATCTATCTATCTATCTATCTATCTATCTATCTATCTATCTATCTATCTATCTATCTATCTATCTATCTATCTATCTATCTATCTATCTATCTATCTATCTAGCTGCCTATGACTTTAACTCTCCTGGCCGTTTCGGTAATGATATCGATACCTTACTTGGTATGGCATAACATGACTGTATGAAGAACATATTTGACTAGTTATAACATGAAAATCGTGACTTGTACGCCATGAATGTTATGAATAACATTTCATAGTCTTGCAGTTCTTGCGGTGGTTTCGTTCACATGGCATGCGGCGAAACTTGTATAGTATGACAAGATTTCATGCTGAACACAAGCGACCAACCCTAACATGAAAATATTGACATGCGTGTCATGTAACAACATGATTACATGCCTCGCTAATGATGCACTCGCGGCCGTTAACTAGCGTCACATATACCAAATTTGGTACTATGTGACGCGAACGGATGACGATGGTATGTGACTGGTGCCAACATAATAATTATGACATGCATGTCACGTAAGAACATGACTGCATGCCACGCTAATGATTCACTCGTGGTCGCTTCGGTATCTTCACTTATAACAAATTTGGTATTGCGGGACGCCAATTGATGACGATAGTGTGTGACTGGCGAAACATGATAATCATGAGAATATGTGTCGTGTAATGACTTGACTAAATGCTACGCTCATCATGCGTTCGCGGCCGTTTTGCTAGCTGCACATGTACCAAATTTCGTGTTACGTCACATGAATGGATGACTAAGGTATGATACTGGTGTAAACATGATAAACATGAGATGCGTGTCAGGAACATGAATACACGCTACGCTCATGATGTACTTGTGGCCTTTCCAGTAGCTTCACATGTACCAAACTCGGTATTACTCTACGCGAACAGACAACATAGGTAATTGACACAACCTAGAATGATAACCATGATATGCGTGTTATGTGACATGACTACATGCCACACTTATGATGCGCTCGCAATCGTTTCACAAGCTTCATATGCCAAACTTTGTACTACGTCACGTCGATGGATGACGAAGCTACACGACTGGTGCAAACATGATAATAATAAGATGCGTGTCATGTGAAAACGTGATTACATATCACAGTCAAGGCGCCAATACATTTCGAGGTGGCGCGGTGCGCGATCGTGCTGGCGTTCATTTCATCACGTCACGCCGGCGTTGCCACGCCAGGCGCCGGTCTTGTCATATACCCGCAGGCGCGCACCGCGCTGCGTTGCTTTGACGCCTGCGTGTTTCAGCGCGTCCGGCGTCCGTTCGTCACGAAAAGAGGGAGGCGCAGTATTGTTTGGGTAACGCATTTCGCGCCTGTTGGCATCGGGCCGCGCCGACGGACACTGGTCGCGCCTTTCGTCAGACTATAGAGTGCTCGCGTTTTGCTTACGTAGCGTCGCTGTGCCCAGCGTGCGCGCGCGTGAACGCTACATTTGGAGTATATTGGACCCTTCTTGTAGCGCTGGCGGCCACCTAACTGAACATATACCAAATTCAGTGTTGCGTGGCGTGAATGGACGATGAATGTAAATGACAGGTCCAAACATGATAATCATGAAGTTCGTGTCATGTAAGACATGATTACATGCTACGATCATGGCGCGCTCGTGGCCGCTTTGTTAGCTCCACATATACTAAGTTTATCACGTGACGTGAATAAATGACGAAGATAAAAAACACGTGCAAATATGATGATCATGGCATGGAAACAGAGGAAGGCATAGTTTACTTCCACCTCGTAACGTTGTGCTGATTTTTAAGGGGCATATCAACCTTTCTCATTCGTGCTTCGCATATAATCGATTACCATGCACTGTTAGGATCTGCTCAATTTTTTTAATCATTACTCGAGCTTCAAATTTTTGAATAATATTTTTATCATTAGTGGAACTCCAATATTTCGCATATAGGCAAGTAGTGTTATGATGCGCTACGGTACATTTGTTTTCTTTCCGAATCAGAAACGAAAAGCGACTTTTTGAAGTGGAGCGAAACTAATACCGAAACGAAAATAATTGCAATCTGACACCCTGGAGCGTGATTTGTTGTTTGGAGTCGATGACGACTGCGGAGAAGGCGCGGTTCTCACGGTACGCTGACTCCAAACAACAAATCACCAACTGCGCATTGGTTCACACTGACGATCCGATGATTGCCGAGCAAGTGGCCATCGCCCTGGCCATCCTGGAAGGTGAAAGGGAGGTCATCTATAGTGACTCTAGGTCAGCTATTCGCGCTTTCGAGCGCGGTGTAATCTCCAAGAAAGCCCTGCGCGTGCTCCAAAGTGGTGGCCGCCACGGCATCAAGCACCACGTACTGATTTGGTTTCCTGCACATGTTGGACAGGTCCAAGGCGCTCCCCCAACCTCAACAAGTCTGCCCACGAGGCCGCGCGCGCACTAACCGACCGCGCGGGTTCCGGGCAACGACTCGGGGCCAACGGGGTTGCGGAAAACAGGGACGCGCCTGCCACGTGCAACGAAATAAGAAAATATTTTTACCTCGCGCGGAGACTATATCCACTCCCTCATCCAAATCTTAATAGGCCACAGGCCCTTACGCTCAGACTACTGCAGACCGACACGTACCCTAACCTGAGATCTTTTCACGCTATTTATCCTGACGTGTTTCCCAATGACGCTTGCCCCGCATGTGGGGATGTATCCACGCTGGCACACATGCTCTGGGAGTGCAAGGCAATGTACACTAACACCAACACTACATCGGTCAGGTGGGAGGCGGCCCTACGCAGCTCCCTCCTGGCCGACCAACTTCGGGCCGTCGAGCAGGCCCGCGGAGCGGTCGATAGGCTTGGCCTAACGGTCCCGACGTGGGAGTCACCCGCTGCGCGCTGACGCGCGCCTTGCAGGACCTCAATAAAGTTTGGCAACCAACCAACCCTGGAGCGTCTTAGTGACGCCTTCCTACGTATTTTCGTGTCGAACATGTCGTTACTGGTGTCAAGGTGGACTACCACATAAAACACTAAGTGTTGAAATAAGAAAAAACACATTGTTGATTTCCCTACCACAGCCTTTTTTTTATCATGGTTTGATGAATGTTTCTTGTGGATTCGAAACCAGGGCAAGTCCATAGTCTTCGAAATTAGAGGGAGTTCTCGATAGGCAAGGAACGAGGCTGTTGAAATAATGCCTGTCACAGGGAGTCGTATCTGTCTTTACGGGGAAACATTTGTCTGACGGTACAGGTGCGTGACGGGACGGCTCTTTGCTCTCCCATTGTAGAGTACCAAGTACTCAAAATCGTTAGCCACACTACTTAAATCTACACGCTTACAGTCCTATCGGTGTACTGCGACAGATTATTGCGCTCCCATGCTAGAGCACATCGTACTCTAAACCCGTATTCAGAAACGTTGCTTCACTTGACTTACCACCGACTTCAATGCAGCACAAACGCGCTTCGAACGCGCTGTCTTTAGGCGGTGCCAAGGCAGCACAAACGCACAGACGCATTCCAAGCGCGCTGCATTGAAGGTGGTTTCAAGTCAACTTCAAGTCAAATTAAGGAGCGTTTTGAATACGGAGGTAGACCATCGAACATTTAATCCAAACACTGCTTACTCTTGTGTATCGTTCGCCGACATGAAAGTCATTAATGCCCACTTATCATTGTATGGCTGTTCCATGGAAGACCGCCTTTAGTGCTGTAAAGCGCTTACCACACACCAATAATGGCAAGAAGTCAAGGACACGAAAGGCAAACATTTGTAGAGCGTGGAAACGCCGAAATGTCTTGCCAACAGCTGCCAGAAAAGGTTGCGTTAGCTGGTTGCCGAGTGAAGAAGAAGTGACCTCGGAACCCTTTCTGCAATAAATTCGTTGGAATGTAGTAACCATGTATCCCGCAGTGTCATTGTCGGCGTCAATTTACGGAAGGTTCGCGGCTCTTTATCCTCAGAGGCCACTCCTTTTAGCCCCGAGGCGCCTTAGCGTCCCGGCTTGTCAGCGTGTTTTGCCGTTATCGCGATCGAACATAAATAGGTGTAAACCAGAAAATAATTGTAAGCGCTGCGACGCGCCACCTGTCCCCACGATGCGTATTATGACCTAAAGGTTCGTCTTCATAGCCTAAAACATTATTTTGACTTGGCAGTGTTGTCCAAATCCCCGAGAAAATTTGCCGAGGCACTCAAGTATTTCGTCTGAAACCATGGCTGTTTACTTTAAGGTCATGTATTTCAAGTGCCACAACGAACTTCGCAATATGTTTTCAAACAATAACGCCTGCTTCGAAACAGCTTTCTCTATGGGCCACGCATTCAGGGTGGGCATCACGAGTGTCTCATCAAAGCAATATATCTCGAGGCAGTGTGCCGAATCACCTCAGGCAGGCCTTCCTTCTTCTTCCATTTTCGATGGAGGCGAAAATTATGTATGCCCGTGTGCTTAGATTTGGGTGCGCGTTAAAGAACCCCAGGTGGTCGAAATTTCCAGAGGCCTCCACTACGGCATCTCCCATAATCAAATGGTGGTTTTGGGACGATAAACCACACATATCAATCAATAATTTTGGTAATCAAAGGCGGCTTAATTGAACAAAACGATAGACAGACATATCAATCAATCAACCAACCAATCAATCAGTCAATCAATCAAATATTTGTCTTCTTTATCTAATTTCCTACGAACAGCAATTTTGCCATGCGAAACGCCGGTGAACAGCGCATCTTCACCCATCACGGATGTCACTTCAGTATAGAGCTGAAACAACCTTTTCTACTTCTTTCGGCTTTTTCCAGTTTCGTACGCACCTCCCTATGCGCGCACCAATAGCCCTCTCCGGTGTTCAGCTCAGCAACTTCACATCCAATCTCACTCTATTCAGAATCTTCAGGAACAATCAACTCTACTGGAACTCTTGTTTCGTCCACCACATTCCCAGTCTTCTTCCTTTACGTGTGTAAAGTAAGTTGAAAACACATAACTAGCGTTCATTGTTTCAATGATTTGCGTTTTTTTTTGCAGCGAAAGCTGTCAAGAGAACAGAACACGAGTCACGCGCGGCGCTGTTGTTATCCACCGCTGCCATCGCCGGTGTCCGTAACCAAAATCGAACAAAAAAACTTTCAGTAAATAAAAAAACACCAGTGAGACAATGGTGTCCGCTGCGTATCTGGTCAGTATTCTAATACTGAGCCACGCCAGTGCTTGGAACTCGGTAAATAAAAACCACCGATGACACAATGGGATTTAAACCCTGGTCTGTGGCATGTCAGCCCAGTATTTACTACTGAGCTACGCCAGTGCTTGGAACTTGTTTCTAAACTGGCCTTAGGTAGGCTTGATGTCGAGAAAGGAATTGCGTTGATATGAATAATAAAGCGTTTTAGAACATGAAATGAACAGCCAGGCGTGAAACAATGCCAATTGCGTAACGACTAGGTCGTCCAATGTAGCAGCCTATTAGAAAACTTGCTGTTTATCACTATTGACTTTGGCGCATACCCACTTATGGCATGTTTTTTTTTTCATCGTCGTCAGCCACTGGATAAAGAAATTCACAAAATTTCCAAGTTTGAAGCGGATACCATGCTTCTTCCAAGAATGAAAAGGGATAGCATAGAGAATTATGGGCTACTACAAACAACCATCACTAGTTATGGTGCAGTTGGTACCAAGATGTGCATTTGTAGCATTCTAAAGCGTGTTTACAAAAGGCTCTGAAAGGCCGCTCTTCTATCTTTCACTGTGACTGTTATGCGCGTTCCACGCAGGCCTGCTTTTTTTTGTTATAGAAAGTTACTAGAAAACAACTTTGGTCCGATGATTACTTGCATGCTTTACTAAACATGCGCATTCAGCTTTAGGAAGTTTTTTGTATTTTTTGATACTGACGATTCGATGTACCCTAAGCAAATATTCACCGGCCTTGTGATGATTCAGTTAGCCGCCGTAGCTATCAGAGCCGGCCGTACCATGTGGTCAGTGCGCTCTTGCTATAAAAGTCATACGACTATTATTGCGTCCTCCGAAGACGAGTCATAGGCAAAGTGTTAAGAAAGAGTTTGAAAGAGTTAACAAACTGTACGATCGTAGGCCACCATTACACACAGTCACTTTTTAACAAACGCAAGCACATTACTTCCTCAAAAGATATATCCTGGAAACAATCTAGCGAAGGTGAAGCTTCGACTGAACTAGACTACTCCTGAACTAAACTACTCCTGAACTAAGCTACTCCTAAACTAAACTGTCTCAGTTTGCCTCGCCCGTACCTTGATTCAGGTGGTGGGTTTTGCGAATTGCGCAGACACCACAGCACAGTATAAGTATACTGCAATCCCCTTCAGTCACGAATTAGGATGGGCTGTCAAAAACGCATGAAATTTGTGTCACATAAGTACAAGGCCCTCATGATAAATTCCAAGAAATAAAACAAAGGAATGTATTGTTTTGAATGAGTTTCAGTAATTAAAGTTATTAGCGTATTTATTCACTCAGTGAAGCCTGCAGGAATGCGCACACTGAGTTTCAGGCTGTTCGAAGAAATGCGCAGCATGTGACGCACCTTCGAAGGTCGCGTACACAATTGTGTACCTCGTGATTGAAGGGGATAGCTATATAAACCTTATCTCGTTTTCATGTAACAAGTGTGAGTTATATTAAAGGAGGAATTCATCTACAAAGTGCTCGTTTAATGTAACAGAAACGTTTCTTTACAAAAATCAAAGCATAAATACGGAGTGAATGGTGACAAGTGGGAAGCTTCGGAGAGTTTTATTGCTAAACCATGAATCGGCCATCCGCTGACTTTGTTCGTCCGAGTTTCCATTTTTCTATTTGTCTGTCTGTCTGTCTGTCTGTGTCTGTTTGTTCATCCATCTGTCCGTCTCTCTTTATATCCATCGTACGTCTTTCTGCCTTATACTGCACGTTATGCCTGACGCAGGACAAGTTTAGACTAAAAGGAACGTTGCCCCTAAAATGACGCTTGGGCCAGGCCCGGGCTGGTGGTCACAAGCAGGCACTACAGTGTTTGGAAAAAGTTGCTAACAATATAGAGTAATTGGTGTTCAGAAAAAGTGGTTAACGATTTTGAGTACTTGGTACTCTTCAATGAGAGAGCATGATGCCATCCCAAAGCGAACGAACAATTCAAGGGAAGGAACCTGTGCGTTTAGAAGAAGTGGTTAACGATTTACAGTACTTGGTACAATACTATGGGAAAGCTCAAAGCCGTCACTGAAGGAACCTGTTTAGAAAAAATTTATTTACAGCATGTACAGAACACAAAGGCTTCATACTATTCCAGTAACAGGGCATATATACTTCGGCACATCTATATTTCACGACTAACATCACTACACAGGGAAATACACTGAGAAAGTAACGCATCGGTGCGAAATGCAGCATGTCACATTTCGCGCCGGTTGCCATCGGGCTGCGCCGACGGATGCTGGCCGGGCCTGGCGTCTGACTATAGAGTGTGCGCGTTTTGATCACGTTTTGCTCACGCACACATGCTGTGCCCAGCGTGTGTGCGTCAACGCTACATAGGAGTATATTGGGCCCTTCATAAAGCGCTCGCGGCCCTTTTGCTAGCTCCACATATCATTTGGTGTTACGTGACGTCAATGAATGACGTATTATATAATTGGTGCAAACATGATAATACTGACACGCGTGTCTTGTAAAAACATGACAACATACCACGCTCATAGCGTGCTCACGGCCGTTTTGCTAGCTCCACATATACTACATATGGTGACGAAGGTAAACGACATATCTAAACAAGATAATTGTGACATGGAAGTCATGTACGGAATCATTTACCTCTACTTTGTAACGTTGTGCTGATTTTAAAGTGACATATGAACATATCTTATTCGTGCTTCAAATATCATCGATTCGCACTATACGTGGAATATGCCATTTTTTTATCTGGTTGATTACACGAGCTATCATAATGATTTTATAGTTTTCTTCGACTATCAATTTTGTTTTTTTCTTTTTTCGTCGCACTGCATAGGTATACATGCATGGTTCAAGAATCAAGTTTTTGTTGTAAGTCAGCGCTCTGCATGTGTGCTTCTTTGGCTGAACTCGCGTTTTTTGCGTGGTTTCTTATTTTATAATATCATATCAACACGCCCAAGAAATCACTTTAGCTTTCATAATACAATATCATGGTTGCTGCAGAATAAAATTAATCCAGCATATCCACGGAGTGAATGATGATGAGGGAGGCGAAGCGTCCGATGGTTTTATCGTCAAATCGTGATTCGCTCATCTGTCCGGCCGTCTGCCTTTCTGTCTGTCTGTCTGTCTGTCTGTCTGTCTGTCTGTCTGTCTGTCTGTATGTCTGTCTGTCTGTCTGTCTGTCTGTCTGTCTGTCTGTCTGTCTGTCTGTCTGTCTGTCTGTCTCCCTCCTTGGAACAGACGCTTCGTCCCAGTCATCATTGACTTCATTGATATGCTATGAAAACCACTAACGCTATCGACGTATAACATTCCCATGGATGGATGGATGGATGCTATGAGCGTCCCCTTTATAACGGGGTGGTGACAAGTATGCCACCAGGCTCGACAAAAAAAAAACCTTTTTTTTTTATGTTGGCCTAATGCCTCTACTTCGATAAATTCTATCTTAATGAAAAAAGGTAAATTTTCAGCTTAAGTTCTCTGCCATTTACGGCACACTGTCCATATTTTATTTTTCCAATATTTATTTTTGTCCTTTCTCTCTAATTTTCTGCCACCAATACTCTAACCGTCTCTTACTTATTTCAATCGCGGGTGTGTTCAGCTTTCCATTGTTGTCCCTAAAACCCAAGGCTTCCTGTAGGCTCGTGCCCAAACGTACACCTGGGTGGATATCTCCACATTCAATCAAAACATGCTCCGCCGTTTCCTTATCTTTCCCGCAGCATGTGCATTGTTCTTCTTCTTTACTGAATCTTGCTTTATAACTACGCGTTCTAAGGCAACCCGATCTCGCTTCAAACAGTAAAGCGCTTCCCCTTGAATTATCGTAAAATGCCTCCCTCCTTATTTCATTTTTGCCCTTTCGGTAGTTACTCAAAGCCGGTTTTTTCTCCATAGCTGCCATCCAGTAAATCCTCTCCGCCTCCCTGACTTTTCCCTTAACGCTCTTTGTTGACATATGGCTCACAATACCAGCCGTATATTTACTAGTGAGTCTTCTAGTTCTTTTTCTCCACTGTGTGTCCACGCTCTTCCTATACAAATAACGGAACACCTTCTCTGCCCATCTACTCTCCTTCATATTTCTTAGCCTTTCTTCGAACCTTATTTTGCTCTGCGCTTCCCTCGCCTCAAAACCTGCCCACCCCATATCGCCCTTTACAGCCTCGTTTGTCGTCTTCCCGTGAGCACCCAACGCGAGGCGTCCCACAGTCCTTTGATTTACATCCATTCCCGATTGCACCTCTGCCCTCATGCACACCACTGAGTTCCCAAAAGTAAGCCCTGGAACCATTACACCCTTCCACAGACCTCGAAGCACCTCATACCTATTGTATCCCCACAACGCTCTGTGCTTCATTATTGCCGCATTCCTCTTTCCTTTTGCTGCCGAGGCTTTTTCCTGTACCTCCATGTATCTATCACTCTCATTTACCCATACTCCAAGGTACTTGTATTCACTTACCCTCGGTATTTCTTGGCCTTGTATGGACACCGTCTGATCACAGGGATCATTGAATACCATCAAACCACACTTCGTTACACTGAATCCTAGTCCAAGAGCTTCACCTTCCCTTCCGCATATATTCGCCAGCTGCTGTATATCATCTCGACTGTCCGCAAATAAGACGATATCGTCCGCATAAAATAAACCTGGAAGCTTCTGCTCAATCATCATGCCGCCCTGTTTGTGTGACAGATTAAAACCAATGTTGCTACCTTCTAGCGCTTTTTCCATACTCACCATGTACAGCATGAATAACAGTGGGGACAAAGGACATCCCTGTCTCAGACCCCTGCTAACCTCAACGTTCTCTTTGCTACGCATTCCTTCCCACTCTATGCAAACTGTATTTTCTCGGTATATCTCCCTCAAAAGCTGTATACAGTCGTCGCCCATGCCCATTCCTTTCAATATATCCCACAAAATTTCCTGATTAACGTTGTCGTATGCCCCAGTGATGTCTAGAAAAGCCACGTACAAGGGCCTATTCTCTATTTTAGATATTTCTATACACTGAGTGAGAACAAACAGGTTATCGTCTAACTGCCTGTCGACTCGAAATCCGTTCTGAAGTTCTCCCAAAATATCGTTATGTTCGGCCCATGTTTCTATTTTCATTTTTACTGCTTGCATCGCCAACCTGTATAGTACCGATGTAATGGTTAGTGGTCTATACGAGCGAATCTTGTCCTTTTCTCCCTTGCCTTTATAGATTAAGTTCATTCTACTTTGTCGCCAACTGTCCGGTATTTGTCCGTCCTTTAAGCTTTTTTCTACTGCTTTTAACAATGCTTCTTTAGTGTTATGTCCTAGTTCGTTAATGAGGCTAACGGGAATCCCATCTAAACCCGCGGCAGTGCGCTTTGGAATTTTTCCTTCGGCCTTTTTCCAGTTGAAATTATCTAGTACTAGCTCTTCCTCTGTTGCTTTCTCCGCCACACTTTTACTCACCGGGGAGATCCCCTGGACGCTCTTTTGAAACGAATCGGCTGTTACCTTTTGGATGTAACCTAGCGCTTCGTACCCTTCCAATTGATTTCCTCCTTCATCTAGAATATGTTGTTGCGTTGTGACAGACTTCCTACCTAGCGCCTTTATGTGGCTCCAAAAAATCCTAGGCGCGGCCTCCTTTTTTTCGTGTATCTCTGTCATCCAGCGTTCACTTTCACCTTTAATTTTTGCCTCTACCATTTTCTGTACAAGGGATTTTTTCTCCAAATATATTTCCCATATTTTTTTGACTTCGTCCTGCGGCCGCTTCTCCTTTTTTGCCTTTCTATGCTCCCGTGATGCTTCGCGTCGCTTCTCGATCGCCTCCCGGATTTCCTTGTTCCACCAACTTTTTGGCTTCCTTTTTCCTTTCCAGCAAACGGTTTTCTTCTCTTTCCCTATCTCCTTCGTCATTAGATGTAACAGCTCCCTATACTCCCAGTCCTTGCCTGGTATTTCGCCTACTTCTTCCTCGACTCTTGCGGCTATATTTATTATTTGTTTGTCATTTAAATACGAGCTGCCAGACTTTGATTCCATGCTCATATTTTTAGTTTCGTATCCCATTTGTAATGTTATTCGTTTATGATCACTACCCAAGCTGTTAATGCCTTCCTCGTCTATCCTCATTCCTCGTCTATCCCATGGACATATACAGACAACGCCATTTATAGAGCAAGTCATAAAGTAGAGCTGGCTACTTAGTACTACTGCCACTTGAGGAGGGGATGACTCACGGCGTAAGGAGCTTCACCCCTAAAACTTCTTTGTTACCCAGCAGCCGTGACTATACTCGCGGACAACATTTATATGCAATGAAGGGGAAGCTATGAAGGGCGAGCTTTTGTACAAATATCACAACGAGAATAGTCCGGCATGCCATGTCTTCCGTATCACTGTGTGAAGTAGGGGCTTCGCGCGATCTGTTTCATATCGATGCTGACGCTGCTTGGCGTTCGAAACACACGTAAAAGGCACGGCTTTTTGAGGCGTTAAAAAAGGCGAAGTGGCAACAGATTAATTAAAGCAAATAAGAACACCATGATGGTATGAGCTTCCTTCTGTGTCGAGAGTGACATGCAAATTAAAAAAAATCACAATGGCATGATGACTTCGCTAGAATAGAGTGATAGCATATTCTGGCGTGAATGACGATGAGTGGGCAAAGCGTCCGTCTGTCTGTCTTGCTGTCCATCGAGTATACCAAATAGTCAACTATAAAAACTACTAGTGCCATCTAGTGATATTATTTCGAAGGAAGGATCTGTGGATGGATGGATGTATCCGGCCGTGCCCTTAGGATCGGGTGGTGGCTCACGCCACATAGCCATAAAATTAAGCACTATCACTATCTGATTAAGGATCGAATTTCACTCACACCTTGATTGCAGGCACCAATTGGTTGGCCTCCTCCTGATTATTTCTACCTGTTCAAAGTCTGTTTTTGCCTTCACTGTGAAAAATTTCGCGCCTTTATCTTGGACTATGGGGTGGAGCCCTTTACGGAACATTTTCAAATGTTCAGCCGCATACAGACATATAGAGACAACGCCATCTATTGAGCAATTCATAAGCTAAAGGTGACTACGTACTACTAATACTTCTACTACTACTACAGAGAACGACCCACACGCTAAGAAGCCTCGCCCCTCAAAATACTAGAAAACGCTTCTTTGTTATTGTAAAAATCATATTACGGCCAATCAGGCAGGTTTAAGAAATTGTTTAAACCTCATTGATTACGGCTCTTAATAGGGCAAGATTAGGTCGCTCTAGGATCAGCAAAAAACGAAAAGAGTGTTCTTCTTCGTTGTAAAAGCGCTAAATGCTTTTTGTGTAATGACTTTTGTCAGGTACTGCTGGTATTGTAAGGAAACAAAGATGATGACCTTATTGTTCATAATGAATTACCGTCTGTAGACGTTTGTGCCGATAACCTTCAACCCTTCCACGTTGACTGCTGTAGTCAAGTAACGGCGGGGTTCCCTTAGGCAGGAAGCTTTTGGCTCTGACCAGGTATCGATCTACCGCTTCTGCCGTAGATAGGCCTCACCATCAGGAAACGTTTTCGCTCATTCGAGAGGGTTTGACGTGCTGTGAAAGATTCTTTTTTGCGGTTCACTTTTTAGTGTCTTGCATCTTCTTAAGTTTCCATCCATTTCCTGCTATGCCACTGCCTTTGTTATTGTTAATGCCTCAAAAAGAGTTGGTAGTACACACACGTCATTTTAAACTGAACGCACCGTCCTCGATTAAGCTATCCTAGTCGCTATTCGCACTCTGTTGCGTAGCGGAGTTTCTGTAAAAAAAACGCCGCAAATTTAAGTGAGGTTCTTGGCTTCAAAGAAATGCAGTACGTCATACAGTCAGCCAAATTTTTACCTGTCATAAATGAATGGCAGTTCTTCGCTTGTACCTTTGCCATAGAACTGAAATAAGCTTCAGAAAAAATAAAAAGTGTATCCCTACAAAGCACTAGTGAACAAACAATTTTTTTGTCAATTCGTTCCATAATATGGCACTCAGAGACAAAGAAGCTGTCGCTGCACACATTAAAATTTTGACCCACTGTATGCACGTGAGCGCATTGAATTTCAGTTCAATAAAGAAAAACTGATAATTTTGAACCTACCGCTTGCGGGCACCTATTAAATAATCAGACACTGCCAGACAACAAGATAATGTGCAATAAAGTAATTTCGTCGGTTCTTAATAACCAATATTTACGTACCTGTTTTAACAGTAATTAAAAAACACAACAAGTGAAAGAATCGAGCATGCAAAATAGAAGAAAAAATATTAAGAATAAATATACTGTTTTTTTCGTAGACAGAAGTCACTCGTATTGAAGACAAGACCGAAGGCACGCGATATTTTTAATATATTTTTCTAATGATCTGTTCCGGTGAAGAGTTTACGTGTACATTGGTTGAACTTGTTTGTTTTTCTTTCTTTTTGTTATAGCAGTGGGAAAATTCACCGAAACTTTAAAAATCTTAACGGAAACACTCGTCAATTTCTGAACTCATTTTTCTCTCTTTCAGGCGGTGGTGGTCTTAGTACCCAAAGTACTCGGCTGGTCGCGGGATTGAATCCCTGCTATGGCAGCTGCATTTTCGAAGAAGGTGAAAACGCTGTAGGTCCGTGTGCTCAGATTTCGGTGCACGCTAAAGAACCTCAGCTGAACCAAAAGTTCTGGAGCCCTGCACTGCGTCTTTCATAATCATATAGTAGTTTTGGGACGTTAAACCCCACATACCAATCGATTATTCTTTCTCTCTTTTTTCAGCAAACATTCTCAGAGCAAACATTACAATTTTTTTCAGTGTATTTTGCTATTCCACTGCGTAAAACCTTTTCTTAGCGCTGTTTTGTTAAACTTCAATTATGCCGTAATAATATTTCTTGAACTCTGCCTTTCACACCTGCTCTTGGGATTTACCTTAAAAAAAAAGCAGCTGGAATTGAGCTAAAAAACAGCTGAAATTGAGCATGACTAGTGGAAAAATTGTCATCGCATTTGCACTCAGTTCTCGTTCGACAGCCTGTCCCTAGGGTAGCAAAAAACGGGAAATTATTTGGTGCCTTGGCTGATGAGGAACTCCCCACGTTTTTATTTACTTTCTATTGACGCAAGACAGGCTTCAGAGACAAAAAACCAGTGATTGCATTTGTCTGGACTTAACAAGAAGAAAATGAGATGGCACAGATGCACCTATTCATTAACTACGCCAGAAACTTCAAATTCGTCAAGGTGTTTGTGTAGAAGGAAAAAGAACTGAGCTCTAACCTGTTTTCAGAGCCTCAGTTTTAAATTGCAGCGAATTAAAAATTGCGTTACATAGGTACAACCCTGTCGTGTAATAAAGCACGCACTTCCTGAAAACTAGGCGCACAAATTTGTAGTACAGCATCAGTCTGTAGGATATTTAACACTTGGATTTGTGTGAATTACCATGCTGAAGGCCCGTGCGCTCAGGTTTCGGTGCACGTTAAAAATTACAGGTGGTCAGAATTTCCTGAGCCCTCCACTACGGCATATCTCATAATCATGTGGTGATTTCGGGACGTTAAACCCACATATGAACGGGATTGAATTCCGGCTGCGGCACCTGCATTTCTAATGGAGGTGGAAATATTATAAGTCAGTGTGCTCAGATTTGGGTGCACGTTAAAGAACTCCAGGGGGTCAAAATTTCTGGAGCCCTCCAATACGGCGTCTCTCATATTCTAATGGTGGTTTTGGGACGTTAAACCCAACAAATCAAATGAACCCCACTTATGAAAAAAATATAGTGAGTTACCCCACTGCTCTATAGCAGAGAGGACGAAAAAAAAGAGACAAAAAACCGCATGTGCGTTCTTTCAAATCTGCACGCCGCTCATTATCTCATTATAAACGTTAGTTTACGTCATCGTCAGTATTTCAGCGTCATTAATAATGACCACAATTTCTGGTGCAAGAGTTTGCGCTGCCCTGATTCCTTCTTGCGAGGGGGCTGTGTGTGTCAGGGCATAGACGAAAAATGAAATTAACAGTGAAAACTTGTGGCATACGGTTGGCACGGCATAAGCGTCTTTGTTGCCTTTTGTATTTTCTCATGCGAATCATCGTATTCCCTTTTTGGGACCACCCGTTCTGTGCATTCAGTTTCTAGTGAGATTCTGGCCCCGTCACTCCCTTGCATAAAAGCATACTACCTTTCAAGAGCGGAGCTTCTTAAAGGGACACTAATACCCCTGTCACACGTGGCAACTTAAGTGCAGTTTGAGCGAGTGTACTTACGTTCACGAAGTGTCATAATGGCGGTTCGCTGCTACACGAGAAAGCGAAGTCTACTTTGTAAATGATGGCAGTGGCGATTGACGGATTTATAGCACAACGTTTATTTGTTATTTTTGCACCTGTGCTTCATCGTCAGACCACGTTGTCCTCGTGGAAGTAGCGCCTGTGGCACATGTCATCTTAAATGACTGGAGAATAACTCACCAACACAAGTTCAAGTGTACCTGGAAGTAAACGACGCGACAGACGCTACCATTGCTGTGCTTGTGCTGCTGAGTACCCCTAGCGGACGTGGCCGCAAACGAGCGGATGGTGAAAGTAGCGAGGTTATTGTTGTATTTTATGACTTATTTTATTTGTAACAGTATCCATCATAACAAAAACAATGTTTTAAACATAGTATGGGTACCGCTTGAGTCAACAGCGTGTTTCTGTACAAACCACTGGTACCGAGGCTATACACTTCATCGCAGCCGTCGCAGTGAAGTGACGTTAGAGAACGCACTTGCCGGCAAGTGTACTTTGCAGCTAGTGACACTTGCTCGTGTGGCAGCGCGCAAATGACACTCGCGGCTAAGTGTACTCGCTCGAAGTGCACTTAAGTTGCAACGTATGACAGTTTATTAGGCAACTATTAAGTCGACGTTGATTGCGAAAATAGGGGTCCAGAAACCTCGTAGTGTTACCTTTGTGACGCAGAAGAGTTATTTTGAAATTAAATCACGTTCTAGTAGCCCACATTGGGTTAAGCAACTTGAAATTGCGCGCCTCAAGAAGCTGACTCACTAACGTCCCTCTTTCCGTGCGCAATGTCGCCCGGTTTTACTGAGTATTCGGCGACACTGGTAGATAGAACGAAAGCAGTGGGAGCCACAACACCAACAACTGCTATTGGCTCCGATATGGCAGACGTGTTTTGGTTCAACTGCGTCTAACTAGATGGCATGACCTGTCCAATTTAACTACGTCAAAATTGAACTTTCGAAACACTCGCGCCATTTCCTGTAGTAACGTCTAACGTTTTTTTTTTTTGATAAATCAAACAGACACTAACAAGCAGCATTTTATTGCGTCTCTAGATGCACAAAAGGTTCTTTATTTACTCAAGCTAGATCTATTATTAGTGTTTAATTGTAGGCGGTTCATGTTACGTCATCGGTATCCTTTTGAGAATGTCTTACTGCAGGGCATGTATTCTTGAGCATTTGCCCATATTTTTCGATAAGTAGGGGACCGCTGTTGATAATATTCTGATTTTAGATACCATCATAGAATGACCTTTCACTCCGATGTTGTTATTTGACTTTAGTGTCCCTTCAGGCCGTGGGTCGTGCGCCCGCGATGTATGTAGTTCTATTAGCATTATTAGAGGTAATAGTAGTATTATTATTAGTAGTCATATTGTCACGGGGTCGTGACGTGGCTTAAGACAGGAGACTTCATGTTGGGATTTAACTGTTTATTTGGGTGAACCTGTGCCCAGTAAACGGAAAGTCCCATTACAGCAGCAGTCTTGCACAGATAGCAGTCTCGGACTGATAGCGGCGAACGGCGCGTCGGCCTTCGTTCAATAACTCACAAGCGGCGAAGCGTGTCGGCATTTATACTCTTGCCATCGAATGTTCTAGCGTTATCGCTGGCGGTGACGTAGGTTCCAGAACAATCTGTACCGTTCGCACAGTGGGCCTGATCTTATCGAAATGATCTACTACACTCCGGAACCTTCTCGAAAACTGCAGGCGCGGTTTGCGCTGAGAATCGTGTGGTATTTTGGGACGATAACGAAAACTTGGGAAATGGAACGTGGCAATATAGTATGTAGCATATTACCTAGAGCGGAATCTTGCGCTAGTGTCTACGCGGGCTGCTTCAGTGGTCTTGTACCCCTATGATAATATAAGAAGTACAGGCTTCGAATCTGCTTCTGATGGATTACATTCTTGAGATTCATGACGCATCTTTTTTGAATGTAAAACAAAATCATATGAACTTAGATTTATTTGAAATTTCCTTCAAGTATATGTAAGCAAACTTTACTGCAAAACGTTTGTGACCAGGTGGCAAAAAAAACCTTGCAAATTTAACCATCAATATATGCATCACTCCACCACTGCATTCCGGATTTGGCATCACGATTTAATAAAATATTTTTACAACACTTGAAAACGAACACGCTTGTTATTTTCTTGAAAGTATGTATTATCTATTTATGGAAATAACAGTACAGTATTAAATGAGAAACAAATCGTTTAGTCTTCTGCGACGCTAGGTGCGTTTTTCCAGTGGTCTGCCCCCAACGCATCTATGGTATTGTTAAGTCGAGTCAGCGGAGCGTGGCGGTGCGTCTTCT
This sequence comes from Rhipicephalus microplus, assembly GCF_043290135.1. Lineage (NCBI taxonomy): Eukaryota > Metazoa > Arthropoda > Arachnida > Ixodida > Ixodidae > Rhipicephalus > Rhipicephalus microplus. Next base: position 6,154,938 of record NW_027464598.1, on the reverse strand, counting down.
TAGCTTCGTCATCACTTTGCAGTCGATTTAAAACGCGCTTAGGCAACCCGCGCTTGTGAAAAACGTCGAACTCGAGGCGATATCCAGCACTGACATGAGACGCTACATCAATGCGCAGCGGTGAGTGGACGACGCTTCGTTTAAACTGTCAAATACGACTCGTAAAGCTCCAACGTCACAGCAAATTAGGAGATCTAGTGCTCGTCAGCCTCTTTACACAACAAAAGCACTGCTTAAGCCTTTTTCACCGCACCCCACTTCTAGCGCTGCTTGAAAAACGAAACTGAAGATGTTGAAAACAGTCCGTAGACAGTTCGGACAGTTCGCTAGCTAACGATTTCCAATCCGAAGCCTATACTTCCCCCAATTCCCATGAGGGTACATGATCGGAGCCAACCAACCTCCTTCATCTTGCTGCTTTCAATCAAGAAAAAAAAACGCGAGAAAATGAGAACACTCCCCCCTTTTAGTTATACCTTTATCTCTCAGTAATCGACGCCCTTTTCTAAGAGCAGCAGACCATGCCCTTGGAGGCATTTATGCCGGTACATTGGTTTTGCATGGTTGCTTTTTATTCCTTATAAAGGTTTCGTTTCCAACGTGCGCATGTGACCGAGGCAACGTTGTCACGTGCCCAGTGCGCGAATGTCACCAATGACGTCACTGGTAGAGCAGATCTGTTTCTTGTTGTTGTGATGCTGCCAAAAATAGAGATCTATTGTAAACGCGAAGCGGCTCGGCCTACGTTACTGGTGCCCTTTTGACACGGAGCAACCAGTGCATTGGCTTACAGCGATGCTCATTCATTGGCAGGCAGAACATTTCTCCCTCGATCTCAGTTTGGTGGCCATATGACGTCATGTGTGACTCTCTCTTTCTCAGGCCACGTGACTATACAGTTGACGGTGTTGGTAAATGTTGTCGTAACGTTTTTTAAAAATGTATAAATACGCTTGAGCCTGATTGTCTCTTCAAGCACCTGAAACATTTTCGTCTCGTGTTTTTCCCGTGCAGCAACACAAGGGCAAATTGTCTACTTTTTCATCAAGGATTCTATTACCAAAATACCGACACTACGCATGCCATTAACGCCACGTGATGCGGTCCTTGCCATGCGGTCACTCGATTCATACGTCTGTCTCCTTGAGGTGAAACCAGTATTTGCACCTGACACGCTGTTCCAGTATTGGTAGCTGGTATTATTACAAGCTGTATCCGTGATCCCTTCACGCACACAACACGCTCATGTTCTCTTTTTCTTGGCGTTTTTTTTTCTGAGGTGTGCATCGTCAGAAGTGAGGACAAAAGTTGGCTGCTAACAAGTATCGTTGTTGCAAGAAGCGCTACCTAACAAACCGCACCCCCTAGGCCATTGGAGTTTGCCTGTTGCGAAAAGCCTCATCAAATTTTTAGAAAAAATCAACCATTAGCGAGTTCTTCTTTGTAAAATAAAGTTACCTTAAAACATGAATATTGTCTTCGCAGAACGCGCGGAGGACAGCAAAATCACTTCAGGAACATTCTGTTTTTTACAAAACCGGCTAGGCAAAAACGAAATGTTACTCAGCTCGGCATTTACCATTCGTGCATCTAGCTTCTCTTGTGCTTAACTTTTCCTTTAAGGCGATAGTCAGAAAAAAAACTGACCCACACTTTCACTTGAAGCCCCAATATCTTGGTCCACACGAGTTGTGCGAGGAAGTACCGATTGAACGACCTGGTCCAGGGCAAGCTCCGAGTGAGCTTGTCCAGATTAATTGCTTACTAGGAAATAGGATTCGAGAACGCCACACGCCTACGGAAAGACGCAGTCCATTTTCTTGAGTGGCTGCGTTCTTGTTTACCCGTTACTACTGCACTTTCAACAATTCTTTATTCAATCTGTGGCGCTGGCGTACTTAAAATAATTCGAAAGAAGGAACGGTGGCTCCTATGCCCTTGCAATTTAAGAAGTCGAGAGATTGCAACATCACAAGCTTGATAACGGGCCACTTGTCTGCTGTTCCCAAGAAAACTTTATGGTTGCGGATTTCCAGGAACGTGGTAGTGGGACAGAACCAACAAGGTATTTTTCATTTTCTTTCTAGTGTTCAACAGCCTCTTTAACGGCCCTGTTGAATGCCTATTGAAACTTCACTCAGCCACGTGTTCGCTATCACATTGCCGGATACTGAAACTTCTATGATCCGTATAATCTTCTATGTCTGTCGGCAGGAGATATATGAGGGTGAAGAGAAGAGAAAGATGAGAGAATGGATAAATTTTTTGTATGGCGCTGTATGTTTCCATAGTCAAAGGTTAGAGTTCGCCACGTTTAGAAATTTACATAACAGAAACTGCAATAATTTTAGCGAAAGTAAACAAGTGAAAAAAAAACGAAATATATTACCATGCAAGAAATAGCGTTCGGAGACTAGCAAGGTAGTGATGGGAAAAAAGCGTGAAAGAGAAAGTGATAAAGAAAAAAAAAAGGAATAGGAAGAAAAAAATTAGGAAGAGCGACTGAGACAAAGACATAGATACATAGTGAGAATACAGAAACAAATAGAAATATTTTATTACAAGCAATTATTACAAAGGTAGAAAAATCAGAATGAGACAAAAACAACGGAAGGAAAAAAGAACGATGTAACCACAGAGACCAGGTAATCACTCCTCACTTCTCACTTAATGCAGGCCTATTACTACAAGTGCATAGCTGGTTTTATTTTAGCATGCCAGTTTTTAGCCGCGCAGGAAATTAAAAAGAGGCTGCCCAGGGTGCGCCCGCTGTTCAAATAAGTAAGTTGCCCGATTGCGTGCTTTTCAAAGCCTATCAAGTGGCCGCCTCCTCATTTTGCTCAGGACATTTCGCTCAGCAGATATAATACCACCACATTCTGTTGGGGCGTACGCACCATCAAGACAGGAACAGTGTTTGTGTAGTCGTTGAGAGCTATCAGTCTATTTTTTTCCTTTTTTTTCTAATGCAGTTTGTGACGTGATCGATGTTCAGAATTCTATGCAGTACTGCTGTATAGACCCATTCACTGTTTACAAACACAGACCCTTGGCGACTTCCGGTTTTGTTCACCGATGTGCCTGAATAGCATAGGTGCGCAAGAAGAGCGTTAGAAGAGCGTTGGTTCAAAGACACACGACGCTGAGAAGCAACCTTGAAATCGTTAAATGATAAACGCTCCGGTTCGAATCCTCGTCTAGAGAAAAATTGGAAACGCGGCTTGGACGTTTTGAAGCTTGATGAACGATTTCCCCACCAGAACCGCAAATGAGTTGAACTGCTATGTAGCCATTTATTCCGAAACCTGTCCGCCTACGGATTTCACGGCTTTGAGGTTGGCGAAATGAAAACTTTAGTGCGAAGACGAAGACTAGTCGAAGGAAAGCTGTTGGAACTCCTTAACGCTGGCGTGGTTTTATTCACGGCGTACAAGTACCTTATTAGAGTTACGCTGTTGGTATCGAAACAAATAGCAGAAATTTCGCTGTATAGTTCTTTGTTCATTTAAAAAACTGCAGCGCCTGTCGATTTTGAAAACAGTTGAAAAGACGGAAAGTTGCCCTAGCTGTATTGACCTTATTAGGATAACATTACTAGTGTTATGGGGAGACAGACATCCTGACCTTTCGTCCAGGTCCCCTTAACGCTAATAATGTTTTTGTATTGTTTATATTGTTAAGGCGTTTGTTAGCCGGCAACGAGCGAGAATATACAATGGCGACAGTCGCAGCCGAACACGGGCTCTCAGCGCGAGCGGCGTCCTTGTTGGGTAGCCCCACTAGAAGGTACTCAAGAGTTCGACCCATTTCAGGGTTCGGAGGCATCGCTACAATTACCCCGGGGTCAAAGAGGGAGCCGCCTGGCGACCTAACAGCTTGTTACTATGAGCGAGTCATAATAAGCCTTCAGGCGCTCCACGTTGACGATGTCTCGCCCACGGCGGCGCATGTCCGAAGATTGTTCAACGGGTCGATCAGATAGTTGATAGGTGAGGTGCGCTCGATGACACGGTAGGGGCCTTCGTATTTGGGACGTAGTTTGGAAGAGAGGCCAGCAGCAGAGGTCGGGATCGAGAGCCAAACAAGCGCACCAGGAAGGAACGTGGGCTCAGAAGTGGTGGAGCCATCACAAATACTCTTCTGCCGCTCTTGCTCTTGCGTCGTAAAAGTCTTGGCAAGCTCGCGACACTCTTCGGCAAGCCTGGCTGTCTCGGAAATAGGTGTACACTCAGATGGATCCGGCGTGTACGGGAGCATTGTGTCTATGATGTGCGACGGGTGCCTTCCGTACAGCAAGTAGAAAGGTGAAAAACCAGTCGTGCTCTGAGGGGCGGTGTTGTAGGCGTAGGTGACAAAGGGCAGTATATTATCCCAATTAGTGTGGTTGGCAGCGACGTACATAGAAAGCATGTCACCGAAGGTGCGGTTAAAACGTTCGGTGAGGCCATTCGTCTGTGGGTGGTAAGCAGTAGTTTTGCGGTGGACAGAATGGCACTCCGTCAGAATGGCTTCGACGACTTCCGACAAGAACACACGGCCTCGATCGCTGAGAAGCTCTTGGGGTGGTCCGTGGCGCAGTATAAATCAATGCAGCAGGAAGGACGCAACATCGCGCGCAGTAGCCGCAGGGAGAGCGGCGGTTTTGGCGTATCGCGTTAAATGGTCAACGGCAACGATGGCCCAGCGATTACCAGCCAACGTCAGAGGAAGTGGTCCATACAAATCGATACCTACGCGCCCAAAGAGACGGTCAGGGCAAGGTAACGGTTGCAGACCAGCGTGCGACATGTGGGCTGACGGTTTACGGCGTTGGCAAGTGAGGCAAGAGCGAACGAACTGCTGCACATAGCGGTACATTTCGCGCCAGAAGTAGCGTTGTCGAATGCTATGGTAGGTTTTGAATACCCCAGAGTGCGCGCATTGTGGATCAGAATGGAAGGATTCACATATCTCTGAACGCAGACTGCGGGGTATCACGGGTAACCACTGCCGGCCGTCGGCGTCGTAATTGCGTCGGTGTAAGAGGCCGTCACGAATGGCGAAATGGCGAGCTTGACGACGCAAGGCACGCGTGGATGGCGTTGCGGATGGATCAGAGAGCATGTCGATGAGCGGGCCGATCCAATTATTATTTCGCGGTTCGGTAGCGATGATGTCAACATCAATGGCAGAAACAGCAGCCGAGGATACTGAGCAGAGCACATCACCTTCAGGCAGAGGGGAGCGCGAGAGGGCGTCGGCGTCAGCATGCTGGCGTCCGTTGCGGTAGAGCACGTGGATGTCGTAGTCTTGTAAGCGAAGAGCCCAACGGGCGAGACGGCCTTAGGGATCCTTCAATGATGAAAGCCAGCATAGTGCATGATTGTCGGTGACGACATCGAATGGGCGACCATACAAATAAGGCCGAAACTTTGTAAGAGTCCAGACGATCGCCAGGCACTCTTTCTCCGTGACGGTGTAGTTTATCTCGGCTCTCGTGAGCGTACGGCTTGCATATGCTACGACATATTCAGGGAATCCGGGTTTTCGCTGCACCAGGACAGCGCCCAGGCCTACACCGCTGGCGTCCGTGTGCACCTCCGTTGGGGCTGTAGGGTCGTAGCTAGTGGCGTAGAATGGGAGGCGATGTCAACAAATGGCGGAGCTTCGCGAACGCGTCGTCACACTCGGATGACCACGAATTGAAGGGCCCGTTGCTTCCAAGGAGCTTCGTTAGCGGTTTTATGATCGTGGCGAAATTTAGTATGAAGCGTCAGAAGTATGAGCACAGGCCCACGAAACTACGCAGTTCTTTGACAGATGCAGGTTTGGGGAATTCGGCCATGGCCTGAAGCTTGGCAGGATCAGGAAGAATGCCGTCTTTGGACACGACGTACCCCAGTATGGTGAGTTGCCGTGCTGCAAAGCGGCACTTTTTCAGATTTAGTTGCAAGCCAGCATTGCTCACACGTGCGAAAACTTCTTTCAGACGTTGGAGATGCGTGGAGAAATCCGGAGCAAAGACAATGACATCGTCGAGGTAACACAAGCACGTGTACCATTTCAAGTTGCGCAGAACGGTGTCCATCATGCGCTCAAAGGTCGCAGGTGCATTACATAGACCAAACGGCATGACGTTGAACGCGTAGAAGCCGTCTGGCGTGACGAAGGCGGTCTTTGGTCGAGCGTCGTCAGCCATGGGTACTTGCCAGTACCCCGAGCGCCGATCGAGATAAGAAAAAAAATCGGCTCCATGAGGGCTGTCAATCGCGTCATCGATGCGTGGCAGTGGATAAACATCCTTGCGAGTGATCTTATTGAGCCGTCTGTAGTCCACACAGAACCGCACAGAACCGTCTTTCTTCGCAACAAGAACAACAGGAGACGCCCATGGACTGTCCGAGGGCTGAATAACGTCGCGTCGGAGCATATCGTCAACCTGATCATTTAATACTCGACGTTCAGCAGGCGACACGCGATATGGACGTTGCCGTAAAGGTGGATGGGCACCAGTGTCGATGCGATGCGTAACAACGGACGTGCGACCGAGAGAACTTCGCCCGACATCGAAAGAAGAACGATATTCTTGCAACAGGTCCAGAAGTTGGGAACGCTGTACGGCCGTAAGGTTGTCAGCGATGGAGGGGCCAAATACATCAGCAGATGACGAATCAAAAGTGGAAACAGCATTGATGGTACACGACCTGGGACCGCGCGTGTCACTGGGTACGTCCAGGACTTGTGCGTTGTCGCCTGGTTCCACTCTGCCGAGACATTCCCCTCGAAGCAAGGTAACAGCATACGGGGACGGGTTGGTTACAAAAATAGCAGTGTTGCCCTGGTTGACCTGCACGGTCGCGAAAGGTACTAGCAACCTTTTCCTGCTGCAAGTGCGTTCAGATGGCGAAACAAGTCCAATGGTGTCGGAGAGACCAGCGCAGTAGACAGACACAGCCGTCGTCGAGTTTGGAGGCACTGTTGTATCGTCTTTCGTTAGAATCTTGCTCAGTGTCGGGGGACTGTCTTCTGGCGTCAAATGCGAGAAGGGTGAGAGCTCAGTTTCGGCGGCGGCACAATGAATGACGGCGTCATGGCGGGAGAGAAAGTCCCATCCCAGGATGACGTCATGAGAGCATGTCTGAATGATAATGAACTGGGCGACATACAGAACGTCCTGGATGACAACGCGAGCTGTGCACCCTGCTGTAGGATGAATGCGGTGCAAACTTGCAGTACGGAGGGGTAACCCAGAAAGTGGCGTCGTCACTTTTCGAAGTAAGCGGCAGAGTTTTTCGTCCATAATTAATACGGCAGCTCCAGTGTCAATAAGAGCCGATGCACAAACACCGTCCACAAGCACGTCAATGACATTCGAGGGGCTGCTCTGAGGGCTTTCACATTGCGATAGCGTCGCAGTCCTTGCCTCGGGGACTGCGACGACTAGTTTTCCCGTTAATGAGTAGCCGCACTTGGCCGCATGGGGGACAGAGAACGACGTCGTGGAGACGGCGATCTTCGAGATGGACCTGGGCGAGATCGAGTTGGCATAGACGGCGGTTCTTCGTGATAAAGACGGCTGAGTTGGCCAGCAACAGGTGAAGAAATCGGAGCTGGCTGTACGCGATGGCAATAACGGGCTACGTGACCGGTGTAACCACAGGCAAAGCAGATGGGCCGGTTGTCGGGTGTGCGCCATCTGTTCACCAGGGTAGGTTTCACCCATGTCGTAAGGGCCGATGGACGGAACGGTGGCTGCATGGTGGACTGAAGCTGAGGCTGAGGGGTTACGTCAACATACGTAGCGGGCATACCCGCTGCAAAGGACGGAGGTCGTGCAGCAGCTTCAGCGTAGGTCAGAGGGGCGGGTGCTTGAACGACTTGGGGCGGCCTGGTGACCACTTGCGCGTAAGTCAGGGACGCAGGAGCCGGAGGCTGTTGGGGGTGGTAAGCAGGCATTACCTCCGCTATTTCCTGTTCAATCGCTCGGCGGATGGGAGGGAGAAGGGTAGTAGCCGATTGTTGAACAGCAGGTTGGTGGGCAAAGGGCAGGAGCGATAACTGACGCGCGATTTCCTCACGGATAAAGGACTTCAGGTCTGCCATCAACGCCACTTGGTCACAACTGGCCTCCAAGCCAGCAAGCGTTGCAGCTCGTGGTGGGGAGCGTCGGGTCATCGAACGCTGCCGGCGGAGCTCCCCGTAGCTCTGGCACAGTGTGATGACCTCAGCCACCGTGCCGGGGTTTTTGGCGAGCAGCATCGTGAAGGCATCATCGTCAATGCCTTTCATGATGTTTCGGATCTTGTCAGACTCGGACATGGTGTGATTGGATTTGTTACATAGGTCCAGGACATCTTAAATATAGCTGGTGAATGACTCACCAGCCTCCTGAGCACGTTCACGCAAGCGCTGCTCGGCTTGCCGCTTGCGAACAGCATGGCGGCCGAAGACGTTGACGATTGCGGTCTTGAAATCGGACCAGGTGGCAAAATTGGACGCGTGGTTGTTGTACCACAAACTGGCGACACCGGCAAGGTAAAACACCAAGTTGGTCAGCTTGCCGTCCTCGTCCCATTTGTTGGGGACGCTCACGCGCTCGTAAATGGCGAGCCAGTCCTCCACGTCAGTGCCATCAGCTCCAGTGAAGATGGGTGGATCGCGGATTCTGGGGACACTGGGACAAGGGGGTGGCATTGGAGGAGGCGTTTGCTGAGAAGCGTCGTGGTACATAGTAGATGGCAGGGTACGTGATCGTAGCTCCAAAGGCATAGACAGGGATCGCAGCACTCTCCACGAAATTGTTAAGGCGTTTGTTAGCCGGCAACGAGCGAGAATATACAATGGCGACAGTCACAGCCAAACACGGGCTCTCAGCGCGAGCGGCGTCCTTGTTGGGTAGCCCCACTAGAAGGTACTCAAGAGTTCGACCCATTTCAGGGTTCGGAGGCTTCGCGACAATATAAGTTTTTTATTAAAAAATGCGCAGTATTGTAATAAATATACAATGTCACGCGTGGACAGTACTGAAATGATTTTTTCTGTTGCCCGATTCTGTCCATTCGTAGGCGGTGCCCTTGAGTTATTCTCATTGAATGGTGGTGGTCATTTGCATAGCAGTTTCAGCTACTGTGGTGCTAGAATGGGTATGATTTCGGCACCTCACCTGAAATCCACACGTGGTCATCCTTTCGTTGTGAACACAATTCAATGAAGGCAAATTACTAGATGCCCCTGTATTTTAGGTTTAGGTACATGTTGAGTAACCTTAGTTTTTATAAATTCCGTAGCCCATGACTACGTCATAACTAAAAATCATATGGTGATTCAATGTGCAAAATCTTGAGAATTGTCTGTTTAGCAAAAATAGTTTCCAAGATCGTTCTGCGACAACTGTTCCTTGTATTGCGCAGCAATTAGGAAGCATACATGTGACTACTTTTGCTTCCAAAATCATCTACAGCAAATGTGCAATAAAAGAGTCCTGAAAAACATTCGCATTCTTTGTCTACGTAAAGCAATAGTCTAGTGCTTCTGCAAAGCTATTCAACCGACTTTAATAATACCCATGTGAATGTGCAAAGTTGTTTTGAGGAATATATTAGGCGGCGTCAATTTTGTTTTAACATAAACCCATGATAGAAGAACATTGATTTGCACAAATAAAATTTAGGCCATGCTATAGGTGGCTGTTTGTGTAAGACGAATCGCAATATGTGCATTCCCTCTGTCAGGGCAAGCGCACTTGCTGATGATGATTGACGTCCAACTGTTCAAGCCTCCAACGCCCTTCAATAGAGTTGCCAGAGAGAAAGAGGGCGATACAAAATATGTACTGATGGCAGCCAGTTTCCATGAAGCTTGACTTGTCAACCTCTGAACCCGAGTGGAATGGTATGCGCATCCTCTGATCAAGCCTCTGCATCATGACGTGCTGCCGGTTTGAAACACCTTTTGCCTTAAGGGGAACGTTAGTTTCATACCATATATTTGCGGCGGCCGCATTTTATATGGAGGCGAAATTGGTCGAGGCCCTTGTATTTAGATTTATGTGCACGATCAAGAACCTCAGAAGTTCGAAATTTTCGGTGCCCTCAAATATGGTGTCTCTCATAATTGTCTAGTTGTTTTGGGACAACGAATCCCTAATATTATCATTATCGTGTCTAGATTTTATGCAGCAGCACATCCATAAACAGTTTGTACATACGAGCTGTATACAACGTTAAACTTAAATTTTGTTTTATCATACGGTCAGATACTTCAGCCTGTTATGGCGGGTGTACTTAAAAAAACGTGGCTCCCTATATTGGAATAGGTACAGCACGAAAATGAGATGTGTCCTTAGAGAGGTAGTTGACCGTTTATTAAGCATTGTTTCAGCAACAGCAACATAATGTAAAGTCACGTTAGGAACGGCAAGCAGCTTGAATCTTAGAGCGCTCACCTCAAACAGAAATCACGCCCTAAATTAGCATACATAGGACGAGCGCAGAACAACAACTGTCAGTGCTCGACGCTTAAAGCGAGGTGTTCAAGCAGAAAGAAAAACTCACGAAACTAGCCTGCAAGTACACACAGAACAGCGCGAACAAATGTCATAATTTTTGCGTCATGTGTCAGCAGTGAGCTCGTTTCTTAAACGCGGCAGCGGTGCATGCAAAGTGGCCTTCGGCCCTTCCCCAATTACGAGCTTGATAAGTGTGTGCGCAGTAGAGACCAGGCTCTTTGAAGGCGGCGCTTAGCGGAGACAGCATCCTACAGAGCGGGCCCAACGCTTTACCCAACGCAAGCCTGTCGCGCCATCTTGCCACTGATAACAAAAATGTGCGAAAGTTTCGAAGCTCTGAGGACTGCTAAACGGTGTATGGTGTATATAAGCGGCTTGCCGTTAGTGTTCCGCACAACGAACGCGCTGTGGCGTAGTGGTTAGCGCACCGCGCTGTGAAGTGAGAGGTTGCTGGCTCGATTCCGTGTGACTGATTCTTGCCTGGAAAATTTATTTGTCACAATTTCTTTGTAAATACTTTTCAACGTTACTTTCGTTACGGAAGTACGTCAGCGTAGTCGTGGTGGACCCCCTCATAAAACACTTTTGTGTTAGAAAAGATGGTACCTAGCAGACGGCGTTAAAACGGAGATCACCACGGAGCACTTCCTTGGCTGCAATAGCGCCTATGTTAAGTGATGCCCCAAGGTAATTTGTTGAAACCACTTGGAGCTTCCCCATTGATCTTTCGTGAAAACGTCTCAATTCCAAAGGAAATAAATGCGTGCGATAGGGGTCGCTTTATCGACCACGTTACCGTGGCTCGTGAGCAAGTTTCACATTAGCAATTCATATTATGGGAGGCTTTACACGTACTAGATTAAGCCGCTTTCTTATTCGTCTTGAAAAGCGCCATGGTAGTCGAAAGACATGAATGAGCCCGTTGCGGACCCACGAGCAAAATCGCTAAATCTTTAGTAGGATGGTCGATCATCCTCAGCTCTACCGTTATATTTCGAAAAGTTAATTCGATCGCGAACACTTGACACGATCACTCAGACACGCACACACCCATGCATGAAACAGACACAGCGCCCTGATTCTACGGTGAATATTTCGATAAACAGTGCATACCATCTTGCAGGCATCTGTCAAGGTCTTGGTTAACCTTCACAGACAAGTCCCTGTTTAGTCCGACAAGTTCATGGGCAGAAATGCGAGGCAGAACGGCAAACTTTGGTCCCTTCCGAAGCCATCTCTTGATTTCTGCCGGAATGTATGCGTCCTGTAGCACCACAATGCCCTTTTGTTCTTCCCTGCTCTGCTTATCAAACACCTTGAGCAGTGGGTTCAGGATCTGCGTCCACCTCACTTCCGTGAGTACACCCAGTTGCTGCCTCAGCCATCGAAGGTGTTGAGCAGCCTGCCATTGCGGAAGAAGAAACAAACGCACCTGACGGGTGTGTGCGTGTGTGAGTGATCGTGTCAAGTGCTCGCGCTCGAATTAACTTTTCGAAATGCTCTACCAACTAGCCCAACAACAAGGTCTTTTAGTCTACCGTTATATGATTATATCGACACCCTTATTTCACACGCTATCACTTCAGATAAGCTTTATAATGATACGTAGCAGTAGATACAGTTCGGTTGCTTAAATGTAGAGCAGCCATCATGCACGACGAGTATGAATAACACTTGAGAAATTTTTCAAGTTCGTGTCATACGCTGTTTCGTTCGAGCGGCTGCGTTGTGGTTGGTATGTAAAAATCAGTTGTTATTGCAAGAAGGATGGGGGTGCGAAGAATTCTGAATGTGAGGGAGCAAGGAAGCTTTCGACGCAGTGTACTCCATCTCCTCTGCCATTAGCTGAGCCCGTAGAAAAAAAAAACAAGTGAAGCGATCGATGACGCGCTAATCGCACCTGCCTAGTTTAAATGACGATAGTAAACTGTGTTTGCATTCGAAGGGGTTCTTAGCGGCCTTTGCCTTGGACCGTTAAGCATTCAACTCTACATCATCGTCGTAAAATGTTGGATTGATTTGTAGGGTCTAACGCCCCAAAATCACCATATGTATACGAGAGACGCCGTAGTGGAGGGCGTCTCGACCACCGGAAGTTTCGACCACCTGGGGTTCTTTACCGTGCACCGAAATCTTCTGAGCACACGGGCCTACAAAATTTTAACATGCATCGAAAATGCAGAACCACAGTTGGGATTCGATCCCGCGACAAGCGGGTCAGCAGCCTAGTACCTTGGCCACTAGACCACCGTACCGGGGCATCATAAAATGCTTAAGGATTGAGATGTCAATGTTCGCATGTAGTCACCAGTATCCACTTGCACGTGGACGACCGGTTTCAAAGGTTTTCGATTCTCGTCATGATGTGTTATTTGAATTTCAAAAGGATTCTAAAACATTTCTAAAATAGCAAATAAGAAAGCGGGTGATTTGTCATCACATTTTATTTTTAAATTTTCCGAATGCAGTCTGTAATGAGCAGTAGCAAGTCATCACAGATTTACTGCATCCAAATATTTATAGTAGTAAAGCCACATCTTCCGCTGTAGAGAGAGAGAGAGAGAGACGAGAAGAAAGAAAGGCAGGGAGGTTAACCAGATGCTAGTATCCGGTATGCTACCCTACACTGGGGTTGGGGATTAGGGGGTTTATAGAGAAAGGGAGAGTTAAAAAATAAATAAGAGAAAAACACCGACACACACGCCCACACAATTTCAGTCCACTCAGAGGCTTTGCGACAGGCCAGTAGTTCGCAAGAAGCCACGTAGCGCTTGCACGGCTTCCTTCTGTGACGATGAGTCATTGCGATGGCGCCGTATACTTTCTTCTGACAGCGGCTGGTCATCTAACCTGTTTAGTTTATTAGAAAGATATTGTCTTTCCAGGTTGTATTTGGGGCAGTCACACATGATATGTCGAATTGTTTTTTCGTCTCTGCAGTGTACACAGTCGGCGGTATCGGCCATACCTATGCGGAACGCGTACGCAGTGTTAAACGCGACTACCAACCATAGTCTGCACAGAGCAGTAGCGTCGCCTCGTCGAATTTTTTTGGAAGCTGTAGGCTTAACGTTGAATCAAGGGATCGTAATCTTGCATGCGTAAAGAGAGCCTCATTCCAAAGAGCCATGGAGTGTTGGCCAGCAAGCATGCGGAGCTTCCTAGCAGCGTCCGTCCTTGAGAGAGGTATTGACTGGTTGTTGTCTTCTGTATGGGCTGAACGGGTAGCTTGATCAGCACGCTTGTTACTGATAATTCCACAGTGGCTTGGCAACCACTGAAATGTAACGTGGTGACCTTTCTCTGTTATATGGTGCAGCATTTCTGCTGTTTCCAATACCAACTGCTCGTGTGGACCACGGCGTAGATTTGCAGAAGTGACTGCAGTGCTGCCTTGCAGTCGCAGAAAATAGTCCACTGTTGCGTGTTTTGGTCGTTAATGAAACGCAGCGTAGCACGAAGTGCTGCAAGCTCTGCTGCCGTTGTTGTGATTGCATGAGCTGTCCTGAATATGATGGTTGTGGCGTGCGTTGGAATAATGACCGCTGCAGTTGAGCTGCTTGGCAGGATGGAGCCGTCAGTGTAGACGTGGGTGCAGTCTTGGTACTTCTCGTACAGCAGAAGTAAGGCGAGCTGCTTGAGGGCTGGTATTGAGAAATCTCGTTTTTTCTAGATGCCTGGTATTGTCAGGTTGATGACTGGCTGTTTGAGGCACCATGAAGGAATTGAAGGTTTCGCCGCGGGCGTAAAACCATTTGGTAGGGATTCCCATGTGTAGTTATTGTTCGACAAAAGGTAGTATGAGGTCTATCCACTGGTAGAGAGGCTAGGTGGTGATGGGGAGTCCGGCCCGGATGCCTTATGTGTGTCCTCAAAGCTTCCGTTTCAATATGGGTCTGCACGAGGTGGTCTTTGGCTATAGCTATAGTCGCCATTGTTGAGGCACCCTGAGGCAGACCTGGACACATTCGAAGCGCCTGTGCCTGAACGCTTTGTATCATGCGTCGACTTGTTTTGCTGGCGTTTGATAATGCAGGCAAACTGTATCGTAAAAAGCCACGAAAAAGCACCCTGTAAAGTCGTAACATAGAATTAGGCTGCATTCCTTGTCTTTTCAGCGAGAAACTTGAAAAGATGGCATATGCCTGTCAATTGCTTTTCTAAATACGACACATGAGGGCTCCATGATATGCCTCTGTCGACTATGACAGCCAGGAATTTGTGAGATCGACGATGTGGTATATTTTGACCGTTAATTAACACTCTGTAATTCGACATGGATTTGCGCATGAACGCCAGATGGCGTTCATGCGCAAATCCATGGGTACCGGAGGAAACTTGGGTACCGGAGGATGGGTACCGGAGGAAACTTCTAGGCCTAGATTGCGTAGATACAAAGCAGTTGCAGTAGCAGCTCTCTGTATTCTCGCTGGTAACTGCAGGCGAGTTACCGCAGATGTCAAGATGCAAATGCATCAGCGTATGTTGATATATAAATATTGTTTGGTAGGTGCGTATGGAGAGCGATTAGTGTTAAATTGAATAGCACGGGGCTCAGTATACCACCCTGAGGGACGCAACGACAACTGAATTGTGCAGACGTATTCCCGGTCTCAGTACTCACAAAATAGGACCGCATTTGGAGATAACTGCGTATCCACATAAACATTCGGCCACCCACTCCAATCTCTTCTAGTGCGGTAAAGACGGCTTTATGTGTAACGTTATCACTGGCTCCTTTGACGTCAAGGAACACAGAGGCGTAAAGACGCTTATGGCCTTTCTCGTGTTCAACGTACGTGATTAGGTCGATGACGCTATCAATCGATGATCGACCACGTCGAAAGCCAGCCATGGCGTTCGGGTAGATCTCTTGATACTCCAAGTACCACTCGAGTCGGCCGAGAATCATTCTCTCCATCACTTTACCCACGCAACTAGCCAATGCGATCGGGCGATAAGAGGAGAGTTTCAATGGTGATTTGCCAGGTCTTAGTAATGGTACTAGACGACTAGTTTTCCAACCTAAGTGGACAGTGCCCTCTAGCCAACAATTATTATATAGCTGAAGCAGAGCTATTCTCGCGCGCTCACCCAGATGACACAGGGCTCTGTAGGAGATTCCGTCAGGTCATGGTGCGAAGGTACGTTTGCATGAAGCGAGTGTTGCGTTGAGCTCCTGAATGGCGAACAGGAAGTCCATACGGAAATCACGTGGTGGCGGACAACTGCCCGAAAGTGGTTAGCTGCTAAGTGCTTTAGTTTGCCCTGATAATCCGGCACAGAATTTCCGCTGTAATTTTAGTCTACCTGATAGCTTGATTAAACCTAATATGGGAAGCATTTTGTGTCAGTTAATTGTTTCAAATATCACTGCAGAGTATGACTTGTGCCTGTTTTTATTTACCTGATACTTAACGTTCAATAACTTATATTTTGTAAATTAATTTTGTAAAACTTGTTCTGATACGCGTCTGCCAACGTAAGGTGGCTCTAATCTCAGTTGAAATTAATTCCGTACGTGCGTCTGTCCGTCCACCCGACCATCCGTGCGTCCATCCGTCCACCCGTCCTTATGTTTGTCTGCATGTTGATCCATCCATTCGTCTGTTCATTCATTTGTACATCTAGTGAACACTCTAAGCACCGCCATCTCGCATTTTTGATCATGTATTCATCATATACAAGTACCGGCATTCAGCGGACATTCCAAAGGCTACCTATTATTACTACTACTACGACTAAGACTACTATTACTACATACATTTGGGACGCCTGACCCATGGCATAAGAAGCTTCACCCCTACGACATATAATGATTTATATTACTTGGTATACTACTTGATGGCAGAAAGCCACCCCACCAGTAGGATCTAGACGCCGGAGAAAATCGGCGCTCATGGAACAAGTGTATTAAGAAAAAGAGGGTTACGAGTGAGAGTAACAGGCACTCTACTATGGGAGAGCATAAAGCCATCCCGTAGGTCGCACTTTTGATGAGGCCCTATTGACAAATATTTGCCGTAAAGGACTTCACGACTAAATGTCGAGTTTCACGGATTATTCAGTGAGGGCTGTATCTAGAAAAAAATGTTAAACAATTCAAAGTGCAAGGTACCCTACTATGGGAGAGCAACATGCTTTCCCACTTTCCAGATGCACGCGAAGACCATTAACGGTGTGCATAAAAATTATTTGATGTTTTTGAGCACCTTATACTTAACTATAGGAGAACAGTGAGCGGTCCCTACGAAATGTCGAGACAGACGGCTTGCACAGCGCACATTAAACAACATTTGCCTGCAGTGTTTTTGCTATAGTTGCAACGGAAGTTTTCATTTGTGCACAGATATTTTTTTCCCTTGAACATGAAATTTTTCTCGCAGTGTTTTGTATTTACTCTTTTGGAATGCATGTGAATTGGCATTTTGCCAACATTATCTCCTTTTATTTCCTACATCTTTGTTCGGTTGACCTAAAACAGATCTGTGGGCTCGTTTGAATACGTTGGTAACTTATGACCGGTCTGCTATGCAGAACGTTCATGTTGTTAATGGGCAATGTATCTTATTATTTCAATTTCACTGGCCAAATAACTGGCCCCAAAAAAGATTACATCCACATATCCGGACATGGCACTTCTAGATTATTTACCTCCCCAATGTGTCTAACGCTCATGTCCATTCTCTCTCTAATTTGTCCCACCTGTGCCGGACCCGTTTGTGAGGTATCTTACTAAACAATGAACCTATCAGACAGAGAACGTTATAACGTTGCGCCTTTGGTTCATCCGAGAAGGGGTACCAGAACGCGGGCGCGTCCATTATGGTAGCCCTCGACAAGCTGACCTCGGCTTAAACTATCAATCTACCAAGCTTGTTGCATTCAAAGCTTCGATTGTTGTGAGCCACGTTCAGACTGGACGGCGTTGACTGCTGGTGTCCATTAACACCAGGCGTTGTAGCCCATTATAGTTCAGAGTGTGCGTTCATCGTGCAGACTTCAGCGGCAGTGAAGCGCGCTTGAAGTTGACATGCTACAAATGGCCCTTGAGGAAAACACTATCACTCAACAAAGCAAATGCTTCTTTTATCTTAAATGCTCACTCCCGTGCCCTTCTAAATGAAACGTCCAGTGAAATCGTGAAAACATGTTGAGGTTGGTTGTGACGCATACATATTTTGTACAGAGTGGTGAGTGAAAATTCTGATCCTCTATGTAGTTCTTTTAGGGGGGGGGGGAGGGGGGTCCGTAATTCACGGTACTCTGGTACCGTGGAACAGCATTGCGTGTGTTAAGAGACAAGATAGGCAATAATGTGGAGAAAATAGTTTTTTTTGGCAAAGTTTGAAATCTAAGGCTTTGAATCTTGACCATAATCAATCATTCGTTTGTTTCAGGCTGACTTTTTTGTATAAAAATGACATATTTCCGATTTTGTATGGTGGTCTGCGACACCCTCACTAATTACGTAGAAAAGAATTTTTCGAAGTTTGCACATCAATTCAGTACGGAAAGGTTCCAGTTTGCAAGCTGGAGCACAGTGGACGCATTCGAAAGAGAATGTGCCTCGTTGCTCACTCTGAATGTGCCCACTGGGAAAGCACAGGCATCAATCTTTCTGACGGGAAATTAATGTCTGGCTAGAAATAGCTTAGTGGTTCTGTCAAGGGCAAGCTCTAAAAGTATCAAGTTTTGGCCATTAGAAGAAATGTAAGCATCTTGGAGGACAACAGAATAGCTATCTGGGCCACATATTTTCGCATGCCATCAATGGATACCAGTTGATCTCTCGGCATGCAGCCCCAAAATTCGGTTGCCGCACAGCCGGCATAACTGACCAATCAGAATGCTTGTACAGCTAGCCTTACTGGTCAAAAGGCTTCAACACATTGCTTTACACATATTGCGAATGCCTGGGACCAAGCAACTTTGTACCCTACGATGAGGAGAAGGAGCTGTGAGCGCTAGAACTCTGAACTCAACGAGTCCTTGCTCGAACCTATGCTTTAAATATATATGTTTCGCTTACAGTCTTGTTGAAAAGGTGCCTCATTGTTCGGGTAGCAACAAAATACATTCATGCAGCCACAAAACCGAAAGTCTAATTAGAGTTGCCACAACCACTGAACTGTGTGCAACATCTAACACTCCAAGGCTTTTAGTTCACTGCACGTATGTTCGAAGTGATCAAAACTAGGGACACAAATATGACTGGGTTTTCACAGACACCAAAACCAAACATTTGTAGTTTGTACGTACTTTGTAGTAGGAACCACCCACATTCCGTGACACTACGTCTGGAAAACGCAAATTAAAAAAAGAATAGAGCAATTAATACAGCCTCACCAAAAATTCTGCGCTCTCGCGATGCATAGAAACAGATGGTAATTACTATATATCGAAAATTTTTACAAATAAACGTCACTCACAAAAAAAAACCTTGAAATACTCGTGTGCATAACAAAGGAAAGTGGTGAGGGTAATGACATAAGGGAAGTGATGGAGATGCTGAAAGGAAGGCACGGGAAGCCGAAGGGTGGTGAAACCTTTTCCCAGAAATTTAGGGACACAGCAGGCTGCGCTGTCACCGTCCGAAATGAGCCTATTAACCCTTTAACTGGCGGGTGTTTCTAGCCGTGACGCACCCCTAGTGCTGGCCAGGTAGCGGTGATGCGAAGAAAGCTGGAGACGCAGAGTAATGGCGCGTTGTGGAGTCAAGATAACAGATAGAGATAGAAATTTAATAGAATGAACTCTTTTGCGGGTGATAGCTGCTAGTGATGATGCAGCGAGTGAGCGGAATTAGTGATGGGGTCAACTTTCACTCTATTTGAGAGGCAATGGCAAGCGCTCCTTAATTTCGCTGGCTTCAGCAGAAGCTTTAAAAAGGAGAAAAAGAAAAAGAAAACGAGGAGTGGATGTGATCACTCTGTAATCATGGTGAAATTATATCAGTCGCAAAACTTGGAACGAAAAGGGTCGAAAATTCATTACCACAGACATCAACGCCTGCCGTCAACAGTGAAGCGCTACTAGGTGAAGAGGGGACAAACAGCCAAAATAAAAAATATTCCATATAATTCTTTCACAAATAGTCCTAAATTTACATATGCATAAGTGAAGCATATATTTAGGTTAAGGTTTATCTGACAATTCGCTAAATGGTAGATTGAGAGATTTTTTGGTCGACTTCCGTAAATGGGGGCGTATCCATGCGATTCGCTATCAGGGCTTGTGCATGGTCAGACGATATGGGTCACGAAACCTGGAACGAAAGGTAATAAAAGCATGTCGCCACAGGCACCAACGCCTGCCGAGGACTGAGTTGCCGCATGTTGAGGAGGGGAATCAAAACAAAACTAAAAACAACATGAATTTTTAGCAGTAGTCGTATTTTATAAATCCAAAACGTGTACCTATACATTTACTTTGCAGTTTATTTGACACCTCACTAAATGGTTCATTGCCTCAAATTTTGGTCAAGTGCCATAATTGTTGGGGAGGGGGGGGGGCGTCTCCAAGCAATCTGCTATCGGAGCTTGTGTTCAGTTCGACGCATTTCTGGGTCAACGAGACATCGTTCAATTTTCCATGATGGTATCGCGCGATGCTTTCCCAGTTTATTCATTTGCTTATGTGCACTGGGGTAACTTGTGAGAGCTTGACCAGGCCCTGACATTTCGGCGCTCGTTTTGGTTTCAGGAAACATGCCACCTTTATAGCGGTTGCCGGGCAACGTGAGATATGTTTGAACGGAGTGCCGTTGATGTGAATGTTCGCATTTGATGGCTTTCATAGGCTTTTGCAATTAAAAAAACTTTGATGCAACTAAAAAGAGCTTCTACGTTAAGTATGTCTTTTTAATCTGATTTTTCTAAAATTTAAATCAAACGAAGTGCGAGAGGTGGTTGTCTTAAGTTCGTTGCGCTTGCCTCCACTTCTTCTTGCCACTCGCTTAGCGATAATAAAAGTTGTGTCGCACTCCGTTATCTCGCTCGATTGGCGTGTCAACTACGAGAAAGATAAAAACCGCAAGTTATAACGAAAGCCTCAGTTAGTTATATTGAGCAAGTCAAGCACGCGTTCGATGAAGATGGCTGAATTGGCCAACAGATGTTTTTCGAGGTTTGCAGAGTGTTAGCCCGGCAAATTCTAGTTCCGCGACGTTTTTTTTTTAAAGGAAGTGGCAAAGGCAGAGCACGCGTATTTGTACCCATGATTTGAGCAGGTATTGATTTCGGGCGAGCGCATAAGTCAGCCCAGTTATCAGCAAGCCTGACTGGACTTACAAAAGTGCAGTGTCGTTAGACTAATTGGTCAAGACGGCAGCCAAGCTGCTATCGGCAAAATGTGTTCAGTGAAAGGCTTGAACTCGTGTTTGCTCGGCTACATAGTTCTTGCTTCTTCTACATTTAGAATGTAGTTCAAATGATGTGAGGTAAATATAGGCTCCTTCGTTTTCATAACATTTATGTAGTACCGTTTTGAAACTGTGTGAGTCTTTACTTATTTATTATTGAAACACATGCAATGAACTGAATGCTTCTCACAATTAATACAGGAAATGTCGCTGGTGCCAACATTTTGACGAATTAACTTTTGTTCTTAAAAGCAACGCTGTTGCCCTGACGATCGAGCAGTCAACTTGCTGTGACGTTCTTCAAGTGACGTCCTTTTTGGGTATTTTCTGATAGCTTCAAGCGTATCCGTGGATCTGAACTTCAGTCTCATTTAGTACTGAAGTTCTGTTACAATACTACGTACGTCGTTCTAACAAACGTGAACGAGCCAAACACGACGTGCCCTACTCGTGATTATTGATAACTTTTGCATTTGATATTCCTGCTTAAGTGTTTCCTCTTATGTCCATATGTCAGTTGTAAATTAAAGCTGCTTTTAGAGATCGTTACTTTCACACGACGTGTATGTCTCCGTTTTTCATACAAAAAGCTAATTTTATTTGGGTCGGTCGAGTTTTGTCATACTGAGAAATCAGTTAACGTTTGCCACTTCAAAAAATGACCGAAATAAAAAAATAGCTATAGTTTTACGAACGGCCACATCACCCAAGTGGTAAGTGGACCTTGAAGAAGGCCCAAACACATTCCGCTTGCATGCAAAGTGATGATGATGATCAAAACTTTATTACTCCCAAAAGAGGGGACCAGCCGAGAGGTCGGTTACGCTGCTTAGAGGAGGTCGAAATGAAAGAGAACAGCTTCCACGCCATTGCATTCCTCTCGGTGTTTCGTCCTTTCGTTCTATTTGATGACCTCACCAGTTACGTCATCGCAGAAATGTTCTGTTTGTGATTTATTTGTTTATTTGGATGCCTGGCCGCCGCCAATGGCAAAAGAGCTGCTGCCGCTGCGCATAACCACGGGAGAGCGCGTACGTGGGAGGTATGAGGAGTTTCCGCCCCCCTGGCTAAACTAGCGCACTTAATGTGTAATAGCCGCTCCAGTTGCCGCCAACTCCATTTGCTGGTGCACGGCTGGTACCCCCACATCTTTTATGACGGCGAATGCGACCCGCTAAGCCACGAGACGCTGCACTTTACGGTTGTCAAAGTGACATTCTCAAGACTGTTGTCTCGGTGTAGCGGTTTTCCACGATTGGGCAGCTTGAGTTTTCGAACTATTACGGTATTATGCTCGCGCACAGTTGTGTCACAGTTTCATTTGCAAAGCTTTTATTTTGCTAATAAAACAACCTTGCTTTCTTAATCTTTCTAGTTCATCGTCCTCTTTGCTCGCGAATGCAATCAAGGAGCCATAAAGCTGCATGAAATTGCGCATTTGCAACGGTACAATAAAGGTCAGCAGCTTGAAAAAAACGACTTCGCACCAACTAGGCCAAATGAATAACGTCGCTGCCGCTTCGGTTGTGACGTCATATTTTATTATTTTTTATTTTTGGCATTAGTTGTCCCCTTGAAACGTTGATGGTGACGGTGACAACGAGCCGCCAAGTACTGAATACATGGTCATCTATGAAAGTTACGCTACCAGTTTACATATATCTTGCTGTAGTCACCAGTACACGTGTCAACAGAGCGAGCGACAAAAATATGTGCTCCAAGGTAGATTCAAGAGATGATACAACTAATATAATCACGTAATCTTTTGTTTTCGATTTCTCTTGCTTTGTTTTCGGTGCTTCTTCATAAGTTTTTCAAGTTACAAGAAGAACGTGGCGACATGTTAGTGACAGTGAAAGGGTTGAGAGTGCGTATATGCCCCAGCGTGGTGCGCGAGATGGCTACACACTCAAATCAATGCGATTCTTTTGGTTCCTCGAAGGAACCATGGAGTGTGCAGAAGAGGTGCGATGTCTCCCTGAAGAACGAGCAAGTGTTTCAGATAAGTCGTTGCTCATCGGTGTTAGCGCGCGGATGGCAGCGCAGTGATGGCAATAGCTCAGAACGCTTGCTTTCCTGGGACGCGTGCACGTTCGAGCATGCCGGCAACATAGGGACCTGTGATGCGAAATTCTAGGAGGTTATCTTCTAAGAGCCACACACAATGAACTGGGCATCGGCATTGCGCGGCTTGTGGTAATTTTAAGTCTTTTATGGTCCATTTCGGAATTCGGCAAATTTCACAATAATATATATATATATTATTATCCTGATGAAGGCCAGACTCTAGGCCGAAACGTCGAAATAAACCACGTTGTGACCGCTCACGGAGGAACTACTGAAATATATATATATATATATATATATATATATATATATATATATATATATATATATATATATATATATATATATATGTGTGTGTGTGTGTGTGTGTGTGTGTGTGTGTGTGTGTCTGTATTATATATATATAGTGTCGAGTAACCTTGCCGAGAAGTGTCGAAAAAACCTTGCCCACGTTGTAGAAGAACTGCCAATTATTTAGCTGAAAGTATGCAACGATTTTTTTAGTTTTGAGACATGGTGAAGAGCTTGCTGGTTGAGCGAAAGTATATCGCTAATAAAAACTGCAACCAAAATATTAACTTCTAAAGGTTAGTCCGCGGTAAGTAGCTGATGTCGACCCCCAAGTGTGGTCACAAGAAGTTACCTACTAATGCATGCATGCCTTAACGATTTAATTAAAAAAAGCGTTCATGGTAAATGACGTACCCAGTTACTACTTTCAAAGGGTATTTAGGTTAGAAGCCTAAATCATTTGTGGCGTATTTTTGTGAGCATATTGCACCGATCTTGGTGCAGCCTTTAGAAAAGGATTTACCCACTGGATTTCGTAAGCGTTCTTTTAGAGAAGTTAGCTTTCCCATAGGAAAGAATTCTATTCGTCGGCAGGAGCGTCCCCTCAAGTTAAATCAATTTTTTTTGTTAGTAAAATCACGGCGATCCGAATCGATCGCTATTGAGCAGCAAAGTAGTTGAGTGTGGAACTTCGTAACCAAACATAACAAAAGTGCACAAGAAATGTGGCTACATAATAGTGTTTTAACGAAAAATATTTTAAAAATTCAAATCTATTACAATGGCCGCGGGCTATCTCATTGCCAAAGCGGATTACACAGCTCATGTAAGAAGACGCCCGCGGTGAGGATCTCAGCGAGATACCGCAATGACCCCACCTACACAAATCCCCTAGTACTCACATAAATTTCCCCTCCACAAACACGTTTTTTTTCTTTCACTCATTATGCTCAGCTAGATTCCTTCATTATTCTAAATGTTTATTGGCTCTTATCATAACTAAAGTTAGGCTGATTATGTCATCTTTATCAGTTTTTTTTTCATTGGAGTTTAGTAACATGTCAACGCTTGACATGCTGTTGGTGGCAGACGGATGTCGCTGTGCTCTTTCAAGTACACAATGTAATGAAGTGCTAGCACTGTAATAAACGTTTAATAATCAATGAATCATGGACTTGCGTAAAATAGTGTCAACATTCAGATTTGATATCCGAATGTCGCTCAGGAAGGCACAACTGGATGCTACATTATTATTATTGCGTCTTTCCTGCGCAGGTAGATATCTCAGTGGAATACTCACATGACCCAACTGTCTCTTATGCTCTGGATAACTCGTTAAGGTACATTCGTGCTATCGTACAAAGCCACCTAGAGGCTATTGACAGGCTAGACAGAGACCCGCTGAAGCCATCATCGCTTCGGTGTAAGTAGACGCCCAGCCTGTTCTTCCCTCCCATTTTCTCAGGTGCACATTGGCGGTGTGCGAAGAAGGGCTGAGACTTTGACGACGGCATTGGCCGAAGAGAGCGCCACCTAATGAACCGCACCCCCCCCCCCCCCAGGGCGAGCCCTGATTGTTTGTACCATGGAAGATAATGAGTGCTCTTCCGAACGTGGCTACCAGAGCGCTTATATGTTTAGAGCCCGACGCCGCTGCTGACGTTTTTTTTTCTCGTTTAGTATGGTCCACATAGTCGTTACTCCATTCTCTTTCCTCGGGGCAGTTTTTTCATTCCTATATACCTGGAATGTGACTATGTTTTGTAGCGGGAACGACTAAGGCCCACTGTAACGTGAACAGTTTCCCTGCTATGACGCAGCGCCCTTCTTGCACTCTGGACCCATGATGAACTGAGCGTAAGGTGCGTACGTAAGAATAATTTCGCTGAGCATTCTATGTAAATGTCAGAGCTTTGACTCGCGACACTTGCGGCCTCATTTTGGTGGAGGGAAATGGAAGAAGTGTCAGAGCAGATATTTCACAATATATGTGAAACAATGTAAGCTGAAGTTGATGACCCCAATGAATCGGTTACGCCGCTAATGTGAAAGCCACGGCATTACTTTGGGACGTCTAACACTATCGTTATATATCAACGCCTCTATTCAACGCGCACCTCTAAACTCTAAGAGGCCATTAAAAAAACACAGGTTGACACAGGTTGCTAAAAGAGGTTTCCAGAAACCTTGTAGGAATTGTTTATGACCAAGTAATACTTAGTTTTAAATAAAATCATCCTTCAATGGTCAGCATAACCTTAGCACAATTGGAACGACCCATCTTCGATAACGGCGTCCTGATGTAACGTTTTTTATACCCACACATCTTTATAGCTGCCTCCGCCACGCATTGTAGCAAATGTGCTTTAGGAGAACATAGGCTGGTGGAAACGAAAATTGTGCGCAGTTCTCATTAAAGATAGAATCAAAATCTCTCATGAACGCATCATACCTAATCAAGCATTTTTTTAGGCGAATTCCGGTTTTTGTACAGCAAGGAAGCAGCAGCACGAGTACACGCCCACAAGAGAGGGGGCGCTAACAGACGAGTACCGACAACTGTATTTCTTAGAGGAATGACGCACCCTATATATGCCAGGATGAAGCACAAAAAAAAGAAAGGGATGGGTACCAAGATCTCAGAATGCACAACTGCAACGCCACAATACAGCCGAATCAAGAATAAAGTGAACCGAAGCGATCTTAATTTTTCTTCGACATCAAAGACCTGACACCCACATCCAGAGTATGAAAGTAAACTTGAAAGAGGGCAACAAAGGAGACGCTGATGTGCTTCTTAACGAAATTTATTAATTTGACAGGATGTGTGACGCATTCAAACTGAGCCACACATCCAGTGGACTTGCTAACACACGCGCAACTAAGTGTGCGTATACGTGTCACCTAATTTTCTACAGTGAAAGCTGTTATGCAACCACAACACGGCTCACGCGCAGTGCCGTAGTTGTCCGCCGCTGCTACCGGTGCCCGTAACCAATATTCACACCGTGTGCAAGCCAAACAGATTCAAACCATGTGCCAGCCAAATATTCAACTGTGGAGCCACACGGGTGCTAGAGACTCGTTCGCAAACTTGCCCTAAGCAGGCTTGTTGTCAGGAAAGAAATGGCGTTAGTATGAGTAATAAACCACTTTAAAACAGCGAAGAAACACCCAGGCACCACACAATGCGAAACACTTAAGGAGTGTGTTTTCAAATGCTCCAACACATTACAAAGCACATTTCAAGTGTAATTCTTGATCCGCTGAATGCAAGGAAAAATGTGTTACTTGAGCTTAGCGGATACCATGCTTCTCCAAATAATGACGAAAGATAGGATTGTGAATGCCCACCTACTATACAAAAATTGTGTATATTTATGGCGTAATGGGTACCCAGCAACTCTGCTTCTAGCATTTACCCAAATAGTGTTCAGAAAAAAGCTCTGAAAGGCCGCTCTTTGTGCTTTCGCTGTGACTGTGCTGTGCCCTGCGCGCAGGCCGGGCGTTTTTGTAATTTATTTGTTTCCCCGAATGGTCATTGACACAGAGCCCAGTTTTGACAACGGGAAACGTCGCACATGACATGGTAAAATAATACACCGCTTCTGTGCAACACTTGATGACCAAGGTGTTGTGGTTCTTCTGGCATCCACGTTCCCTAGTTTTGCGAATACGTGGGCACAGCTTTTCCAGAATATTCTGCCTACTTATTGGCCACATCATTTGACAAATACTATTATTGTTACCCAAACTGACTGGTGATTGTACTATTTCACGTCCTAAAGCTATTTTTTACATCGATACAGCCTTTTTTCAGCAATTGTACAGGGAAACTGGCCCGCAATCCTAACGTTCCGCATAAACTGCGTGGTCCACATCAGAGGAGGTCGATATAGAGGCGTGGTCTGTGGGGCTCCCGTGGGATCCCAGTGAGCGCGTCCAGATGAATTGGTCGCCGGAAAATTGGATCCAAGAGCGTGACAGGGCAACAGGTATAGCTTAGTAGTATTGGTTTTCAAACTACCTGATTTCGCTGATTGCACTTTCTTCAAATAATCTCTCCAATCGTACTTGCACACTGCACACCGAAGGTAACTCTCAAAAAAGCAACAATCAGACCTTTGCTGTATTGATTTAAAGGGAAATAATAAAAGTCGCGGATTGATGTACACTCGGCACACATGGCATCCGCTATCACCTTCTAATACACTCTGTTGTGTCGAGGAAGCCAATTGCATCTGACGCGCATACCTTAAACGGGTAGAAACTAATGAACCAAATAGAGCATAACGTTAATGTGAAATATATAAGCAGCGGGGTCTATTGTAGTCACAAATATGCGTAAGTAGCAAATATGCTTAATATTTGCTTTATGATCGACGTTTTTCCCAACTATAAACGCCAACCCAGTTCAAGTTAGCTGGACGTTCAGCATGGTCCTAAACTCTGGCTAGGTTACTGAATTGTGTTACAGACAGACAGACAGACAGACAGACAGACAGACAGACAGGCAGACAGAGAGACAGACAGACAGACAGACAGACAGACAGACAGGCAGGCAGGCGGGCGGGCGGGCGGGCGGGCGGCAGGCAGGCAGGCAGGCAGGCAGGCAGGCAGGCAGGCAGGCGCGCTGACAGCCAGACAGATGGACGGACGGACGGATGGACGGACGGAAGGGTGGCTGGACGGAGGATTCAAGGTTTACTGATAAAACCTCCGAGCTTCGCCCCAATCATCATCATTCACTTCGTGGATATGCCTTGATTTTTTTTCTGCTCACTTTTGAAGATGTGCACGTAAGAAGACAGTTGAGAGAGATATAAAGAGAAATTCCTAAAGTTTTTTTTTCTACGATGCACTGATAACGGCTGTGCTTTTCCTGCTCGCAGGCTATGGCCTTTAGGCATTCCTGTGTCGAAGATAGATGTGCATCATAACAAGGTATTCTGGGTGTAAAAAGAAGCCGGCACCTGCAGCTTTTACCTCGGCAGGGTTACCTCTAAGTAACCAGAACTGATGGGTTAGGCTCTTGCGTTGTCCTGCAAGAAGTCGGAATTTGCGTCCTTATGCCGATACCGTTGTGCAAGTTAGTTCAACTGTGCGTGGCACAATTTGTTTGGACGAACGTCGGTGTCGCACAAATGTTATGTACTTTCATGTATCGATCACCAGCGACCAAATACGAAAACATTTACGAAAAATTGTTGCTGTTATTTCACGCATTTGCACTAGGAACATTTTACGGCAACGATCTTCCTAGGATATATTGCGACGTGGCCGTACAGTGAGATGTGCTAAGAAACATGAATTAGTTTGATATAAGGCAGTATTCGTAGCTTACCCTTGAATGCCCCCTAAACTACCCTGAGGTCCAAATGCAGTCGGGGTATTGCAGTTGTGCTTGAGTCAACAGCAAACGATAGCGGAGTTAGACGCCATTGCTCATTTCGCTCTTTCCTTCACTGGGCTGCGTTTGTCGGCTCGTTTGTCTGCCTCTTTGAGTGCCCTTCCTCAGAGTCTAATGCAAAAATGAAAGGAGCGTGTCCAAAACATCGCACACATCTCCCCGTAAAGAGAACCCTCAGTAGTGTGCCAAGAAGCTTGGGTTGAATTAAAGATCTCTAATGAGGTGGTCGATCTTTATTCATCACCGTATAGGTGTTCATGGTTGTTTTGCGACCAATCGCCTCCACCGCAACCATGCCCAAGTGTTCATTAATACTACTTAACTTACTACTCAGTGTTAGAGAGAGATAAAGCTGAGTACGCATGACAGGTAGAATGCCACTATCCCTCAAGAGGAAGGTATAAAACAGCTGCATCTGGCCAGTATTAGCTATGAAGCAGAAACCTGGAGGCTTACGAAGAGGTTTCAGCTGAAATTGAGGATGACGCAGCCAGCAATTGAAAAAAAAATGGTAGGTGTAACCTTAAGAGACAGGACGAGAGCAGAGTGCATTAGGGAACAAACTGGAGTTGAGGATATTATAAATGAAATCAAGAAGAGGAAATGGACATGGGCCGGGCATGTCGTGCATAGACTGAATAACCGCTGGTCCTTAAGGGTATTGAACTGAATTCCTAGAGAAGGCAAGCGGGTTAGGGGGAGACAGAAGGTTAGGTGGGCAGAAGATATTAAAAACGTTACCGGGTACGAATTGGCAGCAGCAAGCACAGAACCGAGTTGACTGGCGGAGCATGGAAGAGGCTTTTGTCCTGCAGTGAACGAAGTCAGGCTGATGATGATGATAAAACGCTTTTATTATGAAGAGCAGTGCAATGCCGTTAGCTGTCTCCACTCAAGCCAGAGCTCACGCAAGAATGGAGCGAGCATCTATACCGCAGAGCGCTCTTGTGGGTGCTCCGAGTATTAGCGTCGCTACGTCAACGAACAAATAACAAGCCCCGATCATAAGTTGCTTCGCATATAAAAGAGGTTTTTGTTCACGCACTGGCAGCACTTACTGCTCGCGACGTCATCTCTTCAGACAGGTGACGTCATGGCAGCCATTGCGTGTAACGGCAACGTATTGAAACGAGTAAATGAATGCATGTGGACGATTTAAGGGTCCTTTAAAGTGTGGTAAGCATACTAGATGAAGCAAACTAAATTGAAGCGATGCGATAAAATTGAAGGCGACCCTCATCATTAAAATGGGCGGCCGGTAGTGGCACCTACATGTTGATGTCCTTGTGCATAGGTACATTACTCGAGTCAGCATTGTACTTTGTCGGGCGGCTAAGAGAGATCTCAAACGACACTGAGAAAGAAGGATATAGCTGAAATCTGCTTCGAAGGTACCACGACGATCACATTTGCTCAAGATTTCTGAATTAATCAGAGTTTTAAGTGTACTGAGTGCATTTAGCTTAGAGCATTGCGTATTCTAGGGCTGAATTTTTTACAAGGTTTTTTGTTGTTTCTGAAAAATATTTGTATTTTTTGTTCCACTCCATCTGAGCAAATATGTGGGTAGAAAGACCGTAGTCAGGTGGAGGTAATCTGGCTTTAGCTCCACCGACAAAGACAATTTTTTTTGTCGAAATAAACTGAATAATTTACTCGCAGAAGTTCAGTCATTGCGTATTAGATTCTTTAAACAAAAACAAAATCGGTGTATTATTTCTCTCATGCTATTGCGCAAATAAACTTACAAGGAGGTCTGCTAATGCGGCCAAATTGCTTCAGTGTGGGAAGGGCTTGCACTTTTCTTGATACCCTGATCTCTGTTAGACGAGAAAGATGGTGTTCTGCACGCGGGAAAAATGGATACTTCCTTAAGACACTGCTCATTTTGTAATCACAGCACGCTCAAGCACTGCACTCGGGCAAAGCTTCTTTGTGTGGATCCAGTGACGAAGACTTAAGATGAGTAGTCTCTCGGAACGCTGTTGTTATCTGGGGAATTAGAAGGTACACGTCTCCAACCAATTTATCACTTAGACTTACGAGAGAGAGAGAGAGAGAGAGAGATAAATAGAGAGGAAAGGCAGGGAGGTTAACCAAGCTTGGCTCGGTTGGCTACCCTACACTTGGGGTGGGGGAAAAGGGGAATAATAGAACGAAAAGAGACAGAAAAGAAGAGGAGTAAGAAAGAGAAGCATAAATAGTCAGCTCGAAACTACACAGCACGGCCTCGCACAGTTCTTTCACAAGCGGTCGTGAAGTTTGGTGTTCCTTAAAAAGTACAAGAGGGCTTTCGTGGCTTTGCGCGTATGGGAAGCTGTTGGCCAAGGTCCCAGGATCTTCTCTTCTGTAAGCGGCCGTGAATCCAGCTGACAGAGCTTGGCTTCCATAATACGTCGTCCGGTCTGGTATGCCGGGCAATGACATAGAATGTGCTCAAGCGTTTCCTCGCGGGCGCAGATGTTGCATGCCGAAGTGCTCGCCATTCCAAGGAGACGAGAGTACGAATTCGTAAATGCCACGCCCAACCTCATACGACACAGTAAAGTTTCAGAGCATCGTGGGAACCCGGATGGCAAACGAAGTTGCAAGTTTGGGTCGATCGAATACAGGTGCGTGTTGGAGAAACCCTGCGTATTCCATTGTAGAAGAGCGGTACGGCGAGCGAGTGATTGTAGTAGCCTTGCAGCGTCCGTTCTCAAGAGTGGTATGGGCGTGCGCTGGTCTTGGTCATGAGCCGATCGAGCAGCTTCATCTGCGCGGTCATTGCCAACGATTCCGCAATGACTCGGCAACCACTGAAATACAATATCGTGACCTTCCGCGAGCGCTTCGTGGTAGTCGTGCCTTATCTGATATACTGATTGTTCATGTAGACCGTGCTGCAGAACAAACCGTAGTGACTGTAAGGCTGACCTGGAGTCGCAAAAGATGGCCCATTGGTTAGGTTCCTGGTGAAGAATGTACTTTACTGCACCTTGAAGTGCTGCGAGCTCTGCTGCTGTCGACGTCGTGGTGTGAGAAAACTTGTACTGAAGCAACACATTTTCAGATGGAACAACCACTGCTCCTGTGGAGCGGTTGGAATTAGTGGAGCCATCGGTATAAACATGTATGCGGTCGAAGTACCTTTCGTCCAACAGATGCAAAGTCAGTTGCTTCAGGGCTAGCGTTGACATGCGTGCCTTCTTAAAGATACCAGGAACTGATAAGCGCACGTCAGGTTGACGAAGACTCCATGGCGCAGTTGGTGGATGCATGGCAAGTTTGAAGCCAGGCGGTAGTATGTCCTGATGTTTTGTCACGATACCGCAGTACGAAGAATGGGGCCTCCGAGCTGTCAAACACGCTAAATGATGTGACGGTAGCCGTGATAAATGCCGAATGTGCGCTCTCAGCGTCTCGACAATGATGTGCGTTGTGACCGGTTGTTCTTGTGCAATAGCAATAGTTGACACTGTGGATGAGCATCTTGGAAGACCAAGGCATGTCCGAAGTGCTTGGGCTTGTACGCTTTGCAGTGCACGGATGTTTGTCTTGCACGTGTTGGACAGGACCGGAAGGCTGTACCGGAGAGTTCCGAGAAAGAGGGCTGTATAAAGCTGCAACATGGAGTGCACGGATGGGCCCCATGATTTTCCGGTGACGAACTTGAATACATTCTCAATGCCAATGAGCTTTTTCTTCAGGTGTGTGACATGCGGGCTCCAGGTTAGGTCACGATCTACGATGACGCCTAAGAATCTATGAGTGCTCTTATATGGGATTGATCTGCCATCGATGCACAATGAGTAGAAAGACATCGGTTTGCGTGTAAACGCCACCGCTGCGCATTTTTCTGTGGCGATAGTCAAACCTTGCTGGCGAAGGTATGTCGATGTCATTGTTGCCGCTTTCTGTATTCTTGCGCGAACTTGAGGTCGTGTCACGCCGGACGCCCAAATGCAGATATCGTCAGCGTAGAGAGATACATAAGCCGTCTGTGGCAGCATTTCAGTGAGCCCCACGAGAACCAGGTTGAAAAGTGTAGGACTCAAAACACCGCCTTGTGGCACCCCACGACTTGTGAAATACTAATTCGTAGACCCATCTTCAGTCAAAACGAACATAGATCTCTTTGTGAGGTAGCTTCTTACCCATCTAAAGACACGACCGTCAAGTTCAGCTGCTTCAAGAGCATTGAGAACAGCCTCGTGGGTCACGTTGTCATAGGCACCCTTCACGTCTAAGAACAGAGCTACCGTCAGCCGCTTCTGAGCTTTCTGATGCTGAACAGAGGTCACTAAGTCAATAACGCTATCAACTGAGGACCGACCTCGTCGAAAACCAGCCATAGCATCAGGATAGATGTTATAATGTTCCAGGTACCATTCCATGCGTGTAAGCAGCATCCTCTCCATGACCTTGCCAACGCAGCTTGCTAGTGCTATAGGCCGGTATGATGCCAAATCGAATGGAGACTTTCCGGGCTTCAGCAAAGGCACCAGGCGACTACACTTCCACTCATCAGGCACCATTCCATCATGCCAAGACTTATTGAAAATGTCCAGGAGACAGCGCTGTGCCTTCGGGCCTAGGTGACGTAGGGCAGTATAGGTCACTCCATCCGGACCTGGGGACGATGAGCGTCTGCATGTGTTCAATGCCGCATGAAGTTCTTCCATGGTGAACGCAACCTCCATTTGCTGATCTCGTGCGACTGGAACATCCTGTGGCATTAGATCGATCGGTATAGAGATGTCGCCGGCGATCTTTGCACAAAATTCCCCAGAAACATCAAGCTGTGAGCGACGTTGATGTAGCGCCAGAGCGGCGAAGGGGTGACGCTGTTGCGGATGCGAGTGAATACCTCGAAGAGTCCTCCATACGGGAGACAAGGGCTTTCGAGGGTCTAGCGAGTCACAAAAATTCTTCCACCGTTGTTCATGAAGTTTGTGCATTCGACGCTGGATTTTTTCTGAATGCGTCGGGATTCTCTGAGGTCAGAGATAGATTTCGTGCGTCTGTATCGTCTTTCGGCACGTCGGCGGACCGCTCGAAGTTGTTCCAACTCTTGGTCGAGTGCCGTGCGTCTCGATTCTTTCGAACATATCTTCGTGGAAGTCTCCATTGCACAACTAATCACTTCTTCAATGGATTCCGGTGGTCCGTGCATGCACTTGCTCTCCACTGATATCTGAAACTCTTCCCAGTCAATAAGTCTTGAGTGTCCAGGGGAAGGAGAATCGTCCAAACCTCTGACTGTCACGTACGTGGGGATATGGTCGCTGCCACGTGTTTCAATATCTGTGAACCATTGGACTTTCGTGACAATGCTATGCGACACTAATGTCAAGTCCAGGCAACTGCTGTAAGTTACTCCTCGGAGATAAGTAGGGCTGCCGTCGTTCAGCACCTGAAGCCCGTGCTCTGATGCGAGATCAACTAGGTCCGTGCCTTTTCGATTTGTCCTGATGCTTCCCCACAATGGATGATGGGCGTTGAAGTCACCCATCAATATCCAAGGTGCTGGAGTCGTTGCAAATATACCATTCAAGATTTGTTGATCTAGTCGACCTGACGGCGCTATATATGCGCCTGTCAGTGTAAACGACAACTTCTTCTTTTTAACATATAGACACACGTAGTGATTTCCATTGTGAGAATCTACTCTTTGAAGAACATAAGTGAGTTCTTTACGGATGTACACAGCAACTTGACTTCGCTCAATGCACGTTGAAGAAATGAACGATTCATAGCCCGACAGACGAGGTAGTTTTGAAAAATGCGGTTCACAAATGATGATGATGGGAAACTTATTTTCGAAAATGAATTGTCGGAACTCAGGCATTCTTGACTGTAGACCTCTTGCGTTCCACTGAATTATGGAAGCACGCTTGACTTTTTCTCGGAAAGGCTGATGCGGTCTATGGTGCGCCATCTTGTTACTGAAGTCCGGCAAGAACTGGTTCTAGTGTGTCCAAGATTTGCAGCGCGCATTTAGCGGCAGGGATCTGTAGACTATCCAATAGAGTGCGAATAACACTCATGAACGACTTCAGTACAGAAAAGACTTGTACCTCTTGGGCGGACAGGCTGCCTGCTGGGGGCATATTCGTTGTTGACTGTCAATATTGCGGTTCCGTAGACACGTGTAACCGCGGTAAAGTGGGCCAGTCAGAGCCGGATGTTCTCTGTAGCGCCACAGTGTCTTCCGGTACCTCTGGACGTACCCCACCTGGTGGCGGGGGCGGTGCAGGTCTCTGTGGTCGTGGCGGCGGTGGTGGTGGCGGTGGCGGCGTTAGTGAAGGCGCCTTCGGCACAGGACTGCTTTTTCTTTTCTTCGAGCACCGCCGTCGACGGGAACGCCGTCGTTGAACAACCGTTACCGCTTCCTTTCGTGAGGATCCGTCTTTAACCATTTGTCTCAGAATGCTCCTCTCTTTCTTCAGTACTGGGCAGTCTTTGGACGAGGTCTCATGGTTGCCGTTGCAGTTGCTGCATTTTAGGAGAGTTGCTTGGCAAGCCTCTGCTTTGTGGGGTCTGTCACAACGTGGGCATGCTTGCTTGTTGTTGCACACAGCACTAACATGACCCAGTTTTAGACAGTTGTGGCACTGTAGTGGTCTTGGGATGTATGGTCGGACAACGTGACGAAAATGACCAACCTTTACATGTGATGGGATGCAATCACCTTTGAAGGTCACCTTGATGCAACGGGATTTGCCAAGCCGGCATACTTGCAATATGTCCGTTGCCCCAGTAGCTGGCTTTATCAGAACAGGAAGGTCTGCGTTCGGTATGAAAACATCAACGTCATAAATGACGCCTGTCGTCGTGTCACTATCCTGCGGAATGTAAGTTCTGAGATAGATGCCTCCAAGCTCAGTGACAGTTCGCAGGGTATGTAGCGCAGCCGGGTGCTCAACGTCTATGGCCAGGATATTCTTCCGTGGGTTGAGTCTAATATCCTTTATCTCATTAGGAACGATAGCTTCGAGACGCGCTGATATCACTTGGCTGTTCATGTTCTTCACATTGATCGAAGAGTCGACAGGAACAAAAAGTATGGTATGGCGTTCAGAACTGCACGTCGCCTTCACGGTAGAGACGCTAGCTGGCGAAGACGCGCCGACCATTCTTCTTTTAGCTTTACGCTTCACTGCAGGGATGAAATCTTCGTCGCTGTCTTCACTACTCGCCGTGTACAGTTCAGTGCTGTCACTGGTGCCGTCGTCCTCCCGGCTGTTACGCTTCCTTGAAGTTGACGTCGAAGGTGACGCCAAGTCCGGATTGCGTACGGTGGGGCCTGGATCCATCGCTGCCCGCAGGAGAGCGATGATCCTCGGATAAAACGTAAATTCACACAAAAAACACCAAACGAAATAGGCAGCGTTCGGTAGAAATACACTTCGTCGTCCACTTAGACTTACGACTTGCTATAGGGCTTAGGATACGTTAAAGGCTATGGCCAAACGGCCAGGCCGCATGTGTTTTAAATGCGAAGGATTTCTTAGTGAACTTCGGCGACTTTGAGCGTATCTATCTATCTAGCCGTTTAAATTTCGGTGCTGTCGTGATCACCCCCTTAACTTGGCGTGAACCAAAATTAGCATGGGAGGGAAAGATGGTTCAAGAATAAGACGCGCTCGTCAAGACATGAATAATGGCACAATCCCGTCGTGTACGTCGCCAAATACCTCCGTCAGACAGTGACACATACACGTGGGCGGGTATGTGTCACTGGTGTGCGGTTATGTGCCACATTCGATTGACACTTAGTATATATCCAGGAACGACGAGAACACACAGAGGTAATTTTATCGTGCGAGCGTTAAGAAATACCCGACAACGGTAGCGACGTCGCAACGAAGGCATAGAATAAATGTCAGTGTTAAGAAAAACTTGACATAGGCAGCGTTGACACCCCTACGAATGCAAATAATAAACCTCAGGGTCCCAGCAGGAGTCGAACCCAAATATTTTGCGCGGCAAACAATCATTTTACCACAGAGCTACGCCAGGTCTCGGAAATACTTTTCAAATAGACGGTAATCTTCGTTAAACGTCAATAATGGTTGCAATAATGGTTGCAAAATAATGGTATCCAAATTGTTAAAGATTACATAGTATGTTTGTTACAGCCGTCAAGTCGGGCTAACGTAAATTGTGTTGAGGTGTCATGCGCTGAAGTCGATTTATATAGCAGTGTCCAGAGCCAGCATCAGCGTTTTATATCAGCTTCTCGTTTTGCTGATAAGCATGTTCCAGTTGATATCGTTGCGCAAGTGCAAACAATTTGTTTTATAAATATCTGCAACTTTTGAACATACATCTGTATCTGTATCCGTGCGTGCAACATTTGTATACATATATATATATATATATATATATATATATATATATATATATATATATATATATATATATATATATATTTGTATATGTTTATATATATATATATATATATACATGAAGTGTTTATTTAAGGGCTCGTTTTTCCATGTTTTAACACAATAATATTGAAATCTCACAGACAATATTAACGCCAAGGAAAGTAAAGGGGAGGTTATTAGACCGAATTGCCTAATACGGTGTACTAACCTGCCCCATACTTTCTTTGGCATTATTTTCTGTTAAATTACATTTCCCATATATATATATATATATATATATATATATATATATATATATATATATATATATATATATAGATATATATATATATGTGACGTATGAAGCGATGGTTAGGAGAGTAGATTAGGAAGAAGTGACAGTAGAATAAACATGGCGTATGAGCCACGCCACGTCGCCCAGTCATCGTAGCGTCACACGAGTCGACAGGATGAAGACCTCCCAGCCACTTCATCAGTTTCTCATCATCGACGCAGTTCTACACAAGACGCCCTGACCATACATCGACTATGGAATCATCTCCTAGCGGCACACAGCGACCAGCAGCATGACAAAATCATCGACCAACCTTCCCACCCCCAAGTACACCGGAGCAGCGGACGATGGACCTGTACAGGACTGGTTATACCTGTTGGAGTTTCACGCTACCGCTGCATCTTGGTCGGAACGGGAAATGGTTACAAACTTCAGCGACTACGTCACCGGTGAGGCATTTAAATTTTACCTCACCCACATATTCGACAACGACGAGTCTTGGCAAAAGATAAAACAAGAAATGATCGTTTGGTTTAAAAAATACGATGACGACTACGACGAAGACTTGCTTGTAACCCACCATCCACAGACAACTGCACTCAGTCATCAATTTTACAGGCAGTCTTCAACCATTCGAACGCACAACAAGATTCGACCTCTGACAAAAGACGAAGTGGCACACGAGTTCAGTGGCAGACGACAACGCGTATTTTGGGAAAAACACAGCCATCGAGCGCGCCTCCCTTCTGCACGAAAGTCAGCATTTGCGAAGTCATCGCTTCAGCATATGACCCGAGGCGTTGCCCAACCACCTGATGCCGTTCACTCTTCGTCTTGCATACGTGGTCTACCACCTGGGTTTTCATCACGCGGTTTTTCAAGCGCTCCTAACGCTCACCATTTGCCTTATAAGGACGCCGTATTTATGGTAGATGACCTCGCGCACCGGGAAAATACCCTGTCAAGCCATGCTCCTTCCACACGGGTTCATGCATCGCCATCCAGTCCATACACACTCGATAGTGGAAGAAACACCGAAGGCTCCGACGCATCGAACGTCGCACGCTGCAATGCGCAAGAGCCTCTTATAGTGAACAGGGTAGAAGAAGCTTCTGAAGAACTTTCTACCAATTCTGAAGCATTATCTTCATTGCCCGAAGTGCATGACAACAGCCCACAAACTACCAGCTGCCGACTGGGCCCCACATCAAGTTGTGAAGAAAACGAGCGCGATGTTCACGAAGGGATCTCACCGCGATGCGTTCCACAGCAACATCAGCAATGCCAGCAAAAGCAACAAGAGGAACCCCAACAGCTAAAACGCCCACACCAACATCGGCAACGAACAACTAAAACTACATCGCAAGGATACTTGCAGCTTGAAGAGTGTCGTGATCAACATACACTAAAGAAAAGACTGATTCCGCATCTGAGCTATCTTCGCAGAAAGAAAAGCCAAGGAACTTTTCTGCACCAGCGTTCCAGATTGCGCCTTCGGTCTCAACATCTGCGTCATCACCACAGAAAACTCCCAAAACGCCACAAAACAACCGCTTGTGCTCTGCAGGAACACAAGCAGCGCCTAATCAGCCACGATCAACGGGCGCACAAATTGCATGCACGACGTTTGTATGACCCACGACAAAAAATGCGACGCCTACGAAACATTCAACCCTGCAAAGCGTTCCAACCTCGTTCGTTCTTTGCAAAAATACCGGCTGTATTTCCATCTGTTTCCATGTCCAAAGCGTTTTTGTGTTATCCAGGGCGCAACCACCAGCCTCGCCCACCAGAACTCCTTCGTTAACCGGACTGCTGCACTTTCCCCTGAAGTCTTTGAAAGTTTACGGAACTCCCCTGGAGCATAGAACCAATTGTGAATTATTGACATTTGTAACTTTTTAACCTCTACTTGTTAACTTTTTCTTGTTCGTAATCCATGCCTTCTTTCGGGGGAGGGGGAATCGTGTGACGTATGAAGCGATGGTTAGGAGAAGTAGATGAGGAAGAAGAAGTGACAGTAGAATAAACATGGCGTATGAGCCACGCCACGTCGCCCAGTCATCGTAGCGCCACACACACACACACACACACACACACACACACACATATATATATATATATACATATATATAAATATATATGTATATATATATATATATATATATATATATATATATATTGCGGCGGGCTACATGGTTTGTCAAGAGTGCGAAGAATGCTTAGACCAAACAAGTTCACTATTTCTTACGTATACATTTAGTAAGAAGTAAGCGTAGGGTATATATTGCCGCGACAGGTTGGCCACGTCCAAGTAGCCCGCCGCAATCATCATGGCGAGAGCACCAGCAAGACCCGGCTGGCATGCGCCACGCGTTCGTGCGCTCGAAAAACGAGGAAGAAGAAGATAGTTGAATCTGTGCCTCTGGGCTACTCGGACTCGACGACCATAGTCATTAGACTTGTGGGCACAAGTTCGCCCTAATAAAGTTGCTTGTTTTTTAGCCTGTCTGCCTCAGCATCGCTACATTCTGGTGGAGTTGCTGGGTTATGAATCGAAGCCCCGCGAGCTCAAGACAGCGTAGCCCCGACGACCAGCGTATCAACCGCGTGGAAGTGACTCCTGTACACCAGAGGGCATGTCACCGTCTTCGAGGTGACCCACCTGAGTTCGGTCCTCTTCACTTCACACCAAGGGGAATTCAAACTATGGATGCCACCACTATGACTACCCAGGTAACACCGGCACAAGTGTTCATTAGCCATTCGCACCAGCCGCCAGTATTCCACGGCGACTCGTACGAGGATGTTGAAGATTGGCTGGACCTGTTCGAGAGAGTGGCGAGCTTGAATGGATGGGACGAAAGAGAGAAGCTCCGTCGCGTATACTTCGCCCTGTAAGACTCCGCAAAGACATGGTTTGAGAACCATGAAACCTCGTTGTCTACTTGGGAGGTATTTCGACAACAAGTGGTGGCTACGTTCGCGAACATGGACCGAAAAGAAAAAGCGGAAGCTGCTCTTCAATCCAGGAACCAGCTCACAAACGAGAGTGCTGCCATGTACATTGAGGACATGGTCCGTCTGTTCAAGCGGGCGGATTATAACATGGCTGAGGATAAGAAGGTGCGCCATCTAATGCGCGGAGTGAAGCAAGAGCTGTTCGCCGTTCTCGTCCGCAACCCTCCAAGCACTGTTGCTGAGTTTTATTCGGAAGCGACGGCCATCGAAAAAACACTAGAACAACGCGCTCGCCAGTACAACCGGAATCTTAGCTGCGCATCTGCACAGGTATTCTCTGGAGGCGTGCGAAACGACGTTGAAGCCCTGCGAGAGCTCATTAGATCAGTCATTAGGGAAGAACTGAGCAGACTGCAAATGCCCCAGACTCCAACTGCACTATCTGTTACAGACGTTGTTCGTGACGAACTGAGGCAGGTCATACGAGAACCAGAGCATGAACTGCAGCCGGTTTGACCGATCCGAACGTACTCTGAAGTTCTCCGACAACCCACAGTACACAACGATGCAGCAGTTGTGATGGCGGCGACTCCTCTCCCATCTACAGCACGCAGCGCACCTCGTCCACGGGAACCAACGGCTACCTATCTGCCCCCAGGAGCACATAGCACGCATCGCTATGTGGAGCCTAGGCCCAGGAAAAGTGACGTCTGGCGTGATCACGAGCGCAGGCCTCTTTGTTTCCATTGTGGCGAAGCGGGTCATTTGTACAGATTCTGCCCTTACCGACAGGCTGGATTAAGAGGCTTCCCGTCGTATGCACCGTGCCCCCGAAATGGCGAACGACCAGCAGAGATTGAGGAGTACTTGTCCACGCGCCAGAACTCGCCACCTCTACACCAACGTCGGTCACGGTCACCATCGCCTATGCGCTACCGGTCATCCAGCCCACGTGCACCTTCAAGGCAGCCTGGTCATCGCTCTCCAAGTCCACTCCCGGAAAACTGCAGCAAGCGACCTGTGGAGGTGAGGCCGCTGATAACATCAATTACGAAGATCCTCCAATATGGCTTGAGGGGGACGACGGTGTATTTCCGGTAAATGGGTGCAGCCACGAAAGCGTTACTTCAGATTTGCGGTTGAGAATGGAAGGATGGGAGCTGA
This sequence comes from Rhipicephalus microplus, assembly GCF_043290135.1. Classification (NCBI taxonomy): domain Eukaryota; kingdom Metazoa; phylum Arthropoda; class Arachnida; order Ixodida; family Ixodidae; genus Rhipicephalus; species Rhipicephalus microplus. The sequence goes on along the minus strand of NW_027464598.1, from coordinate 6,113,547 downwards.
ATGCCTTAGTCGTCACCGGTGCTGATTATTCAGTGATAAGTCACAAGATGGTGAAGACGTTCAACAAAGTTGTGACACAGTGGAGTGGATCGCAGATACGCACGGCAGGTGGTCACATCATTACGCCGCTTGGCAGATACACCGCAAGACTTGAAATACGGGGCTTTATTTACGTTGCTGATTTCATTGTGCTACCAGAATGTTCAAGAGAACTCATTTTAGGAATGAATTTTTTGCGAGCTAATGGCGCCGTAATTGACCTGCGTAGGTCCAGCGTGTCGTTTTCGACTGAACGAGCTATACCTGTAGAGGAATCTGAGGAGCGACGCCTAACTGCTCTACGCGTTGTTCATGATGACGTAACTGTGCCGCCACGCTGCAGTATAATGGTGCTCGTAGAGAATGACGCATTTTACAACCGCGAAGGCATAGCGGATACAAATGTAGGGCTGTTTTTGAACAAAGGTGTCTGCGTAGCTAGGGGTCTTGTTCACTTGACAAAAGGCCGTGCAGATGTCCTACTCACAAATTTCTCTAATGAGCTACAACACATCGCTCAAGGCATGGCTATTGCCTACTTACACGACTTCTGTATGGCGACTGAAGTATGCAGCTTAACGACATCAACCACTTTACCAGTGGCCTGCAACATCGACACATCCGTGACCGTCAATCAGAGCCTTCCGGACAGTCAGAAGAAGCAGATTTACGCCTTGGTAAAAGAATTCCCTGATTGCTTTCCAAGTACCTCGAAGGTCCAGCGCACGTCAATCACGAAACACAGAATTATAACGCAAGACGACACGAGGCCTATATGCCAGCATCCATATCGGGTGTCACAGAAAGAACGGGAAATTATCAAGAAGCAAGGGGAGGAGATGCTTTCGGATGATGTCATCCAGCCTTCGAATAGTCCATGGGCGTCCCCCGTAGTGCTCGTTAAGAAGAAAGACAATACGCTTAGATTCTGTGTCGACTACCGAAAACTCAACAGTGTAACTAAACGAGATGTCTACCCCTTGCCACGTATTGACGATACACTAGATCGGCTGCGATCCGCAAAGTTTTTCTCCTCCTTGTATCTGAAAAACGGATATTGGCAAATAGAGGTAGACGAGTGGGACCGTAAAAAACGGCATTCGTAACACCAGATGGCCTCTAAGAATTCAAAGCGCTTCCATTCGGCCTCTCTTCCGCGCCAGCCACGTTCCAGCAAATAATGGACACTGTCCTCGCGGGATTGAAATGGCAGTCGTGCCTAGTGTATTTGGATGACGTGGTGGTATTCTCTGCAACGTTCGACAAACACCTAGAGCGACTGCGCACTGTAATACAAGCCATCCGGTCAGCAAACTTGACAATCAAACCCGAAAAATGCCGCTTCTGCTTCGAAGAGCTGAGATTTCTTGGACATGTCATTAGTTCTGGCGGTGTTCGTCCTGATCCCGAAAAGACAGCCGCTGCTCAGAGGTTCCCTACACCCAAAGACAAAAAGCCAGTGCGTCGATTTTTGGGTTTATGTGCCTACTATAGGTCATTTGTGGAAAACTTCTCAAAGATTGCGGAACCGCTTACAAAACTAACGAAATACGACGTGCCCTTCACATGGGAAAGTTAACAACAGAAAGCTTTTGATGAATTAAGAAAACGGCTACAGGGTTCACCAATACTTGCCCATTTTGATGAGACAGCCGATACTGAAGTCCATACCGATGCCAGCAATGTCTGCCTCGGCGCCATCCTGGTCCAGTGGCAAAATGGTCAAGAGAAAGTGTTAGCCTATGCCAGCCGGAAACTATCAAAAGCTGAGGCAAACTACTCTGTTACTTAAAAAGAGTGCCTCGCAGTCATCTGGGCAATAAATAAGTTTCGACCCTACCTTTATGGTAGACCGTTCAGAGCTGTCAGTGACCACCATGCTCTATGCTGGCTAGCAAATCTCAAGGATCCGTCAGGTCGACTAGCCAGATGGAGCCTTAGGCTGCAGGAGTATGACATTACGGTCGTATACAAATCTGGAAGGAAACACAGTGATGCCGACTGCCTGTCACGCTCTCCCGTCGATCCAAGTGTACCTGAAGAGGAAGACTTCCCGTTTCTAGGCGTTGTCGACGCATCCGAAATCGCTCAACAACAACGAGATGACCCGGATTTGCTGGCGCTTATACAACACCTGCAGGGTCTCGACGTTCAAGTTCCTCGCATATTCTCCAGAGGGCTCTCCACGTTCTGCCTTCGAGGAAGTGTCCTTTACAGAAGGAACTTTGAACCTAATGGCGAGACGTTTTTACTAGTTGTTCCACAGCCATGCGACAGGAAATTCGGCATGCATGCCATGACGAGCCAACATCTGGCCACATGGGTGTGAGCCGAACATTCGCCAGGATTCGCTTGAAGTACTATTGGCCTAAGTTGCTCGCATCAGTGCAGCGCTACGTGAAAACTTGTCGTCAATGTCAACGGCGCCAAACTCCAGCCGTAAAACCAGCCGGCCTTCTCCATCCAATAGAGCCTCCGGATGCCCCATTGCAGCAAGTCGGCATGGACTTCCTAGGACCTTTCCCAACATCATGTGCAGGCAAGAAATGGATTGTCGTAACTACAGACTATCTGACCCGTTATGCTGAGACTGACTCTCTGTACAGTGCGACAGCTGCCGAAGTCGCCAAGTTCTTTGTGAACAACATAGTGCTCAGACATGGTGCGCCCATCGTCGTTATTACGGATCGGGGCACCGCATTTACTGCAGACCTTATGCAATGTCTGATGCGCATGACAAATACCGATCACACAAGAACAACGGTGTATCACCCTCAGTCAAATGGCTTAACCAAACGCCTCAACCGAACTCTGACCGACATGCTATCAATGTATGTCGATGTTGAGCATAAACAGTGGGATGAAATATTACCCTACGTAACATTCGCATATAATACGGCCGTTCAAGAAACAAACCACGTTGCCCCTTTCGAACTAGTATTCGGCCGAAGAGTGACCACCCCACTGGATGCCATGTTACCACTACAGGACGAAAACAGCTATCCACCTGACTTAGATGACTTCTTGCAAAGAGCCGAAGAAGCACGACAAATGGCAAGGTACCGAATACGCCGTCAACAGCGCATCGACTCAAGTCAGTACAACAAGCGACGCAGTGACGCACTCTATCATCCCGGTGACAAAGCGTGGATATGGATCCCAGTGCGCCGCCGCGGACTCTCTGAAAAGCTTCTTTGTCGATACTTCGGCCCTTATGAAGTACTCAACCGTATCAGCGACGTCACTTATGAAGTCAGATCCGCTGGACACGTGAGCTCAAGACGCCGCAATACCACGGAAGTGGTACATGTAGCCCGCTTGAAGCCCTATCATGACAGATCGTCAGAAAACGAGTGAGAGGGCGCATGTATCATTTCACTCTCTCAAGCATCGGGACGATGCATCTGAAGAGGGGGATAATGCCGTGACAGGTTGGCCACGTCCGAGTAGCCCGCCGCAATCAAAATGGCAAGAGCACCAGCAAGACCCGGCTGGCATGCGCCACGCGTTCGTGCGCTCCAACAACGAGGAAGAAGAAGATAGTTGAATCTGTGCCTCTCGGCTACTCGGACTCGACGACCATAGTCATTAGACTTGTGGGCACAAGTTCGCCCTAATAAAGTTGCTTGTTTTCTCGCCTGTCTGCCTCAGCATCGCTACAATATATATATATATATATATATATATATATATATATATATATATATATATATTTATATATTCATGAGGTATCGCTAAACAAAAAAAATTAAAATTGCAACATGGTCACAAGAGTGGAAACTTGGGCTAGTTGGTGCGTAGTCATATGACTACGCACCAACTAGCCCAAGTTTCCACTCTTGTGAGTTACATTTCTAGTACATCGGGCATCTATATCTCCTCTTCTACAAGCCCTTCTCTTCTCGTTAGTTTAATCAGTCAGCGCTCTTTCTGTCTACCCTGTCCTTTTTTCCTTTGTTCGCGCGCTGAAACATCTTGCAATATGCAACATGGTCGCTTTGCTTCCGCATGCTTCGCATAACGTCGATTCTCAAGTACGTGGGATTGGCCGAATTTTATTGATTATAAACAAGCTCGTCCAAGCTTCCGTTTTAGGACTAACATTTAGTTAAGCCACCCTACATGGTACATCGCTTGGACATCTTGGTTACTACCCGCGCTGGCCAACACTCTCAGTGAGAGCAAGCAAAATTTTTTTCGGGAGGGGGAGAGAAGAAGGGGTGAATTATTCTATATCTAAGACGCGTTTGGCATGACTAACAATTTAGCATATCATTTTTCCTGCTAGACGGATGTTTAGGAGTATGTCGAAACAAACTTGAGTTACAAGCGCATAAATCAAAACCCGAAATGATTCGACCAACTAATGAGAGCGTGTTTAAAATAAGTGGGTCAGAATGTGCATTGAAAAAGTATATAACAACCTAGAGTAGCTGGTAATCTATTGCATGGGAGAGCAGAAAGTCATCCCAGTTACGAATTCTAATACAAAACCATGCGTTTAGAAAAAAAAGGCAGATTCCACGTACAGCGGCAATCGATGACATGCGAAGCACGAAAGACAATTGTGGATATGTCACCTCAATTACAGCCCAACGTTACGAGGTGGAGGTAAATTGTGCCGTACATGACTTCCGTGTCATGGTTATTATGTTTGGCTGTGTCGTCTAATTGCGTCATCCATTCATGTCACGTGATACCAAATTTATTACTTGTGGAGCTCGTGAAATGGCCGCGAGCACGCTATGAGCGTGGTATGTTGACATGTTCTTGCATAACACGCTTGTTATTATTAACACGTTTGCACCAGTCATATGATTGTGTCATCTGTTGACCTCAAGTTACACCAAATTTTCTATATGTGGAGCTAGCAAAACGGTCGCGAGCACATCATCAAGGGCCCAATATACTCCGATGTTGCGATGACGCGCGCGCACGCTGGGCACAGCGACGCTACGTTAGCAAAACGCGAGCACTCTTTAGTCTGACGCCAGGTGCGACCAGCATCCGTCGGCGCGGCCCGACGGCAACCGGCGCAAACTGAGACAAGTTGCATTTCGCGCCGATGCGTTTCCCCGACAGCACTGCGTCTCACTCTCTTCGTGACGGAGGGACGCTGGACGCGCTGAAACGCGTATGCGTCAAAGCAACGCAGTTCAGCGCGCGCCTGCTAGTATATAGTAGGACCGGCGCCTGGCGTGGCAACGCTGGCGTGGCGCGACGAAATGAACGCTGGTGTGCACGCGCACCGCGTCACGTCGAAATGTATTGGCGCCTTGAATGTGACATGTAGTCATGTTCTCACATGACACGCATCTCATGATGATGATGTTTGCACCAGTCACATACCTTCGTCATTCATTGGCATCACGTAATACCAAATTTGGCATACGTGAAGCTAGCGAAATTGCCGCGAGCGCATCATCAGTGTGGCATGTATTGATGTTATAATATTACACGCATGTCGTGAATGCCATGTTTAGTAGTGTCATTTACCTATGTCGTTCGTTTGCGTCACGTAATAACGAGTTTGGAATGTGAGAAGCTAGCGAAATGACCACGAGCGGATCATGAGCGTAGCATGTATTCTTGTTGTTCCATGACACGCATCTCACGTTTATCATGTTTGCACTAGTATCACACCTTCGTCATACATTCACGCTCCGTAATACAAAATATGGTATAAGTGAAGCTAGCGAAACAGACGCACAGACGCCAGCGCATCATAAGCATGACATTTAGTCACTTTGTTACATGACACGCATCCCATGATGATCGTGTTTGCACCAGTTACATACCTTGGTAATCCGTTCACGTACTGCAAAAACAAATTTAGTATATGTGATGCTAGCGGAACAGCCGCAAGGGCATCATGAGCGTGGCTTGTAGTCATGTTGTTACATGACACGCATGTCCTGATTTTCATGTTAGTGTCTGTCGTTTGCGTTCGCCATGCAATCATAGCTTAACGTACCAGTTTTGCAACATGCCATGTGAATGAAACCACCACAAGAGTTGCCGGACCATGGAATGTAAATCATGACATTTATGACAAAGATATCATGATTTTCAAGTTATGACTAGTCAAACATGTTCATCATACAGTCATGTTATGCCATACCAAGTTTGGTATCGATACCATTATCGAAATGGTCAGGTGAGCTAAAAGTCGAAGTCAGCTAGACAGATAGATAGATACGCTCAAAGACGCCGAAGTTCGCTAAGAAATGCTTCGCATTTAAAAAGTTGGCCGACCCCACGTACAGTGGGAATCGATGCTATGCAAAGCACAAATTGGAACTGTTGATATGTCATTCTAAAATCACCACAACGTTACGAGGTGGAGGTAAATGATGCCGTACATGACTTCCGTGCCATGATTATCATGAATAGATGTGTCGTTTCCCTTCGTCTTCTATTCACGTCACGTGATACCAAATTTAGTGAGTGAGTGAGTATGAACTTTATTAAGGTCCTGAGAGGAAAGAAAGCGGTGCCGAAAGCCCCGCCATCAATCCGGCGGCTCCACCCAGGTCGGGACCGGTAGACAGAGTCTCTCGGCGACGGCCCGGGCCCTCTGGACAGCCTTGAGCTGGGCGATGAGCTCTGTGCTTCGAAGGGCGGAGTCCCAGGAGGACTGGTCAGAAAATTCTGTACCCACGTTGGCAGGGCACAACCAGAGCATGTGGTCGAAATTGTTATACTCGTTTCCACAGTGTGGACATGCAGTGGAAAAGTCCGGATTAATCCTGCTTAGTGTCGTTGGTGTGATGTATGTACGTGTCTGCAATTGTCTGTAAGTGATTGCTTGTGCTCTGTTCAGATCTCTGTGAGGAGGAGGAAAAGTTCGACGTTCTAATCTATGATGTGAGGTGAGTTCGTGATATGATACAAGTGGGTCTTTGTAATCGAGGTTCCTGCAGGCTGCATTTAAGCGAGGGGGCGAACCACTGACGCGGAAAGTGAGCTCTCGCGCCAGTGTGTGTGCCCGCTCGTTTGGGTTGCCAGCAAAGCCGGAAATGTTTCCCATGTGGGCTGGGAACCATGCGATGTGTGTAGACCGAAAGTTTTCCTCCTTCGTCTCGTGGTTGAAAAGCCTGTTAACGACCGCAGCTGCCTTCGAAGAGACTAGGGCCGCCGAAAAAGTTCTTATAGCTGTTCTAGAGTCCGAGTAAATGACAGAGGCTTCAGTGCAGCTTCGAAGGGCTAGCGCAATGGCCATTTCCTCTGCTTCGTGGGTGAAGTTGGTAACTACCGTGGCTGCGTTGACGAGCGAGCCGTGGGCGTCCACCACAGAGACTGCATAGGCACCTCGATTCCAATATTTTGCGGCATCAACGAAGAGGACCTGCGTATCGTTGCACATGATCTTGGCGAGTATTGCCTTGGCTCTCGCTTTTCTTCGTCCTTCATTGTGGGTTGGGTGTATGTTTCTGGGAATCGGGTCAACTGTTATCGCTTTCATGGCTTGTGTGCAAAGTTGGGACTTTTCTGGCGGCATGAAGAAAGGCTGAAGACCGGCTTCAAACAATATCTCGTTGCCCGCCTTTGAGAGTGAGAGCCGACTAATCTGTGCATGCCGCTGTGCCTCAAAGAGTTCGGTAGCTGTATTATGCAGGCCCAATTGTAAGAGTCGTTCCGTACTAGTGTTGCGAGGGAGGCTCAGGACCCTTTTCAATCCTGTTCGAATTAATGTATCAATTTTGTTGAGCTCTGTCTTCTTCCAGTTGAGGAAGGGGGCGGCGTAAGTCACGTGGCTGATGAGAAAGGCGTGAAATGCTTTCATGAGGTTGTCCTCTTTCAGACCAGCCCTTCTACTGTTGACCCTTGATAATACCCTGGTGAAGTTGAAGACACTTTTCTCTATACGTTTGAGGGCCTCCGCGTTGTCACCGCTGTAAGCACCAACTACCATGCCCAGGACCTTGATTGTGTTACATATTGGGATACTACCTCCGTCCTTGGTGTGTAGGTGAACGGGGAGGGAGCTAAGGAGCTGTCCCTTTCTTGCCACTTGTCCTTTTGTCCTTGGAATGTCCGCCGGATGGCGGTGCTTCTATATGGAGAATATGTGATGAAAAGAGGCGACGTATTGGTACTTGGAGTGCTGAATAGATGGACGAACGGACACACAGACAGATGCACAGACCTATGCACGGATGGCTGCACAGGCGGATGGACGCATGAACGGACGCAGGGGCGAATGCATGGACAAACGCAGGGACGGACGCACAGATGGATGTGCGGACGCACAAACAGACGCACGCACGGACGTGCGGATGGACGCATGAACGGTCACACAGACGGACGCGTGAACGGACGGAAGCAAGAACGAATGAACGGACGGATGCTCCACCCCCCCCCTCTCCATCATTCAATCCGTGAATATGCTGCAATTTTTTTCAGTATCTGTTAAAGCGTGAATAAAAATAAAGCCACGTATGACCACACACCTACCTACATAGGCCTCTTCCGGATGGTTATTGCTTCAGACACTGCTACTGTCATCAATAATATCAGCCTGACAACGTCATCGAAAGTCGCTGCCCTGCACACCTGTTTGACACTCTTCAGAGAAGAGAGGATTCCCCCTTCTCATCCACTTGCAACATAATGGCATAATGTGATGAGCTGTCATTAGGAGGCGCGAAGCGCATTGCCCACAGAACCTATTTTCGCACTAAGAAAATGCTTGTATAAGATGACATGGCAAATGGGTGAAGCCTGCGTATATAAGCGCCTGTTAGGCTTTCTGTATATGGTACCTGACACGTTGCCAGAGAAGGACTACACGGCAATGTTCAATTTGAGATGAGAACAGTAGCTGACAGTTTGTGGAACCACTCTCCCACTTCTGTCTTCTTTACTCTCCTGGCCCTTATGGCGGAATGAATTTCGCTGCAGCGGCCCGCTAGCAAAGAATAGTTTGAGGCCCCCCAGCAAGAACAATACTGCCAGCTTCCTCCGTCGAGGCGTGGGGGTCGCTCCTGCCGTCAGCTGACTACCGTCTTCAGGCTGAATTGGTTAGCTGGGTTAAAACGGTCATGGCAGGCTTTTAGCCACCACCCTTCGAAACACCGGCAAAATAAATTTACAGACCTTGCTATGCCATCAATAAAGTTGTTTCTCTCTTGAGACCTTTAGTATAGTGAAACATAACAAGGGCCTCAAACAACCACATTCAGGGGCATTGCAGTAAAGCCAGAGGATCGCTGGGTTGTGTCACAGCAACGAAAAGCACGATGTGGCTTCAACACCCATTCCGCTATTCATCTGAGCGTTTTCAGTGAGGTGACTGCACACCATAGGCCTCGGGTGTCAAGTGGCTTTGACGTGGGTCTTGCGCCACGAGTAGTCACTTTTGACAAGTCTGTCACTTCTACGCGAAAGCTCGTTTTTTGTCACCAACACTGTAAACAAGCGTGATCTTCAGGAAGCGTCCCCTGTGCATATTTCACTGGCACGTGTTAAGGTTATTACAAAGCCACAGTCTTAGCGAAAGCCTTGTTATTTCTATGGCGGTGTGGTGCGGGCGCATCATCAGTTTCACGCCTGACAAAACAAGCTGGCCTTTATAACAAAGCTCTTGCTGACATTTTCCATACTCCCGCGTTCAAACGGGAAGCTACAGGTGAAGTGTAAGCTATTATATAAAATATCTCAGAAGTGAGGTGCGTCAAGGTTCTTAGTGCCTCAAGGGTGCGTCTGACTCAGGATAAAGAATTTCCTGAACCAGTGCTTGAGTTTCAATTTTCCAACTGCAAAACAATTAGGCCTAGTCTTTTTTTCGTGCATTTTTTAGCGCTATAGGTACCTATTCAGTTCCAATATAACAATTTGAACATTTGCTCGTGTATTTGATGTTACACGGCTTGAGACGGCACATCCTGTTTATCGGGAATATTTCAGCCTTTGGACTCCCTGAAGTATCCACGTCAATATGCTTAGTAGTGTGGCTGGACATGTACTGCATGGGACATCTCTTAGCGCCCATCTATAGGAACGCAGATACTCATTCGTACACGTTAAATTGTCTTGTTGCGAAGTATCCTTGGTCTTCTTAAGGAAATTAGGTAATCACTAGTGCTGTGCCTATGGGAGTTAAAATTGTAATCCCCAACGAGCTTGTATATGCGCATGAATTAAAACGCGGTTCCTTCTCCACTGCCACTGTTGTACGAAAATCGCATGATCGAGGTTGCGTGAGAGAAACTGCAAACCGCCTCACTCGCCCGCAAAATTTTGCGGGACCGTGTGGTTAGACCTATAGGCACATGATTGACTGAGCTTTTGTGCTGGAATTAGACAGTGTTCACATTTCTTTCTCCAAGGTACTTCGAAGCAGCTGTTCACAGCTCCGAATCACACATCAAACCCAGGTGCCTCTTTTTACCGCAAAAGCAGGGCAGCACGGAACTTATTGCTTTTGTTGCTTCTTTAAAAGAAAACTTTATAGCCATTTTTTATAGGCCGAAAACTGAAACCATTGTCTTTCATAGCTATACTACATTGATGGGTTTTGTGTTGTGCGCTGATAACCTCGTGGTCTCTCGCACACTGCCCGAGATAGCATTTTGATAGATACTTAAGATCTTTTTTCTAGGATTTTTTTCACGACAATACGTGAGTAAGTTTTGTGCCATAACGTTTCCTCTACAATTCACAATAAACAGAACATAGAAGAAGAAACCAAGAGAAAAAAAGGGATGACGCCTTATTGTACAAACAACCTCGTTCAATGGGACCTTGTGCTTCAATCTGCATTAGGATTTTTGTGTTGTTTCACTTTAGACAAACCTTGAAACTTTGTGAACTGTTTTGCAATCGACTTCATATTTTGAGTTTTTCTCAATTATAACATGTTCATTAGGGAAGTAAAACGTGAATACCAGCCACCGCTTGCTTTCAGGAGCAGACCTCTACTAGCATCACATGAAACAGCTGTCATGCCCAAAGTTCCCTGGGAGATAATATTAGTTTTTTTGAAAGAGAAAACTCTTTCTTAGAATAGTTCAACACGAAAATTTTCGTTTGACCAAAGTTTAACGATATTCTTATAGCTTCTCGGATCTAGATTTGACGGTCTAACAAGAGATTTAGCCAAGAGTACCATTAGAGGTCCGAAAAAAAGTGCAACAATTTTATCTCTCTCCCCTCTCTTACGTGTAAGTTTGTGTGTGCATGTGTGTGTAAACTGTTATGCAGTGCCTGTGCCAGCTAAGATGGTGGCCCTGCACACTGCTGGATATATAAGCTTCGGTGAATGGAGATTCAATACAAAGTTTAACTTGATGAGATGGCTGTATACGATAGGAGAGCGTAAATACTGTTTATAGGAAAAGAAGACAATCACCCATTTATACCACAAGTTCACAAGGAAATCCTCAAGGATTTCTGAGAAAGGAAGCCTCTTAGTTGCCGGAAAATTCGTCCTAGCCCGGGGTTTATTCTCGAGACCAACGCCTATCCGGGGCGGTCGCTCAGCCATTTGAGCTAACCAGAATACTAGCAATTTACTGTGCCAGGGTAAATTCATTGAGAACTTGAAGCACATGGACGAGAGCAGTCCAAACTATCGCAATAACATGGAGTTAGCATCAGTAATACTTCGCATGACACCGTGTCACAGCTGGCAGTAGAATCAAACCAAGCTGCAACATCACGGAACAAGCTAAACGCAGAGGATAATAGGAACGTGTAGGCTGAATTGTCAGACGTTACACGCACGCTGGTGTTAAAACCATTGCGGTATAGAAAAGAAGGAAAAAATTGGCAGATCCCACGTACATTGGAAATTGATGATTTGCGAAGCTTGAATGAGAAATGATCATATGTCACTTTAAAATCAGCACAACGTTACCAGGTGAAGGTAATTGATGCCATACATGTTTTCTGTGTCATGAATAACATGTTTGGATGTGTAGTTTACCTTCGTCCTCTATTCACGTCACGTAATACAAAATTTAGTATATTTGGAGCAAGCGAAACGGCCATGAGCATGCTATGAGCGTGGCATGTTGTCATGTTCTTACATTTCGCGCGTGTCAGGCATAATATGTTTGCAACAGTCATATAAATTGACATTCATTGACGTCACGTAACGCCAAACTTGGTACATGTGGAGCTTGCAAAACGGCCGCGAGCGCATCATGAAGGGCCCAATATACTACATTGTAGCGTTGACGCGCGCGCACGCTGGGCACAGCGATGCTACGTTAGCAAAACGCGAGCTCTCTATAGTCTGACGCCAGGCGCCACAAGGGTCCGTAGGGGCGGCCCGATGGCAACTTGCGCGAAATGTGACATGCTGCATTTCGCACCGATGCGTTGCCCAGACATTACTGCACCTCCCTCTTTTCGTGACGGAGGAACGCTGGACGCGCTGGAACGCGCATGCGTCAATGCAACGCAGCAAGGCGCCCACCTGCGAGTATGAGGTCGGACCAGTGCCTATCGTGGCAACGCCAGCTTGAAGTGACGCAATGAATGCCGGTTAGGACGCCCACTGCATCACGTCGAAATATATTGGCGTCTGGACTGTGGCATGTATTCGTCTTCTCACACTACACGCATCTCACGATTAGCATGTTTGCACCAGTCACATACCTTCGTCATTCAGTGGCGTCACGTAATTGGAAATGTGGCATATCTGAAGCTAGCAAAATGGCCGCGAGGGCATCATCAGTGTGGCATGTAGTCATGTTGCCACATGGCATGCTTGTCGTGAATATCATGTTTGAATCGACCTATGTCGTCTGTCGCGTCGCGTAATATCCAGTTTGGTACATAAGAAGCTAGCGAAATGGCCGCGAGCGCATACAGAGCGTAGCATGTAGTCATGTTCTTATATGAAACGTTTCTGATATTTATCATGTTTGCACTAATCTCGTACTTTCGTGAACCATTCACGACTCGTAATACAAAATTTGGTGTGAGTGAAGCTAGCAAAACGACCGCCAGCGCATCATAAGCGTGGCATGTATTCGTGTTGTTAACTGACGCACATCTCATGATTATCATGTTTGCAGCAGTCACATACCTTCATCATCCATTCACGTACTCTAATACAAAAATTTGGTATACGTGACGTTAGTAAAACAGCTGCGACCACATCATCAGCTTGGCATGTAGTCATGTTGTTACATGACACGAATATCATTATTTCATGCAAGGGTCTGTCGCTTGTGTTCGCCATACAATCATGTCATATCATACCAATTTTGCAACATTCCATGCAAACGAAACCACCGCAAGACCTGAAGGACCGTTAAATCTAAATTATAACATTCATGACATTCATGTCATGTTTTGATGCTACGACTAGTCAAATATTTTCTTAACACAGTTATCTTATGCCACATCAAGTTTGGTATTGATACCATTATCGAAAAGGCCAGGAGAGCTAAAAGTCGTAGGCGGCTAGATAGATAGATAGATAGATAGATAGATAGATAGATAGATAGATAGATAGATAGATAGATAGATAGATACGCTCAAAGTTGCCGAAGTTCGCTAAGAAATGCTTCAAATTTAAAACGCAATACAAAGCGAAGTGTGTCACCAAAAGAAATTTTATTTTCTTGTGCAAAGCCCGACTAAACAAGACCTTACAATCTGCACCAAGCGCTCACATCACTGTTCACACGGACCATTGTTAAGTGGAAAGCAAGATTCACATTGTCTTTGTCAATCCTAAACCATAGGTTTCCATAGCAAGCATAGTTTCCATCAAATATTTAAAAAATCTCTGGCCTGGCCCCATGCCGTCTATGCTTAAACCCCTGCCACCATATCGGCTTAGATAATTCTTTATGTACAATACGTCACTTTGTTTTTTCACTTTTTTGTCGCAGAAAAGTATGTATCAAAAACAGGAATTTCGAATAGGGACGTGAATCTCGTAATTCTTGGAATAAGGCAGAAACACACTGTATCACCTTTTTTGAGTTTTTTATATCTAATAACCAAAAAGTAATAAAGAAAACGTGAAGTCAGCATCAAATGTTTGTCGACAACACAACCTAATTGATTGATATGTGAGGTTTAACGTCCCAAAACCACCATATGATGATAAGAAACGCCGTAGTGGAGGTCTCCGGAAATTTCGAACACCTGGGGTTCTTTAACGTGCACCCAATTCGGAGCACACGGGCCTACGACATTTTCGCCTCCATCGGAAATGCAGCCGCCGCAGCCGGGATTCAAACCTGCGACCTGCGGGTCAGCAGCCGAGTACCTTAGCCACAAGACCACTACGACGGGGACAACACAACCTAAGAACAAGCTAAACATTATCGCTGCTTCAGCTGGCAGCCTTCGGTTTGCATTCCACCTGTTTGAAAACGCGTTACAATGTAATATAAAGCCAAAACAAGGCAGGGTAGCACTGCGAATATGGACAGGCAGCACCATATTTGGTAAAGAAATAGAAATCGCGGATGTAGATGACGCGTTTTCCCTTCGCTCCAATTGGCAGTTTGGACTGGCATGGTGGATGACCGCGTTCTTTAGCGCTTCCAATCGACTGCGAAGATAAGTTGCTTTGCATGTTTCGAGCTTGCTTTTATAATTAATAAGGCAGCAGTTAAAACCTTTGTGGAACTTATTACATTGTATGGCTCTTTCTGGGGTCAGTCACCAGGTATTTACTAGTTTGTGTTTGTGTGTGTGTTTGTTTTTTTAGCCACCCCTTGTGGGACGTGCACGTACACCGAACACGCAAATTTTTGTAGTAGAGCTGAGACTTTCTTTTTTTCGTAGGGCAAGGTTCGTCGTATGGCGTGTTTTGTAATTTTCGAATGGGACAATTCATAAGGACAATTAGTGTCAAAAAGACATATTTACGAAAACAGTAAAATGTTCAGGATGCGGGGTGGGTTCGAATATGGACCCAATGCAGACGCGAATGGAGAGAGGCTGACGCCAAGTCTAGGCAATGTTTGGTCGAGAAAAAAAAATGGAGAAACTGATGGGTGTGTAGAGTCAACAGCTGATGAGAATAACCAAGCTGGAGCCTGCATTAGCGATAGAGCAAAAAAAAAACAAGGGCTATGGAAGAAAGGCTTATGTCCGCCGAGGAGGCACTAGAGAAGGTGAGCAAAGGAGTGGCCGACGGAGAGAACGGTAGGGCACCAGCAACCAGAACGGCGGAGAAGAAAGAGCAAGCAAGTTTTAAGAAAACTGTTTCAGCCAGCGAAGTAGTAGTGGGGCATGGAGTGGACAAAGCAGCCGGCGTCAGTGGTGCAAGTAACTCCCAGGTGCAGAACGCTCCAGCTGAAAAGTCGCAACACAGGATAATCACCAGGAACTCGAATTAAATCGATGCGCAGAAGGAATCAAATAGAAAGTAAAAGGTGACTAGAGGGTTGCAGTATACGTTCCCAGGATGCAAGCTGGAAGCAGTCATGAAGAAAGCAAGCGAAAAACTCAAAACTACAGCTGATGGACGAAACATCGTGACAATTACAGGGGGTTTATCGATGTCCTAAACGAAGATATGGCAGGGCTAATGACCACTCTGGCGAAAGGAGTTGATGACATGCGCACCATTTCTCCTCAGGTACAGGTAGTGATATGCACGATACCGTAGGTACCGGTGCGTGACAGCAACCTGCAAAGAGCGGTTGTCAACGCAAACCAAGAGAAATGGCGGATGAGTCGAGGGAAAGGCTTTGAGGTAGTGGAAATAAATGGAGAGGTGCATAGCTGGGTTGGTTTTCAACGAGACAGAATCCCCTTTGGTGGAAGGCTAGATCATGACGTGGTTTGGCGACTTGCAGGAGGCGCAGTAGCTTTTTTGGGTGGCAGGCAGGCCCTTCGGGATTCAGGACAGCTAGTAACGAGGAAAACAACCAGGGAGACCATTTGACTGGTGGTATAGACAGATACGATTTCAAAGGGGCACCAAAATCTACGACACGTAAAGTCCGGGGCAGAAATTGACGTAGCCACGAGGGCCGAGCCAATTCAGACGTAGAGTATATTTTCATGCAGGGTGGCAGAAATAGGCTGAGGAGATAAGAGATAAAAGAACAGCTAAGTGAGGAGAGGCCGATGATATGGTTTTGTAGAAACACATCGTAAGGATATGTAACAACCTCCTAACTCTCCGGACTACGCGTGGAAATATTGTAATAGAACAGAAGGCAGCAGAAAGGTGGGTGGTATTGGGGCATTCAGTCATAAAAGTAGACTCGCAAAGGGTGAAGTAGGAGTGCAAGGAATATTTATTGCTAAAAGGGAAAGTTGCAGGGCAAATGACGCTCCTGGGCTTTGTATACTTGTGAAAGGGGGCAAAAGCCAGAGAGTAAAATCAACAAAAGGTGCAGTGTATAGAAAATGACACTGACGAACTAGGAGAAGAGTTCGAGATAACTATATTAGGAGATATGAATGCGCACGTAGAAGATATGGATGGATATACTGACCTAACAGGCTGAATGCTAATGAGTATGTGTGAAAGGCATGATTTAATCATTTGTAACAGCCCCGAGAAATACGAAGGGTAGATAACATAGGAAGTGGGAAGGCTGCAGTTGACGATAGATTACGCGATAATGTCACAGATGTATGGTTGGCTGACGGTGACGAACGTAGATGAATACGGGTCCAGAAGCTCAGGGAGTGATCACAAACGTGACAACCTTAGTTTTGGAGGAGAAATAAAATTGGAAAGGCAGCATCACGGGCAACCACACGGTAATATTTATTCAGAAAGGCATAGAGAAATAGCTATTCAAGAGATTGAGAAAATAGTCACCGAGGATACTAAAATAGAGTGGGCGCACACAGATCTATCTCGATTGTTTGAGATAGTTTGCTAAGGTATGAGTCAAATCAACCGAGAAAAGCAGAGACAAACCCACGAACTGCTGGGATGAGGAAGTTAAGGGAGCCATAGTTAGACGTCAGGAAGCTTCCAGGGAACACAGATGTGCTAAACAGAGGGGTGAACCGGAAGATGATGTCAAATGAAAATGGGATAACTTTTTGAGTCGCAGAAGGGAAGCGTCCGATTTGATCAGTGAAAAGATTAGAAGAAAGGGGGCTCAATGAATGGCGGAAGTAAACAAAAAGGATCGAAAGGGAGTTGTAAAGTTTAAGAACCATCTCAATTCTCTGAGTAATAAGACAAGCATGAAACAGGGGTTTATAACTACAGTTTAAGGGGTTCGGCTAGACTGGGATGAGGCAATGAAATATATAAAAACAACGATGACAGAAAAATTCAAACAGCAAGAAAGCGCTGCATGCACCGTACCAGATGAGGATGGACCGATTAGCTCAATGGCTCCACTGGGACAAGGAGAGTGGGAAAGGGCAGAAAAAATAGTTTCTAATAGCTCATCAACAGGCCCTGACGGCATCCCAATCATGCTGATAAATAAATTGGGACCAAACTTTTTGCAAACATTAGGAGAGGCAACGAGCAAAGCAATAATGAATGGTGAAGCTCCCCATTGGTGGAAACTAAGAAGAATGAGCATGATCTATTAGGGAAAGGAGGACAAAGCCGATATAAACAACTACCGTCCTATAGGCGGTTTTGGTGTTCGTAAACAAACAGGCTCACGCCGAGCGGCCTACCACGCTAGACTTCCGGTGTGGCACTTCCGGCAATGTTTTTTTCAATGGTTACGGCGATGTATCTTTGGTATGTTTGAATTTTCTGCCCTATTATTTCTAGCGCATTCCTTAAAATGTGTTTGAAGCAATGTCTAGCGGCTACATGAAGGGGCTCGACGTAGCACACGGCAGACACAGGCGCGGCCGACGAGCGCCGCGCAAGTTATCCGTCGTGGCCTTCCGATGAGCGCGGCTCCTGCTGAATTTTACCTTTGATAGTGGCCATGCCTATTCAAACAGAAAATGCATAAAAACCAGGAGAAGCTTGTCAGCGAACTTAATTGGGCTAGTTTGTTCTGCATGTCGACGATGCGGATGCGCTTTGAAGACGCGGAGAGTGCACATCTTTTTCTTTCCCTGTCCACGTCTTAAAAACGCAGCTACATCGCCGATGTGCAGAAGAAAAGTGAATTTGTTCAATTCAGCTTTTCGACTACAACTGAAAACCTTCCCCTTGTTGAACCCCGCACATATTTGTATTTTCGTCTAAGCACACAACCTCAGGATAAAACGCCTATTTCTGCACCTGTGTCCCACCGGGCACAAATCAGCGGCGTCGATCGAAATCACTCGCAATCCAAAGTGTTCGTGTGACTGAGAAATAATAAACTTTACTGATGTGATGACGTAAACTTTGGTGGCACGATCAGGCGAACTATTATGCTTTACTCACGAGTAAACTATTAATGAAGCAAATTTTCAAGTTAAAGCTACCTAAGCCGGCAGTTCATCTTCACACCCAAAAGATAACCGAGCTCCAATGCGGCGATGTTCATTAGCGGCAGAAAGATAGACGATGAGTCCTTTGCTCGCACTGATGAGAGTCGACTCGCCGTCGTCCCTTTCTAAAAAATTAAACGCAACGACAACAAAACGTGGACACCATGACGTACACTGTGCGGCGATTAATGTTAAGCACGGATGCTTTGTGTGCCGTTTGTTTCGAACAGAAGTCATCAGAGATATAGCTCAAACTATGAAATAAGCACCTTTGCGAGGAGAGATCTTCAGTGTTAGCTTCCACGTTTGAAGCGTTGCGCTCGAAGCGTTGCGGATCTGAAATTTCCTGGCAGATATGATTTTTTTTCATCTTTTCTCAAAGCATTGTACGCCGCTCCCACCGCATATACTAGTATGAGCAGTCAGTGTATACGTGAGTGGCTTTTGTTTTTCAAATAACCGCTTCTTATGATGGTGAGAGTTTAGTGAAACTAAATTCATATTTTTTACTGAGGTGATGAGCCCACATACTGCATGAATATAGTATGTCAGCCGGTATGAATGTTTTTACATCATAGTAAGTTGCGTTCCGCAGTATGAATAAATAAATTCTGCACATAAACTGAACCCTTTTTAGCGGCAACGGAGGCGCGTTAGTGAGAATCTGTGGGGATGATGTACGTGTGGTGTAAAATGCACCTGTTGAAGAATTTGAGACGCTTCGCTGAACTGATAAAACTCGTGCCCTAATGAATTTCAATGGCAACGTAGGCCACCATACTGGAGATGCTTATGTGAGAGAGGGCAGTATCACTAGACGGTAGAGTCGTCTAATGAGTATACTGTTTAGTGAACGGTGCGATTTAACAAATTCGAGTAAGCGGAACGTGGGCACGTCAGCTTTTCCTTTAATTTAATCAATCTGGGCATCAAAATTTAAAAAGGGGTCAAATAATACACCTTGAATCTTAATTTTTTTGTTGTGTTTAAGAAAAGCGCCATCCATGCGCATAGAAGGCCGGCGTTTTTATGTACCATGTTTCCGTTGTTGAAGAACACGAAGAAGGGCTTCTCGGCGCTTACCGTAACTTTTTGTTCTCGTGCCCACCCGGATACTAAAGCCAGGCAATGCTCAGCTTTTGCTTGTAATCGGAGTCTTGACGTATTTCTGATGGCAATGATGGTATCGTCCGCGTACGCCTGTATGTGTACGCCGGGTGGCACGGGAAGATTGAAAAAGCTGTGTATTACTATGTTCCACCGTAGCGGACAGATAGGGGATCCCTTCGGGCTGCCAATTCTTGTGTGAACTGTTTCTTGTGTAACGTTGGCTGAAAAACTTACATTTCGGTTCGATAAAAAGGATTTGAGTAGGCAGAACAAGTTTTGTGGACACCTGTGCTTGCGTACAAAGTTTAAAGCTGCAGGATGCCAAACGCTATCGAATGCTCGTACAAAATCAAGGAATATGAGTATGCTAGGATGTTTGGATGCCTTGCACGCAGCTAATTTGCTTCAGAGTATGTACAGTGCTAAAGTAGCACTTCTAATATTTGTAAAAACAGCTCAAATAGCAGTCCGATGGCAGTGTTGCCTGCTCCCTCAACAGTCCATAGCTCTCGATATTGTTGTCTGTAAGGCCTACGGGACGGCGTTAAACCGTCCCGTGGTAGAGTACCTAGTACTCTAAATTGTTACCCACTTTCTCTAAACAAACCGTATTGATTATTTTGAAGAAGATGTTTATTGGGCCGGAAATAATACAGACGAGCATTTAGGAGTCTTTCTAATACTTTACTGAAGACAGAGTTCATTACTATTGGTCTATATGCCTTAGGTGAATGGAGCGGACGACCCCACTTCGGTATGAATATTACTTTTCCTCTTCTCCAAGCCTGCGGGAAGTGTCCGATTCTTAAGGTAGTATTGAATATAAAATAGGGACATTGGGGATAATATTCAAATAACCCTTTGAAAAACAGGTAGGTTAATTCGTTGTGTCCAGGAGCAGAGTGTGAATTGCCCTGTTTTATCGCACACTATATCTCAGATATTGTAAAAGGAAGGTCAGAAGGGTGCCACCGGTAAGAACTAGCCACAATATCAGGCATGATAGTGTGGTGCACGTTGTCTTCACAACAGCTGTCCACCGCTTCTAATGTATCGAGTAGGAGCCGGGTGGACCTCATTACAGGATTGTGCGTGTGCTGTTAGGTAAGTCTAGAAGAGGAAGAATAGTTACTTATTGGTGTTTTTGAAATGCTGTTTTGAATACATTACCACATAAACATTTCTAAGTAAGAAAGAGAAAGTCACAAACGTCTTTATCAAACGATGATTTTGTTTTCCTGATTTTATCCTTGTAGGTGAATAATGCATCAACGTACATCCTAATCCTTTACGGAATGCATCTGGACACAAGAAGCGGCTTCAATGTTTCGCGGTTGAAAACAGAACGGTTTCGAATCCAATCTGCGTGCGTTCAATAACGAAACACATAAGCCGTAAAGAGGAGCCATCCGGGTGCGTGCTTTTGTAATGTCAGCCGCCCAATTCATTTTCGGAAGGAAGAAGGGTGGACGATGTGGTCTCGTTGTGCCAATTCTTCCCAGCCCACGTTTTATGGTAAAAAAACAACACCAACGTGGTGCCACCATTCCAATGGCTTCGTGGCTCCTGTGACCAGGTTCGATGGCGGCCTTTATTATCGAATGACACTGATAAATCGGTCGGGATGTACGTTCCTCTAAGCTCAAAATAACATCGGTAGTAATTGCTCACCCACTCGGAAAGCATGAAAGGCACGCACGTACCAGAAGGTGCACGTATATTAAGTGGGTACATTGCCCGCCGTTCCTGTCGAGAAAATCTGTCCCACGCGTCTTACTGAACATAAAATGGCAGAGCCACCGAAAAGAGGACCTCAAATCGACTGATTGCACTGAAAGTATCTTTCGGTGTTTTTTTTTGTGTTTCGCATCTTCATGTACACAAAAGTCGAGCGTCAGTGAAGAAATAAGCAGCATCATGGGCTAGGAGTCGATGGCACTGCTTGAGTGGCATAGCGAGGTGACTGCACGGCGAACAAAAGTGACAGACCCTAACGCGGGAATTGTAGAAGAAGAAGAAGATATTTTTTATTTGTCGCAAAAAATAAACACGCATTGAGGTAGAATATACAGAAAGAGGTCCCATAGCACAAGGCTGAAAGGGGACCTCCTGTTAGAAAATGACATGTTGATAAGTACAACAAAATGGCAACAAAAAGCGATTAAGTAATTATTGATAGTAACGAAAACAACGCAAACATGCAATAAAACATGCCAGTAAAAATGGTAACAAAACAATGCTCAGTAATTGTGCATAACTATGAAAACAACGAAACATACAATAAAAATGGCAGTAGAATCGGGAACGAAATGACGTTAATTAATGATATACAGCTAATAAAAGAACTCAAGTGACATGCATGTCATGTAAGTCATCAATGATGACTACATCTCTAGCTCAGGCTACGTTCGTCGCAATTTGGCTATCTTCACATATACCAAACTTTGCGTTACGGGACGTGAATACATGACGAAGGTGCACGTATGGCTGGTGCTAACATGATTGTCTTGAGATGCGTGTCATGTTAGGTCACGACTGCGTGCCACGCTTATGATGCGCTCGTGGCCTTTTCTCTAGCTTCACATGTACCAAAGTCGGTATTACGAGGCGGGAACGGACCACATATGTAAATGACACAACCAAAAATGATAATCATGACATGTGTTTCACGTAACATGACTACATGCCACACCCGTGATGCGCTCGTGGCTGGTTTGCTCTCACATCTGCCATATTTGGTATTACGAGACGTACATGGATGACGAAAGTATCTGTCAGATTTGGGTGCCCGTTAAAGAACCCCAGGTGGTCGAAATTTCCGGAGCCCTCCACTACGGCGTCTCATTATCATATAGTGGTTTTGGGGCGTTAAACCCCACATATCTATCATTTATGATGCGCTTGCGGCCGTTTCGCTAGCGTCACATATACCGAATTCGGTATTACGGTACGCGAATGGGTGACGAAGATATTTGACTGGTACAAACATGATAATCATGAGATGCCTGTCATGTAACAACATGACTACATGCCACGCCCATGATGCGCTGGCGGCCGTTTCGCTAGCTTCACTCATACCAAGTTTGCTATTACGGGACATGAATAAATGAAGAGGGTATGTGACTGGTGCAAATATGGTAATCATGAGATGCGTGTCTTGTAAGAACATGACTACACTCCACAGTCAAGGCACGAGTAGTTTTCTGTGTGACGCGGTGTGCGTGCTCGCCGGTGTTCATTTCGCCGCGTCACGCCGGCGTTGCCACGCCAGGTTATGGTCTTGCCATATACTAGCAGGCGCGTGCCGTGCTTGGATGCTTTGACGCATGCGCGTTTCAGCGCAGCCGGCGTCCTTCCGCCATGAAAAGAGGGAGACGTAGGAGGAGGAGGAGGTAAAACTTTATTAGACCAAGGAATTTGGGCACTTACGTCCCAGGGTCCCCGCACGACCCCACTGCGCTATGCGTTCATGAGTTCATGCAGTTCCATGACGTGGGCGGCCCGGTCAGTGGCGATTTTCTGCTTGGCCGGGTCCGTCGAGCGCAGCAAGGTCTCCCATTCCTCCCATGTGGTCAGTGGCTCCGGGCCCCGCGGGGGAGGGTCCGCCGGGCATTCCATGAGAATGTGGGTAAGGGTAGCGTGGGGGTGAGTGCATTGAGCACAGGACGGGGCGTACGCTCCCGGGTAAATACGGGAAAGAAAATAGGGGGAGGTAAGGGTGCGGGTCTGAAGGCGACGCCATAATATTTGGTGAAAACTTTTCAGGGATCGGTGGGGTGGTGGGTATAGCTGGCGTTCGGCGCGATATGACTGGGTGAACTCGTTGAACGAATGCATGCGCTCCCTGGAAGAGCCCGACTCCAATTCCGCCGCCGCCCGGTTGATGAGACCTCGGGCGTGGTCATTGGCGGCTTCATTGCCGAGATTTCCAGAGTGCGCAGGCACCCAGATCAGCTCCACATGGCGGGCCGGGTTTTTGGTGGGCGAGCTGAGAATTCTGAAAGCGCTCTCGTGGACTCGTCCTCGCGCGAAATTTAGGATCGCGGTTTTCGAGTCGGAAAGGAAGTACCGGGCATCAGTGTGTGCGAGGGCAAGCGCGATCGCCGCTTCTTCCGAGGATTAAGGGGTGGATGCAGGAGGAAGGTGGAGAGTTGCAATGGGTTGGAGTGTGCGATCAACGACTGCAACTGCCGCGTCGTTGCCCGTGCAAGCTGCATCCACCCATACGGCGTCCTCTTCAGAACCGTAGTATTTGTGGAGAGCCTTTGCACGGGCCTTGCGGCGGGCCGAATGGTAGGTAACGTGGGTGTTTCTTGGGAGAGGTTTAACTATTATCTGTGTGCGTATGTGTCGGGGGATTGGTAGAAGTGTGGGGTCGGCTGCTGGTATGTGAATATTGAGGGTGTTAAGTATGTAGCGTCCGGTGAAAGTCTGAGCTAAACGAGTGTATTGCGCTCGTCTGTGGGCCTCAATGAGTTCGTGTGTGGTGTTATGGAGCGCAAGCTGAAGAAGTTTAGTGGTCTGTGTGTTAGGGGGGAGGTGTAAGGCCACCTTGTAGGCTTTACGAAGCATGGCATCCAGGGTGGCTATTTCTTGTTGTCGAAGTCGGAGATACGGGATTGTATAAAGGAAGCGGCTCAGTATGAAGGCATGAATGAGACGGCACAAATCGTGTTCCTTCAAGCCATAGTGTTTTCCAGAAACTCTGCGGATGAGGTGCGAGAGCGCATCCGTCACTCGCTTGAGTTTCCGGATAGTGAAAGTGTTACGGCCGTTATTTTGGATGTGAAGGCCCAAGATTCGGATTGTGTCGACCTCTGGGATAGGGCGCCCGTCCAGAGTAACGGTGATGGGGGCAGTGGGAAGAGTACGTGGTGAAGGGCGTATGAGAAGCAGCTCAGATTTTTCCGGGGAACAGGAGAGACCAATGCTTTGTGCGTGTGGTTGTGTAATGTTTGCGGCGGTTTGTAAGGTTTCCTCTATGTCGCCATCACTACCGTGGGTAGTCCACAGTGTGATGTCGTCTGCATAGAGGGTGTGGTGAAGGTGAGGGATATTGTGAAGAGCGTGGGCTAAGGGAATGAGTGTGGCATTGAAGAGAAAAGGGGAAAGGACCGAACCTTGCGGAGTGCCTACACCACTGAGGGTATATGGAGGAGACGCATGGGGGCCCATATGAACCTCGGCCGTGCGTCCTAATAGGAAGGCTTGTATGTAGGCGTACATACGAACGCCCACATTGAGGGGGGAGAGAGCCGCCATGATCGCTCGGTGTTCTACTCGATCAAAGGCCTTGGTTAAGTCCAGGGCCAAGACGGCTTTAGTATGAGCGGGGATGAGAGGATCAAGAATTCCGTGCGTCAGTTGAAGCATGGCATCTTGGGCGGAGAGACACGGGCGGAAGCCCACCATGCTGTGCGGGTATAGGTTGTGGTCTTGCATGTGTTGAGTCAGTCTGTTTAAACCAACGTGCTTGAGAAGCTTCCCGAGACACGATGTGAGTGAAATGGGGCGGAGGTTTGATATGGTAAGGGGTTTGTTAGGTTTAGGGATGAATACAATCTTGGCATGGCGCCAGGATTGCGGCAAGGTGCCTTCCTTCCAGCATTTATTAAAGTAATCTGTAATCTGTGCAATCGATTGATCATCCAGAATACGGAGCATGGAGTTAGTTATCCCGTCTTTCCCCGGTGCAGAGCTTGTTCGGATGTTCTGGAGGGCCATACGGACCTCTTGCTCCGATATGTCGTTGTCCAGGGCTTCATTCGGGGCTCCCGTGTAGGGCGGGAGAGGGGAGGAGGTGCCGGGTGCCGTGTGTGTTGTGCGTAGTTGGTCCAGAAGGGTGTCAGGGGAAAGCGTGGAGTTGTGAAGTAGGCGTGTAATGTGATGTTGTGATGCTGTGCGTGAGTGTGTAGGGTCGATAAGGTGCCGTAGGGGGTGCCATGCGTACTTGGTAGAGAGGTTGCCAGCTATGCTGTTGCACACCTGACCCCAGTTGGAACGACACAACTCCTCGGCGTGCGCAGTTATTTGTGTCTGTAGCGTAGCCAGTCGGCGTTTTAACGTTCTGTTATGTTTCTGTCGTTTCCATCTCTCCAGTATGCTGTGGTGCGCCTCCCAGAGGTGGGCTAAGCGAGTGTCCAATGTAGGGGTGTTGGGTGGTGTGGTAATCTTTTGTGTGTGTGCGGTTATATAATCTAGGAGAGATGAGACCCAATGATCAATGTCTTGTATCGGGGTATTGGGGAGTTCCCGGTGAGCGGATCGGATAGCGTCCCAGTGAATCAGATTGTGGGTGAGGAGTCGAGGTCTGTGTGGTGTGTGAGGTATTTGTATGGCGATAATATAATGGTCGCTTCCAAGTGTGTGTTGTGTACGAGACCATGAGATATCTTTGAGAGAACGGCTGAGTGTGAGGTCTGGACTAGTGTCCATTGTTACGCTATTGCCGATTCGGGTTGGTGTGAGAAAGTTGTTATGTGTACTGAGGCGCAAGTCTTGAATGGTAGTCCAAAGCCTGCGACCCCGTGCTGTGGTGTACCGATAACCCCAGTTTGTATGCTGAGAGTTAAAATCGCCGCCTATGAGTAGGGGGTTTCGGCCCGCGATGCGGTGAATTCTCTGCAATAGCGCATCGAGAGTGGCCATGGCCTGGCGTGGGGTGTGGTAGATATTGGCTATAAAAATCGGAGGTGTGTTAAGTTTCGTGGGGATGAGTTCTATGAGGACGCACGGAGTGGAGGAGGTGATTGTGTGTTCTTGGTAGGTAAGGGTGCGATGAATAAGTGTGGACACTCGGGGAGAGTCAGTGGGGTTGGAGTGTACTGCATGGTAACTTGGAAGTTTGGCTTGGTGTTGCGTGTCCTGTAACAAAAGAAGTTTAGGTATGGCAGGGAGGGCAGGTATTAAGAGCTGCAGCGGTGCGCGCTTGCCCCGAAAGCCGCGGCAGTTCCATTGGATTAGTGATAGGTGGGTAGACGTATCACGACCCGCCATACTGGAGCGTGGGCGGAGCTAGGATTGGTTTTTGTTGCTGTAGTGGAAGTGAAATAGAAGGAGCATGTGTGTGTGAGATGTAGGTAGAAGACCCCTCATGTGATGAGCTGGTAGTTTCGAGCCTCTGAAGGCGGGTCTCAAATTGCGTAAACCTAGTTTCTAGAGTTTGGGTTAGGCGTGTGAATAGTGCATCCATCTGTTGCTCAAAACGAGTAGACAGCTGCTCGACTATTGTTGAAAATTTAGCTTCGATGCGCGCCTCCAACGCTACCAATTTGGCGTCAAATTTGGCTTCCAAGTTTCTTAGGTCAGCCTGATAATCGTCGACTGAGTCTGAGCTGCGTTTCTTTTAAAGGGGGGGTGAGGAGTGTGTGGCGGGGCTGTTGGGTGACTGCGCAGTGGGTGGGGTGACTTGTTCTGGGGATCAGTGTTGCGAAGGAGGTGAGGGGGGAGTAGGGCTTTGTGTTAGAAGGGTTGTGAGACGGCTTACCTCCACACGCAGGGCCCGGAGCTCCTGGTCACGGGGGTCCGGGGCAGCCGGAGTGTTGGTTGCCGGTGGTCTGGTCCCATTGGGCGTCTTCAGCTTGTCCGCCCATGTAGGTTGGTCGGAACTCTTCGACTGCCCTTTGCGTTGGCCGGCATGTGGCTCAGAGCGTTTGGTGCTTGCACCGCGTAGTGAGTGGTCTACTCCTTCCTGTGATCGTGGTTCACGTGTGACTTGGGCCTGGTTACTTTAGGTAGGTGCCGGTGCTTACACTCCCGGGTCCCCGACAGATGTGGGCCTTCGCAGATGATGCAGACTGGAGTACACGTTGGATTTACCTCCTTCGGGTGTAATTGGCCACATCTGGGGCACCTGAGCGTCCTAGGTTGTATGCATACATCCGTGCGGTGGCCTATGGTCCGGCAGTTACTGCACGTCTCGACCTTCGGTGTATAGGGCGTGCACAGATGCAGTCCTCCACCATAAACAATCTTTCGTGGGACGGTGGCTTGTCCAAAGGTAATGAGAATCGATCGCGTGAGTCCCATTCGTCGAGCGTCTAGTATAGTTTCGTGAGGGTTGCGGGAGATCAAGTCCGCGAGTAGTTCTTGTGGTGATTCTTTCCAGTAGGCGTTTGTAATAACACCCCTGACTGAGCCATCGGGGGGTGCGATGTATGCCGTCATGGCATACTCATGCTTGTCGTAGGTGATGTGCTGTAGCTGCACAAGCTTGAGCGCGTCCTTTTCATTCACCGCAGACACTGTGCAAGTGTTATTGACAGGGTGAATCCGGAGGGTCAGCGTAGATGGGTCGGTCAGCGCAGAGGCCTGCATGAGAGCGGTGAGGAGGTAGCGTGGCTGGAGCGTCGTAAGGTCAAGGCCTCCCTGGGAGCGGAACACCACTTTAAATCCGTCGGGTGGAAGGGGCGGTAGTTGCTTGATCTTTTGGGCGGTTGTATGGAGAACGCGCAGCTGCGTTGAAGAGCTCTGTAGCCCGGGAGTTGTGGCGGTTTGCGGAGTCTCGCGCGACTGGCTCGGCGTCTCTCGCACAGAAGGATCGGCGTTCGTACCGTGGCTCGCGTTTCGTGTTTCCCGGAGGTTTGCCTGGGCTCTGATGACTTGGGTCCAGTCCCAAGGGTCATACTGGCTTGGGTCCATGTCCGTGCCTTGTACTCGAACCTCCATGCTGGCCTAAGGTAAGGAGGCTGCGGCGCGACGCGTCGCAAGGCCTAGCACGGCGGTGGCGCGACGGGGCCTGGTTTTTGGGCCTGGTGGCCCTCCTGGGGCTCGCCGAAACCTCAAGAGGGGTTAGTGGAGAGCGCTCACCTGTATGAAGGCGTTCGTGTTGTTGAGAGCACTCGAGATACCAGCGATTGGCAATTTTCGCTGTCGTGGTACGGAGCCGAAGCGAAGTGCTGCTGCACTCCAAGACCCCTAGCGGCCAATCAGGGAGACGTAGTGTTGTTTGGGTAGCGCTTCGGTGCGAAGTGCAGCATGTCGCATTTCCGCCGGTTGCCGTCGGGCTGCGCCGACGAACGCTGATCCCACCCGGCGTCCGACTATAGTGTGCTCGCGTTTTATTAACGTATACCGTCGCTGTGCCCAGCCTGCGCGTGCGTCAACGCTACAGAGAATACTCCCATTGAGCCTTTCATGATTCGGTCGCGGTCGTTTTGCTAGCTCCACGTATGCAAAATTTGGTGTTAATGACGTCAATGAATGGCGAAAGTACATGGCTTGTGCAAACATGATAATCCTGACAAGCGTTCATGTAAGAACATGACAACATACCGCGCTCATAGCGTGCTCGCGGCCGTTTAGCTAGCTTCAGATATACTAAATTATGTATCACGTGACGTGAATAGATGACGAAGGCAAACGACACATCCAAACATGCATGATAAACGTGATACGCAAGTCATGTACAGCAACTTTTACCGGAGCCTCGTAACATTCTGCTGATTTTAAAGAGACCATTGAACACGCCCTGTGCAGCTGCGCTTGCTACGACGCACAGCAATGCCAGCTCCGGATGGTTTTGAATCAACTTGAGCCCAGACCATTTTGCGTGCAGAAGATACTAGGACCTTGGGCATCTGCCTCAGTTGCGCAGAAAGCAACTACAGCGCTGCAACTTTACCTAAAGTCAACAAACCTGAGCGACCGCCTGTAGACTGTGTGTGCTCCCCGAGTGTGCTCGTGATTGTTTGTACCTTCTCATCTCTCTGCAACCTCTTTTCTCCCCTTTATCCCTTCTCCAGTGCAGGGTAGCAAACTGGATGTGCGTCCGGTTAACCTCCCTGCCTTTCTTTGCATCTTTATCTCTCTCTCTCTCTCTAAAGTGACATGTCTACTTTTATCATTCGTGATTCGCATATCATCGATTTTCACTGTACGAGGGATCTTCCATTTTTTTCTAAACAGTAATACAGTGCGTATTTTCCTTTTCTTCATTAGAAATATATATGTTGTGCAATAATGTTCTGGAGCACGAGAGCAAACATTCCTCAGAGGTGAATGCAAGAACATCACCTTACGCTGTGAATGACTCCCTTGCTTCTTCATATAGCCTTACTGTTTATATAAGCTTAATCATCTTGATGTTCATGAATGTCCTGTCCTTGTACAATTTTTTGCATTGAACATCACTGCTAACGCAAATAAGTTATTTTCACTGTATATTACAGCTTCCACATTAGATGAGCATAATCATCATTATCCATCTTTCTGTGTGCACATAAGCTATGTAAGATATATGTGGAAATAAAATTCTCTCAATTTAATGCATGAAGAATCGGCTGCTTTTCGTGGGACGGCTTCATTCTCTCCCATAGAAGTGTACCTACTACTCTAAATCGTTACCACTTTTTCAACCCCCCCCCCAAATGCCTAATTTGAGGCCCACGGGACGGCTTTAGGCTCTTTCATAGTAGAGTACCAAGTACTCCGAATTTTTATACACTTTTTAGAGGCGAAGCTCCTCAAAGTGGCACCCGTTCGTCCCTCGTAGTAGTGCGTAACATGTCTTACGCTTCGACCTGTAAGGTGGTGCCGGTGGGAGATTTCTCTAGTGCATTTTCCAACAATAAAAAATTCGTGGCATGCGCGTTAACTAAAAGCTGAATTATGCTGTCTCTCATTCCCCATTAGCAGCCATTGGCGTGTGCATTGAGACAATCTGACAAGAAAGGGTTGCTACGTTATACTCGCTGAGCGTAACCTCCTTGGTTTTAGAAAGGCTTAGCGAGCGTTGGGCCGCAGTGCCATGAATACAGTGAACTAGTAGATACCGTGAACTCAAGGTGGTTAAATAAAGGAAGTAGACACGAAGCGCAAGCCGTAAGAAAGTGTACGTGTGCCACCTCTCGTTTAGTCCTTGGAATGTCCGCTCGATGGCGGTGCTTCGATATGAGTTATATAAGATGAAAAGATGCGAGATGGTGGTACTTGGAGTGTCGACTACATGAGCGAACGGACACACATACACATGCATGGACGGATGCACGGATGTCTCCACGGACGGATGGACGCATGAACGGACGCAGGGGCGGATGCTTGGACGAACACAGAGATGGAAGCACGGACGGGTGGATGGACGCATAGATGGTCACACAGACGGACGTATGGGCAGACGAAAGCAATAACGAAAGGACGGACAGATGCTTCACCACCCTCTCTAGCATTCACCCCGTGGATATGCTACCATATTGTTCTAAACAAACAGTAGTGTCCTAAAGCATTTAACACTTATTCTAAGCACACAGTATTTCATACTACCACTATGGCATTTGCGAGTCCGTTTGGTTAAACGCTCTCGAAGAAGTAAGAATAAAAATGATGGATGCACGGGATTTTAAATTTCCGCTTCTTGAGCGGAGGTACCCCTTGCAAACTGTATTTGGCGTCACGTTTGGTACCTTTTTCACGTCTTGTAACCGTCTTTACGTATTGTGCGATCACTACAGACTGCTTTAAGTTCCTTTTTCTGGTGAGGCGGCACTGAGTGGGTCTATCGTGCGGCACTGGGAAAGCTGAGTTCTCAGGGAGGCTTTGCTTTTTCTTCAGTGTCCATACGCTGTCAGCTGCTGGCACTGCGCTTACTTTTGCGCCTAGTGCAAGGGGGGGGGGGGGGAATCTCCCGCAGAAACGCTCGCCTATTACTTTCTGGCTACTCACCGTCGGCATTTGATGCCTAATGTGCACCTTAACAGGGGGCCACACTCAATAAAACTTCCTTCGTTTTATGCAACATCTGTTGCCTAGGCTTTTTATCCCTGTTCAATCACCTGTGCTGGCATAGATGTGTTGACTCAACCACATAGTTGAGATAGCTGCTGCTTTGTTGCTTCCTTTGTTTCCCCCAGCCCGCTGTGCTCGCTCTAGTCGGGTGTCTTGGAGCACGTTAACGGCTTCTTTTCTGCCTGGACACCTACGGCACTTGATGTGGTGCCTGGGATGGGGTGTGCTTCCCATTCTCAACCACCTCCAAAGGTGGAGAATGGTCCAGTCAGCAACGTGCCCGAACTGCTCCCTTTGGGAAACAAAGCATTTTCTGAGGCATTGTGCGAATGCTCGTGTTTTTTTTTTTGAGAGCCGTACATGCGTGGGGGCGCTGCGAGTGCTCGATGGTGACGGACGCACTCCACATCGCCTCGGTAGATTTTATGCTATTTCTGCGGACATCCACCTTGGTACCCCTGAAACTTGGATTTATCGTCACCGCCAAGTTCTCCGTTTCGCCTAGACAGCACCTTCGTCCAGGTGGGTCCAGTTTTGGCAACTTGAGGGACGTCCTTCACTCCCGGCTACAACGCCGCCTTGCTAAGAGCTCTCAGCCTGGCGATGGCGGCCGCTAACGTGGTTACGGGCTATGATCTTACCTCAAGCCAAATGCTGTTCATGGAGATTTCATCCTCCGAAAACACTATGCCATCAGAAGATGAATACTTCGACGACATGGTGAGACTGTGGCATCGCAAGCAAGCGGAATGGAAGTCTGCGTCTCAACAACAACGAGACGCCACGGCTGTCCACCATTCCCCAGCCTTGCAAGGAACGCCGGCGCGCCATCCCTGCGGTGGTGTGCCTACCTCTGTTCCGTTCTCGCAGCCAGCGAAGCAACGCAAGTGGCGTCCGCGTCAAACTCCTCGCCTCTCGCGCGACGACTACATCGTAGTAGTGAAACCTCGCGTTCCCTGCGAGCTACGCACATTTGTCCAGGCCGATCGCGCGGGCGACGCTATACGCAGCTACCTCGGCGACCGGACTACCACGCAAATTCAAGTGTGGCCAGTCTGGGAACAGAACATCTTGGTCTGTAGCACCACCATTTTGCCTATGGCACAGCGACTCCTCGGGGACTTCCAGCTGCAAGTGGGGAATCAGCAGCTGCCCGTTCGAGGCCACGCCAAGGCACCAAGGAATACATGCAAGGGCGTCATCAACGTAAACCCTGCTGAAAGCCGGAGAAGATAAAGTCTGAACTGTATTGGCCTCGAGGTACTATCCTTGCGGTCCGCAAACTCGGAGATTCCGCGGCGGCGGTGGTGACTTTCGAGGGCACGAAGTTACCCCGCTTCCTCTTCTACCACTGCGTAGCGACGTATATCCGCGCCTACAGGAAAACGGTCCCTGTTTGCACCAAGTGCGGTACCATCGGTCATCGACCACCTCAGTGTCCTCACCCCGCTCCAACGCAGTGTGCCAAATGTGGAACCCCCGCACCTGCAGATCTCAATGCCCACGACTGCCACCCCAAGTGCCTCCTCTGCCACGGCGCCCATGAGACTGGGACCAGTGGCTGCACGGCAAAATACCGAAAATATCGGAAACGCAAGCAGCCCTCAACATCTCCTCGAGGAACCACCTCATGTTCGTCACAGCCAGACAGCAGCACAAACCTGCATCATTCGGCTCCACCACTCCACGCCGACTCTCAAGCATTCCCACCGCTCGAAGCACCAGCGGCGGTACCTCAGGTGAGCAGTTGGGCAGGGAAAGCTGCTTCTAAGCCTCTCTCACCCCCTTCTGTCGATCCTCCTTCTCCCGAACTTGCGGCCCTTCGCCAGCAAGTTGCGGCACTTCAAAAGCAAAATTCTCCTTTAACTAAGCAACTCGAACTCTTAAATAAGCGACTTCAACCCCAACAACAGTGTACTGCAAGGCCATCAGGTATTGCCTTCTTTGTCCAGGCGGCTACGCTAGCTACGTCCAAGCTTAGTCCTCGCGCTAAGTCCACTCCCATTCAACCGCCGGTTCAAGCAGCCATGTGTACTCCAGCACTCGGAACCGGTGCCACATCTACTTCAGAAGCTCTTGAGGCTCCTGGGGCACCTCAGGTTCTCTTGCCCGCTAACCAAACTCTCCCGAGCAAAGAGCGCACCCCGCGCGTAGAGGAACGCCTCACGCGCGTCGAAGCTTCGATTATTCACCTCCTCACCAGCTTCTCGGTCTAACGCATAGTAGTAGAGGTTACCCAGGCTATTCAAGCCTGGGCAGTCACCCAGTTTCAACCCAAGGCATCGCGTTCCCGCTCCTGCTCGGTGGGCAGTGAGGGTACAGCTCCACGGCGTCGTCGTAAGGTGGCTACCACCACCCCGCCGTCGGACAATCCGGCCTCCGTGCCCCTCCCTGCCTCTGAGGATTCCGAGCGGGACATGGAGGACCAAATATAAAATCTAAGACAGTCACGATGGCTACCAATCGTACGTCCCGTTCAAACATTGCGTCTAAATTCGAGATCATACAGTGGAACCCTGGAGGCTTCGGGAACAGGCGAAAGCGTTCACATCTTTCCCTTTTCCTCAGCTCACTTGGCTCTCAGCCGGCCGTCTTGGCGCTCCAAGTATCTGGCCCTGCTCCATCCCTTTCTGGATACTGCTCCTATGTAGACGGCACCACCACATGCCCCCTCGTGCATAAAGCTTACACGGCGATACAGATTGACCTCGATCTGGATCTTTCTTACGACTACTGCATGATATCAGTGCTGTCTCAGCGGAGGGGCCAACCATCAATACATATCTTAAACGTGTACTGTCCCCCTCGCCTTGCGAGGGCTTCGTTTGCGCATCTCTTCCATCGGGCGCTGCGTATAGCGGCCCGACAACCACTGGTGATTGTCGGGGACTTTAATGCCCCCAGCCCTCACTGGGGTTACCACTACGAGAAGGCCCGGGGCAGAGAGCTCAAGGAGCTCATTTCCTCGCTGAGCCTGACGCTTCTTACCGATCCGGCACAACCCACACGTTCCGGCAACTCGGTCACGCGAGACACATGCCCCGACCTCTCTCTCACCCGTCACATCCGCGATGCTACATGGGAAAATTTAGGCGAAACCCTAGGCAGCGATCACTTTTAGGGGCGAAGTTCCTTAGGGCGTGGGCTGTGCGTCCCCTGTAGCCTGTATGTAGCCACCTCTAGTTTAGTTCTTGCAGTGTTCACTAGATGGCGGTACCGTCCCCTGTATGTCAAGGTGGATGAACGTGTTTTTTGAGCGCTCCGGATCGACTGCGCAGATAAGTGTTGTTGCATGTTTTGAGCTTGTCTCTATAATTATAAGGCAGTGGTTGGAATCTTCGTAGCACTTATTTTATGGTACGGCTTTTTCGGGGGCCAGTCACCAGGTATTTATTAGTTAGTGCGGGTGTGTGTGTTTGAATTTTTTTGTTGTTCTTTTTTTTTCCTTTTGCCACCCCGTTGGGGAGGTGCGCGTACATTAAACACGCAAATGTTTGTAGTAGAGCTTGGACTTTCTTTTTTTTTCGTAGTGCAGGGCTCGAGTTTAGTAATTATCGAGTATAGGGACAATTGGTGTCAGAAAGTTATGGTTAAAAAGACTGTAAAGTGTTCAGGATGTGGAGTGGGTTTGAAAGTGGACCCAAGCGTAGAAGCGGATGGAGAAGAGGCTGACGCGAAGTGTAGGCAATGTGAGGTCGAGGAAAAAATGGAGAAAATGATGGTTGCCCAGAGTGAACTGCTGATGAGAATCGCCAAACTCGAGACTGCGTTGGCGACAGAGCAAGAAAAAACGAGGGCAATGGGAGAAAGACTGAAGTCCGCCGAGGAAGTGCTAGCGAAGCTGAACAAAGAAGCGACCTACCGAGAGAACAGTAGAGAACCGGCAACCAGAACGGTGGAGAAGGAAAAGCAAGCAAGCTTGGAAAAAACAGGTTTAGCCGGTTCAACTGTTGCAACGCCCAGCTTCAGCGAGGTAGTAGTGGGGCAGGAAGGGAACAAAAGAGTCGGCGTCACAGGTGCAAGTAGCCCCCAGGTGCAGAACGCTCCAGCAGAAAAGTCACAGCATGTGATAATCGCCGGAAACTCAAATTTAAATCGATGCACAGAAGCCATCAAAGAGAGGGTAAGAGGTGACAAGAGGGTTGCAGTAAGGGCGTTCCCAGGACGCAAGCTGGAAGCAGTCATGAAGCAAGCGAGCGCAAAGCTCAAAACGACAGCTGATCGACGCAACCTCGTGATAATTTCAGGCGGTTTAAACGATGTCCTAAATGAAGATGCAGCAGGACTTGCAGCCACACTGGCGAAAGGCGTCGATGACATGCGCGCCACTTCTCCTAAGGTGCAGGTAGTGATATGCACGATATTGGAGGTACCGGTGCGTGATAGCAACCTGCAAAGAGCGGTGGTCAACGCAAACCAAGAGATATGGCGAATGAGTCGAGAGAAAGGCTTTGAGGTGGTGGAAATAAACAGAGAGGTGCATAGGTGGGGGGGTTTTCAACGAGACAGAATTCACTTCGATGGGCGGCTAGGTCATGAGGTGGGTTGGCGACTTGCAAGACGCGCAGTAGCTTTTTTGGGGGGCAAGCAAGCCCTTCGGGGTGCAGGATAGCTAGTAACGAGGAAAACAACCAGGGAGACTCTTCGACAGGTGGTATGGACAGATACGATTCCAAAGTGGCACCAATATCTAAGATACGTAGAGTCCGGGGCATAAATAGACGTAGCCACGAGCGCCGAGCCAATTCAGACATGGGGTATATTAACATGCAGGGTGGTAGGAACAGGCTGAAGTGGGAAGAGATAGAAGAACAGCTAAGGGAAGAGAGGCCGATGGTATACGGTTTTGTAGAAACACATCTCAGGGACATAGAACAACCTCCGAACAATCCGGACTACGCGTGGGAGTATTGTAATAGAACAGAAGGCAGCAGAAAGGGGGGTGGTATTGGGGCATTCATTCATAAAAGTACAGACTGGCAAAGGGTCAAGCAGGAGTGCAAGGAACATTTATGGCTAAAAAGGAAAGTGGCAGGTCAAATGACACTCCTTGGTTTCGTGTACTTGTGGACGGGAGCAAAGGCCAGAGAGGAAAACCAGGCAATGGTAGAGTGTATATCAAAGGACATTCAGGAGTTAGGAAGAGAGTGCGAGATAATTATATTAGGAGACATGAATGCGCACATAGAAGATATAGATGGGTATACCGACCCGACAGGCAATATGATAATGGATATGTGTGAAAGGCTTGATTTGATCATTTGCAGCAGTACCGAGAAGTGTGAAGGGCAAATAACATGGGAGGTAGGAAGGCTTCAGTCGACGATAGATTATGCACTGATGTCACATAGGATGTATGATAAGCTCAGGGAAATGCACATAGATGAAGGTGGCTCCAGAAGTCTTGGTAGCGATCACAAACGTATCAAGCTAAGTCTTGGAAGAGCAGTGAAAGTGGGAAGGAGACAAGATGAGCAACTACAGGAAAATTTTTATCCAGAAAGGCAAATTGAAATAGCCACTAAACAAATTGAGGAAGTAATCACGGAGGATAATAAGACAGTGTGGACATACACGAATCTAATTAGACTCTTTGAGATAGAGCTTGCTAAGACGCGTGACAAGTCACCCCGGAAAAGAAGGCACAAACCCAAAAGTTGGTGGGATGAGGAAGTTAAGAGAGCCATAGCAAAACGTCAGGAAGCCTCTAGGGAACACAGACATGCTAAGCAGCGGGGTGAACCGACAGATGATGTGAAAAGAAAACGGGCAACCTTTCTAAGCTGTAGAAGGGATGCATCCCTTCTGATCAATGAAAAGATTAGAAGGAAGGGAGCTCAGTGGCTGGCAGAAGTACATAAAAAGATAGAAAGGCAGCTGCGAAATTTAGGAAACCATCTAAACTCCCTAAGAGATGAGACGAGCCTAGAGCAGAACTTTATAACTACAGCCCAAGGTGCTAAGCTAGAAGGGGACGAAGCTATTGAATATATAGGAACAAGGGTGACAGAAAAATTTCAACAAAGAAGTACTCTATGCACCACAATAAACAAAGACGAATCAAGTGGTGCAATGGCTCCATTTTCACAACAAGAGTGGGAAAGGGCTGAGAGAAGGGTTCCTAGTAGTACATCAACAGGCCCAGATGGCATTCCAATTAGGCTGATAAAAACATTAGGTCCGAAGTCTAAGCAGGCTTTCAGACAGGCAGTGAGTACAATAATAATCGATGGTGAAGTTCCCGATGGATGGAAACTTAGCAGGATGAGCATGATCTATAAAGGAAAGGGGGACAAAGCTGACATAATCAACTACCGTCCTATAACAGTGACATCAGTGGTCTACAGGCTGGCGATGCAGATTATAAAGGAAAGACTGCAGGCGTGGATAGAGGATGAGGGGGTGCGGGGGGAACTGCAGAATGGGTTTCGGAAACACAGGAGGTTGGAAGACAATCTGTTCTCACTGACGTAGTGCATCGAAATAGCAGAAAAAGAACACAGGCCCCTGTGGCTAGCATTTTTGGATATCAAGAGAGTGTACGATAGCGTGGTTCAAGAGGAATTGTGGGGAATACTGGACACACTAGGCGTGAAACATGTAGTCACTAATCTTTTCAAGGGTGTCTATAAAGGTAACAAGGTAGTTATAAAGTGGCAAAAACAGGTATCCAAGCCTGCAGAGGTAAAACGGGGGCTTAGGCAGGGGTGCCCCCTGTCACCCTTATTATTCATGATGTACCTACAAGGATTAGAGGCAAAATTAGAGGGAAGTGGACTGGGCTTCAACCTCTCTTTAGTCAAACAAGGAAAACTTATTGATCAGGCACTACCAGCATTAATGTACGCAGATGATATAGTGCTAATGGCCAACAAAAAGGAAGATTTGCAGAGATTGATGAACATCTGCGGTAATGAGGGAGATAGGTTAGATTTTAGATTCAGTAGGAAAAAATCAGCAGTCATGATTTTCAATGACAACGAAGGTAGTGAGCTTAGAATACAGGAGGTCACGCTAGAGATAACAGATAAATACAAATATCTGGGCGTATGGATAAGCAATGGGACCGAGTATCTGAGGGAACACGAAATATACGTGACGACTAAAGGTAACAGGAATGCAGCAGTCATGAAAAATAGGGCACTGTGGAATTACAATAGGTATGATGTTGTGAGAGGAATATAGAAAGGGGTCATGGTTCCTGGGCTGACGTTCAGCAATGCGGTCTTGTGCATGAGATCAGAAGTTCAAGCAAGATTAGAAATTAAGCAACGTGGAATAGGTAGGCTTGCTTTAGGAGCTCACGGGAATACACCAAATCAGGGAGTACAAGGTGATATGGGATGGACATCATTTGAGGGCAGGGAAGCTAGCAGCAAGATAAAATTTGAGAAGCGATTGAGAGAAATAGGGGAAGAGCGTTGGGCTAGGAAGGTTTTCAGCTACTTGTACATGAATAATGTCGATACAAAATGGAGGAAGCGAACCAGGAAGTTGACTGGTAAATACTTAGAAAACAGCAGGTGGCCAAACTAAAAAGAACTATCGGTTAAGAAAAAAGTGAAGGAAACGGAGACTGACATGTGGGGAATGGGCATGATTAAGAAGTCCGCAATAGAGATCTATCGAACGTTTAAGCAGGAAATTGCCAAGGAAAGGATCTATGATAATACTCGGGGTAGTTCTCTACTGTTTGAGGCCAGGACGGGAGTACTGCGAACCAAGACATATCGGGCCAAATACGAAGGGGTCGACACAATATGCAGTGCGTGTGGAGAGGAAGAAGAAACTGCCGAACACTTGATAATGTTCTGTAAAGGGCTTCACCCTATAGTTCAGGATGATGGCACAGAGTTTTTCAAAGCACTGGGATTTAGGGACAGCGAGGGCAAAATAGACTTTAAGCGGGTAGACTTAACTAGAAGGAGGTTATCTGATTGGTGGCTAAAGTCAAGGCACGAGTGAAAATTAAACCCTTCACTGCGAAGTACGAATCCTCAACTTCATTATTTAAAGGAAAAAAAAGATAAATGTAATGGTTAGTTCACTAAGTATTACGGCTAGGTGGCGTTAGCCGCCGCCCGATCTAAAGGGTACAGCCACATCCATCCATCCATCCATCCATGTAGCCACCTCTAGTTTAGTTCTTGCAGTGTTCACTAGATGGCGGTACCGTCTCCTGTATGTAGCCAACTCTCGTTTAGTTCTTGTAGTGTTTACTAGATGGTGGTACTTGTAGCTGATGATGAAAAGATGCAAGATGTTATAAACTAGAAAGCGGTACTTGTAGTTGATGAAAGACGCCAGATCTTATAAAATAGGAATGATGTCGCTTATGGCGCGTGTCTTTGTTGAAGGCAATCGTTCGATTTAGTGCGGCGACGTACACTAGGGGGAGCGTTGTAATAAAATCCGTTCGCTGTTGGCGCGCGCTCGGAGTCACCGGATGGATAAGGCTGCACAGCGGAGAGAGCGCAAGGCGGCAGCAGCGCGCGCTCGCAGACAGAATCCCGAAATGCGAGCGCGCGAGGCAAGGGACATCGCAAGCCATCCATCGTCTAAGAACAAATAAAAGTTGATTTGTGTATATACACACACAGCGTTTCTCACGTCTTTACATGATGATCAACTGGGCGAATTACACGGAAGATTCAAAGTTTACCGATGAATCCCTGCGGAGCTTCGCCCATTCATCATCATTCACCCCGTGAATCTGCCGTAATTTTTTTACTCCGCATTTCGTTCACACCGCGGCAGAAAATGCGCCAACACTGGGGCCAAGCGCGTCTCACCGATTGGACTCAGTTAAGAATGCAACCATTCCCCGCCGGCCTCTCCTCGACCGAATATGCAGCGTGGGCATCATACGCTCTCCATATGAAACAAGCGAACACTCGCGCCCTTGCAACCTCTAATTTGACTCCTGCAATCGATCCACAGCTTCTACATCTTTGGCACGCTTGCCGCGGGCTCATAAGGCGCTGGAAACGCAACAAACTTATTCGGAAACTTCGCGCTCGCATTGAGGCCCTCACTGCAGAGGCGGCCGCATACTCCGCACAACTTTCCGATGCTAACTGGGCAGACACCTGTTCGAAGGCTGCAAACCAGATGAGCTCTAAGAGTGCTTGGCGACTCTTTAGAAGCCTTCTCGATCCCTCCACCACCAACGCAACGACAGCTCCACCGTGTTCTGCATGCCTTTCAGGGCACTACAGATGAACTCGCACGACAACTTTGTGACCGCTACATCTGCCGCACCATTGATCCCGCAGGCCCAGCATATACGTATTCCGGCGCCTCTAACACCGACCTCGACGCCCCATACACGCTTTCTGATTTACGATTTGCACTTACGAAAATGCGACGGGGCACGGCCCCTGGACGCGACGGAATCACAGTATCGCTCCTGGCAAATCTTTCCGACCAAGCACACCTCTCGCTACTCCACCTTATAAATTTGATATGGGACTGTTCTCCGCTTCCAACGGAATGGACCACATCGGTCGTGACATTCATTCCCAAATCGGCAAAGTCCGTTAGTATTGAGGCACTGAGACTCATCTCACTTACGTCTTGCGCAGGCCGATTCACGGCTCTGGGGGTACACAGCCGATTCACGGCTCTGGGGGTACACAACACCTTCGCAGAGATGCGCGAAGCTCATCGCGTTAACCAAATCAATCGACTATCGCAGACGCCTTCAGGGCGCCGTCTTCTACACAGACTTGGCCTTAACCCGATGTCTGACTAAGACCCTCTGCAGCCGGTACCAGAGCTCTGGCGTCAAAAGCTATGGGTGGAACCTCTACCCCGTAATATGAACCCCGACTTCCATCCTGGCCGTAGACTAGCACGCGCCGCGGCCCTTCATACGCGACACTCCGATCGTCCTGGTGTTGTCTACGTGGACGTCTCGGGTCCCTCCTTCTCGGGTCACTTCACGGCTGCCGTGATTACAGAGGGCAAACACGTAGATGGCCTCTCCTTTCGAGCAGACGCAGTAACGCACGCTGAAGAGGTTGCAATAGCTTTGGCCGCCTCTCACCCTGCTTCACGCACCATCCTGACGGACTCGCGCTCGGCCTGTTCTCAGTACCTTCAGGGTTCCCTTGCCCCGCTAGCGGCTAGCCTACTACCGGCAGCTTCTTGGCGCTTTAACCCTCATCCTATTCGTATAGTCTGGACCCCAGGCCACTCGGGCCTGCCCGGCAACGAGGCGGCAAATGCCGCTGCCCGCGCTTCTCCTGTCGGGGCCGTCGCCCCTCCATGTCCCGAGACGGAATCTGGCAATACCAACCTGACGCGCTTTCGCGAAATTTTGGCTTATTACCGGGCTTCGCGCCGCCTCTACCCGAACCATGCACGTGGTTTGGAGAAAGCGGACGAACGACTGCTACGCCGCCAGCAGACGAACACATTTATCAGTCCGGCGGTCGCCAGGCACTTTTTGCCAGAAATCAATGGCACCTGCTCGACCTGTCATGTCCTCGCCGACACATATCACGTCGTGGCATCGTGCCCAGTTAATCCCGTCCCTTTCTCATCCCCTTTTCCCATCCCAACTAGAGAGGCTTGGGAGGAGCACCTGCTCGGCTGCTCTACCTTGGCTGCACAACGCTCCTTGGTGGAGCGTGCATGGGCAGCTTCCAGCTCCACTGGCGTCCCGGAATAGGGTCTTGCCACTCTAGCACGCCGATGGGCCACGTCGGCACTCTCTAGTAGACTTTTTCTGAAATAAATGTTTTTTACCACCACCACCACCACCGTACATGCTGGATTTCGCTGCCTCAGAGTAAATCGCTTTGTTTCTTCTGGGCTTTGTTCGCGAGGCCGCTTCGCCTGTCTTCGCATTGTGGCCAGCTGTTTCTGCCTCTGGCGCAACCGCTGCGAGGCGTTGGCAGCGGGCCGCCACTAAGGTCCCTAGATGAAACAAGGTAGCGTCACTCATTGTTCACGAGCTGTCCTCCTCACTCTCTCGATTACTCCTCTTTTTCTCTGATATCCGCTTCTGTAATTGGTGC
This sequence comes from Rhipicephalus microplus, assembly GCF_043290135.1. Classification (NCBI taxonomy): domain Eukaryota; kingdom Metazoa; phylum Arthropoda; class Arachnida; order Ixodida; family Ixodidae; genus Rhipicephalus; species Rhipicephalus microplus. The sequence continues at coordinate 6,071,308 of NW_027464598.1, read as the reverse complement.
ATTACTTGCACGTGATCTTGAAAATGGCTGGTGGTGTTATTTATTATTTTGCAAAAGGTTCAAAACGAGTACGCATGCGCATATGGCTCCAGCTGGATTCTCGCCGTGACCAAAGACAAAATCGTAGCCAGAACATAAACTGAAGAGGAGGAGCGTTTCGGTGTGCGCTAAGTCGACCAAGATTGTTTCGCCATGCTTGTTCAATGAAACATCTGCGTTTTTCAGCAATGCTGCGTTGCCATAAACAACAGAAAATGGTTTCGCTCTCTTCAACTTACCTCGTGCTTTCCGAGATGAAGCGCACCATGAAGTGCATCTATGAACCATTTCACGCGAATGCTTTCGTGCAACTCCGTCAACGTATGTCGACGCGGATAGCGAAACGAATACACTTGTCGGTTTTTATTGAAACGCCAGGCGCGCGTCTAATGCGTGTCTAGTGCATGCCAGTTGGTACAAATACATGTGGGTATGCACGTATACAGAACAGCTGTAGGTTGTAATCAACACACCTTCAGAAACATTTCACTCTTCACCAGTTCCCGCTTGAGCCGAAACGCGCTGCTTCAAGACACCTCACCAGTAGAACTCTCACTTTTCAGGAAGTTCCCAGCACCGCATCAGAATCACTTGGCATCACGATTGTCCAAATGGGCACATTTAAAAAAATGTCATCGCAGTGCTGCTGGACGAGTGTTCGTACCAGTCTGGTCGTAGTTTTTTTTTTCTTGCGTGTGCACAAGCTGGTTGTAATCAATCGTCACAACGTCACGCCCTGTGGCCACTTACAGGATCCAGCAAGAAGCACGTTCACTGTGTCACAGCACGAACAAAACACAATCGGAGAAGTGGACTACTTAGAACTGGACAAAATACCGCGGCCGTGGAACTAAAATGTACTACGCGAGACGCCATGGCTAGTGGTGTAAAGTATAGAACTGCCCAACGTTGCCGGTTGAGTAACGCACATCCCCCTTGCTCTTGTGTTGTGCCGTTTATGTTCATAAAGGTAACTATTTATTCTACGTCTTATTTCGTTCCATTTTGTTTCATTTACATCTATTCACCGTAGCAACAAAACCCAAACATTCGCTTTTGGATGAAAGTTTTAAACTTTCTAGGGGGCGCTTCAGGCAAATAAGCGAGAAGGAAAAGGGAGGATGTCGCTACCTTGGAAACTTGTTTCAACTAGGGACCTTAGCCGCCACCACCGTGCATTCTTCCCGATTCTAGAGTCATTGTACCCGGAGCTGCTGTCTGCTTTGTCGGAGGAGCTCTTCTTCCTCGGTGGGGAGGAATTTATTCGACACTGGTCTTGCCCTTTTGTGTCGGTGTGTGACGGACGAGGGAAACTTGTCTTTCGGCCAGCCTGGTATTGGTAGGCTGATGTGTTGATGCGCCAGCGAAAACGGCATGTCAAGGTGTAAATATGCAAAATGTACATACTCATGTTTCGTTTGTGTCTCTTGTTTACCTTGAAATATATTGGTGGCTGTGTTTGTGTGAACCATCGAATGTACACGTTCTCTCAACGTCATCTCATATCCATGTTCATGTATATGACGTCGGTTTCGTCATCATCGTTATCGTATGTCTAGGAAGAAAATGTTCTGTTGAATGATATTGACGTTTGTGACAATAATTTTTTAACAGACTCATTGAGGACCACAAACCACTCTAAGCTCTCCTATAGTAGAGTACTAAGTACTGTAAATCGATAACCACTTTATTTAAACACACTTAAATTTGCCTAAGACGGCTTTCTGCTCTCCCCTAGCAGAGAATGAAGTGCCCTAAATCGCCTAACACATTTTAACACACGTACTTGTTCAAACCTTGTGGTATTTAGCGTAAATTTTAGGGGACCCATGAGTCTGTTATTGATACTAACATTTTGTACGACCAATGAGCAAAGCATCTTCGGTTTTTCTTTTCCGTTCTTGGGGCTTCCGGGCTCCCTATAGATTCCGTAGCTTTCTGAGCATCCTGAAAGCCATACAGTGGCGTTTCAGTTAATTTAGTTTGTCGGACTAGAGGGCAGACTTGACGGACGTTAGTGATAGCACATATCACGTCTCCCCTTTAGCCAAATCAGCCAAACCACGGCCAAACACGCGAATTTTGTTAGGGTGCAACAGTTGTAGTGAGGATGCAACGCTCATTCAGAGTGGTGACCGACGCGTCGTAAAAATTCACAACATATCCGCGGAGTGCATCATTATGAGCGGGGTGAAGCATCCTTCAGCGTGTCCGCGCTTCCATCCGCCCGTCCGTACATCCGTTCATCCGTTCGTCCTTGCGTCTTTGCATGCGTCCACCCAACTGCACGTCCGTCCATACGTCTGTGCGTCCATCCATCTCTCCGTGCGTTTGTCCCTTCGTTCGTCCATGTGGACGTCCATTCATGCGTCCGTCTGTGCATCCGTCTCTGCGTCCGTCCGTCTGTCCGTCCGTGCATCAGTCTGTCCGTTCATGCGGGCGTCCGTGCGTCTGTCTATTCATCTAGGGAACACTCTAATTACCACCATGTCGCATCTTTACGACATATTAAGTGTGAATAAACTTTATAAGCGACCCCAAACCATCCACTGCCGTCGTAGGCGTTCGCAGTCTTCTCTCTATCTTTAAAAGAAAGAGGACTTGGCGGGCCGCAGCGTGACGCTCTACCGAATAAGCCACGGACGCGACACTGATATCGATGTCAGTAACGTGCCTTATACCCCCTCCCCCTTCGCTCGCTCCTCCGCTCTCCTCGCTCGCTGCAGCTGCGCACGCGCCCCTCTCTCTCGCGCGCCCACTTTCTCTCTCAGTCTCCCGTCGAGAGTTGGTCGTGAGGGGGAGCAAAGTTAAAATCCGTTGGCATTGGCCAGTGAGTTATCGTAAACTCCTACGTGTAATCAAATTGCGATTCCCAGGAACCATTACACCAAAGAGGCACCATAGTGTGATTATTATTATAATAGTGCGAATTAATAAATACCCCTCATAGCATTACCCCGTGTATTCGCACTTAACCATGTTCACCCTCGGGGAAACGCTTGGGAGTTTTATTCATCATATAGAAGTACCACCTTCCATCGGTGATTCCAAGGATTAAACGAGAGGTGGCACGGCAGGACTAGAGGAGCGGCACGCGCGCACTCTCCTATGGCCTGCGCTTCGTTTCTAGTTCACACCTATCACAGCCACTGGTTCATGGCACTGCGGCCCAACCCTCTGTAAACCTTGCTAATACCAAGAAGGTTACGACCAGTGAGTTTAACATGGCAACCTTTTCTGGTGAGATATGAGGGTCCTTTCGTTACTAGTTCTTTCAGTAAGCATCAAATTCAAGGTGAATTTTAATGCAGATTAAGTAACCGATACTCGTCTCTGTAGGCTATTTCATCAGAAACAACAATCCTTTTATTTATGATGAATATGAGTGGGTTTCCTCTTCAATGCAAAAGAGTGCGCGTGTGCCGCTCCTCTAGTCGGGCCGTGGAGATGGCTATACCTTCTACTATGGTGACGACGACTACAACTACTACTACATACACCGCGAACGCACGACTCGCGGCTTATAAGAAGCTTCGGCCCTAATGCGTATCTTACTGAAAGGTCAATGTGAACAAACGTGGTCGCTAGCTACGCAAACGTACGATAGAGCTGTTGCGCGATACGGCACTCATGACAGATGCGATTGCAGACTGAACGCGCTTTTACGGGGCTTATAGAGGACCCACTCGTAGTCCACGTGTGAACATGGCGTTTCTAACACCTTGAAAGTATGTGGCTGTGGAACAGTGGGCAGCGCGCCCAGCCACATCTCTTCTCGCACCAACTGGTCGTGGGTTCGATACCCATTCGTTGAACATTTGAATTTGAAGCAGCCTTTGCTAGGGGCTGTTTTCGTCCTTTTGCCACGCGTCTGCTCTCTCACTGCGCATGCGTGTTCCCCTCCCTCTCTTCTCCTACGCTACTCCTTCTCTCAATGCAACGAGACGCTTGTCAGCACACAGGATTACTCTGTAGCCACTGATCGCCGGTTCTGCATGAGCGTTCCACGTTTCCTTTAGACATAGCACGCCTGCTTTGGTTAGCATGCAATCACGTTTATGCCTCTGGCACGTTCGTTAAATAGACCGGCGGTTTACCCGTGCTTAAGCCATGATCGCTGGCAGCGTTCACAGCAGTGGTCACCGGCATCAAGCGATGATCACCCACTAGACCACTGCAGCGGGGCAGAGATGGGAATGTTGCCGATGCCTTGGAGGAGTTTCCAACATATTTAAATTGTCGACCTAATTCATACTCCTATTTCCTAAATTGCTGCATTTATTATTGATATTTATTTAGAGTTGGCGCCCCGCCGTGGTGGTGTTGTGGCTAAGGTACTCGGCTGCTGACCAGCAGGTCGCGGGTTCCAATCCCGGCTGTGGCGGCTGCATTTTCGATGGAGGCGGAAATGTTGTAGGCCCATCTGCTCAGATTTGGGTGCACGTTAAATAACTCCAGTTGGTCGAAATTTCCGGAGCCCTCCACTACGGCGTCTCTCATAATCATATGGTGAGTTTAGGACGTTAAACCTCACTTATCAATCATTATTTATAGTTGGAATATTTTCCCTCACACTGCCGGCCTCTGCGTTGCTATCTATCTCTTGTTGCTCTCTATAGAGCGTTATAGTTTGACGTTTTTACGGCTTGCTCCGCTCCTGATTGACCTGCTAACTGCAGTGGGGCAGCGGAAGATTTTCTCATTCTAGTAATGCCTATTGCGTCCGGTAATGTAACTTGCACAGTTGCAGCGCCCTTCTAGCCAAGTTCAAGCTCCTAAAATAAAATAGCACATTATATAGTCCCTTTTATGAAGTAAAACAAGCGCGCATAATTCACTTGTTGACGAAGTCTTGGACTTTCTCTCACGATGCGGTACCAGACCATTTTATAAAGAATACTAATAAAGCGTCGACTAGAAGATATCACCTGATAGTTGCGAATCCAACATTGCAACCAGTTAAATCAGCATTGACGCCAAAGCGCTTTCGCAGCTTCCACTGCGCAGCCAAGTGTGAAGCCACTGTGCACGTGGGAAACGTTCTACAGTGGAGACAGCCATCTCGTAATATGCGGGCAGTCGACGCACGCCTGAGCGAGAGGGCCCGCGTATGGACACACTTCACTAGCGGTAACGACAGCCACGCTACATACCCCACTTAGGCCTGTATGCGTAGCGTGGGCCTCGCTCCGCCAGTTCACTTAAACGAAGACCGGATGCGCACTCGCGCCCTCACACCGCTCAGCTGTTGAGTGGAGCGGAAAAACGTCGAACTGAAACACTCGAACTTCTAATGTTTGCGATTCACTTACCTTAATATTTCTTTACCTTGTAAATATAATACACATCATCTAAAGTTTAATAGTTTCTTTTGAAAACTACCCGGTTCTTGGCCAATACCCACCAGCGTGGGTGTGTGGCACAGTTCAAGGTGCCACTCTGCTCTGCTCAGCAACTGAATGCTCGGAGACTACGTAAAGACATTGTCATGGAGCGGACACTCTGGGTCCTGCGCCAATACTGAAAGCCTGAGTTGCCGCCTTACCGAGCTATCGGCTATTCCCCAGTCGTCCAGAATGCTGGTCATTGGTGTGCTGTACGGCATTCCTCTATCTCGTGGAAAGCGTTATGTTGAAATAATAATATTAATAATAATAATGTAGTGAAAAAGATGAGTGCTACTCAGAAACGCAGGGGGTACGACTCAGTCAGTGAAGAAGACGACGTTTGGTAGGCTGGGGACTCGGGCCAGTTCCGCCATTACCTGCGGACTGTCGTCCAATTTTATTTGACCGACGTCGCCAGTCTGTGGTACCGTATTCACGAGAAAGACCTCCCCACCTGGTCGGCCTTCCGAACGGCGTTTGCGGACTTGTTTGGCCGTCCAGCGCTTCGCAAACTACGGGCCGAACAGCGCTTGCGTACTAGGGCTCAGCAGAATGGTGAGAATTACACCAGTTATATCGAAGATGTGGTCGACCTTTGCCGGCTTGTCAACTCGGCCTTGACAGAAGCCGAGAAGATCAAACACATCTTGAAAGGCGTGACTGACGACGCATTTAAGATGCTTGTCACCAAAAGCCCGCAAATGGTAGCGGAAGTGATCCAACTTTGTCAGAGCTATGATGAGCTCTGCAAACAGCGTGACACCACTCGTCGTGCCAGCGCGCCATGTGCGACAATCTCCGCTTCAACGTCGGCTGGCAGTGCTTTAGACCAAACCAGTTTGCTTCTCGAGATAAAGCAATTTGTACGAGAGGAGGTCGCACGCCACTTGTCCATCGTGCCTTATACCTCCGAAGGTGCCGCATCTACTTTAGCGCCATCAATACAGCGAGTAGTCCAGGAACAGGTGTCCGCAGCGCTACCAACAGCTCACGCACAAATGTGGCTGCTCCAATGACCTATGCCGAAGCACTGAACGGAACTCGACGTCCGCCTGTCACGAACGGCCACGTTTCTTTGTCGCGAACGCCTACGTCCACGCGTCCCTTTGTCGTACCGACTGAGCCTATGTACCAGGCTGCCCGTCCTTTCTCCCGACCACCACCTCCATGCTTTCAGAACCCTTGGCGCACTCAAGACAACCGCCCCATATGCTTCGCCTGTGGAATTGCGGGTCACGTGGCACGATTTTGTCGACGGCGCGACTTTTTCCTGCGTGACGACGTCACGCCCAACAATTACGATTTCCCACCACGACCGGAGCCTGCTGTATATGGCGACACTGCCACCATGGACACATTTTCACCTCGCCGGAACTTCAACAAACACCGGTCGCCTTCACCTCAACGCCGTTCTCTTTCCCCTATGCTACGTCGACCTCGTCCTGTCCCTGAGGAAAACTAGGAGCCGCAGTTCCGGATTAAGAACTGCGGATGTTTCGAACACCACAAGACCTTAATTTTCGCCGTCCAACGTCGTTGCTGTCTCCATTGAAGGTATACCTGAATTTGCATTGGTCGATACTGGCGCCGCAGTGTCTGTAATGACTGAAAAACTTTGCCATCGACTGAAAAAAGTCACAATTCCTCTTGACGACTTTGTTTTGAGCACTGCGAGCGAGCAACGAATTCACCCTTCTGCTGCATGCACAGCACGTGTCGTTATTGCTGACAATATTTACGTCGTCAAGTTTGTAGTGCTCCCGCAGTGTTCCCATGACATTATATTGGGCTGGGACTTTCTCTGCACTCATCATGCCATCATCGACCCTGCTCACGCCGAAGGGGAGTTTGCGCCGTTATGCGATGCTGCTTCACTCGACTCGTCCCTTTCACCCGCAAAAGTTTTCGTTGCCGCCGACACTTCGATGCCCCCGTTCTCGTCCGCCCTAGTTGCGCTTTCCTTAGACGTCTCTAGTGGCTCAACTGTTCTTTTTACGCCTTCTGAAAGCACTGTTCGCCGCTAGTGCTTCCTGATTCCTTTCGCCGTTCTAAATGTTCACGATGGATCAAGTGCAATTTATGTTTCAAATTCGTTTCTCTCGCCTTCCAAGTTACTGTGCGGAGAGTGCCTGGGATTTGCCGATGACATTGATCCCTCGAGTGCACGTGTAGTTCCAGACCACTCAACTACGCTACTTATTCACGCTGTTGATTGCTGCGCGTCAACCTCTTCCCCATTATAATTATAATGAGGCGTTTTAGAGTGGCACTCTTTTATAAAACCGGAAAGCGGTCACGAAACGTCAAGCGGTAATGGCGGAACTAGACCGAGTCCCCAGCCAACCAATCGTCGTCTTTTTCACCGACTGAGTCGTACACCCTGCCTTTCTGAGTAGCACTCATCTTCTTCACTACAATATAGATAACAAAAACAACAACAACAACAACAACAACAACAACAACAACAACAACAATAATAATAATAATAATAATAATAAGTGTTTCTTGCTTTGTGTAAAACCACGATATGATTCTGAGAAACGCTGAAGTGGAGGGCTTCGGAAATTTCAAACATTTAGAGTTCTTTAATGTGTCCTCACATCGCAGAGTACACGGTCCCTCACCAAAATGCAACCGCCGAGGTCAGGATCGAAACCACGACCTTCGGATCAATAGCTAAGAAACGCTGAAGTGGAGGGCTTCGGAAATTTCAAACATCTGGTGTTCTTTAATGTGTCCTGACGTCACACAGTACACGGTCCTCCACCAAAATGCAACCGCCGAAGTCAGGATCGAAACCACGACCTTTGGATGAATAGCTGAGAAACGCTGAAGTGGAGGGCTTCAGAAATTTCAAACATCTCGTGCTCTTAATTGTGTCCTGATATCGCACAGTACAAGGTCCTCCACCAAAATGCAACCGCCGAGGTCGGGATCGAAACCACAACCTTTGGATCAATAGCTGAGAAACGCTGAAGTGGAGGGCTTCGGAAAATTGTAACATCTGGTGTTCTTTAATGTGTCCTGACATCCCACAGTACACGGTCCTCCACCAAAATGCAACCGCCGAGGTCGGGATCAAAACCACGACCTTTGGATCAATTGCTAAGAAACGCTGAAATGGAGGGCTTCGGAAATGTCAAACATCTCGTGTTCTTTATTTTGTCCTGATATCGCACAGTACACGGTCACCCACCAAAATGCAACCACCGATGTCGGGATCGAAACCACGACCTTTGGATGAATAGCTGAGCAACGCTGAAGTGGAGGGCTTCGGAAATTTCAAACATCTCGTGTTCTTTATTGTGTCCTGATATCGCACAGTGCACGGTCCTCCACCAAAATGCAACCGCCAAGGTCGGGATCGAAACCACGACCTTTGGATCAATAGCTGAGCAACGCTGAAGTGGAGGGCCTCGAAAATTTCAAACATCTGGTTTTCTTTAGTGTGTCCTGACATCGCACAGTACATGGTCCTCCACCAAAATGCAACCGCAGAGGTCGGGATCGAAACCACGACCTTTGGATCAATAGCTGAGCGACGCTGAAGTGGAGGGCTTGGGAAATTTCAAACATCTGGTGTTCTTTAATTTTGTCCTGACATCGCATAGTACGCGGTCCTCCACCAAAATGCAACCACCGAGGTCGGGATCGAAACCACGACCTTTGGATCAATAGCTGAGCAACGCTGAAGTGGAGGGCTTCGGAAATTTCAAACATCTGGTGTTCTTTAATTTGTCTTGACATCGCACAGCACACGGTCCTTCACCAAAATGCAACCGCCGAAATCGGGATCAAAACCACGACCTTTGGATCAATAGCTGAGAAAAGCTGAAGTGGAGGGCTTCGGAAATTTCAAACATCTGGTTTTCTTTAGTGTGTCCTGACATCGCACAGTACACGGTCCTCCACCAAAATGCAACCGCCGAGGTCGGGATCGAAACCACGACCTTTGGATCAATAGCTGAGAAACGCTGAAGTGGAGGGCTTGGGAAATCTCAAACATGTGGTGTTCTTTAATTTGTCCTGACATCGCACAGTACGCGGTCCTCCACCAAAATGCAACCGCCGAGGTCGGGATCAAAACCACGACCTTTGGATCAATTGCTAAGAAACGCTGAAATGGAGGGCTTCGGAAATGTCAAACATCTCGTGTTCTTTATTTTGTCCTGATATCGCACAGTACACGGTCACCCACCAAAATGCAACCACCGATGTCGGGATCGAAACCACGACCTTTGGATGAATAGCTGAGCAACGCTGAAGTGGAGGGCTTCGGAAATTTCAAACATCTCGTGTTCTTTATTGTGTCCTGATATCGCACAGTGCACGGTCCTCCACCAAAATGCAACCGCCAAGGTCGGGATCGAAACCACGACCTTTGGATCAATAGCTGAGCAACGCTGAAGTGGAGGGCCTCGAAAATTTCAAACATCTGGTTTTCTTTAGTGTGTCCTGACATCGCACAGTACATGGTCCTCCACCAAAATGCAACCGCAGAGGTCGGGATCGAAACCACGACCTTTGGATCAATAGCTGAGCGACGCTGAAGTGGAGGGCTTGGGAAATTTCAAACATCTGGTGTTCTTTAATTTTGTCCTGACATCGCATAGTACGCGGTCCTCCACCAAAATGCAACCACCGAGGTCGGGATCGAAACCACGACCTTTGGATCAATAGCTGAGCAACGCTGAAGTGGAGGGCTTCGGAAATTTCAAACATCTGGTGTTCTTTAATTTGTCTTGACATCGCACAGCACACGGTCCTTCACCAAAATGCAACCGCCGAAATCGGGATCAAAACCACGACCTTTGGATCAATAGCTGAGAAAAGCTGAAGCGGAGGGCTTCGGAAATTTCAAACGTCTGGTTTTCTTTAGTGTGTCCTGACATCGCACAGTACACGGTCCTCCACCAAAATGCAACCGCCGAGGTCGGGATCGAAACCACGACCTTTGGATCAATAGCTGAGAAACGCTGAAGTGGAGGGCTTGGGAAATCTCAAACATGTGGTGTTCTTTAATTTGTCCTGACATCGCACAGTACGCGGTCCTCCACCAAAATGCAACCACCGAGGTCGGGATCAAAACCACGACCTTCGGATCAATCGCTAAGAAACGCTGAAATGGAGGGCTTCGGAAATGTCAAACATCTCGTGTTCTTTATTGTGTCCCGATATCGCACAGTACACGGTTTTCCACCAAAATGCAACTGCCAAGGTCGGGATCGAAACCACAACCTATGGATCAATAGCTGAGAAACGCTGAATTGGAGGGCTTCGGAAATTTCAAACATCTGGTGTTCTTTAATGTGTCCTGATATTGCACAGTACACGGTCCTTCACCAAAATGCAACCGCCAAAATCGGGAGCGAAACCGTGACCTTCGGATCAATAGCTGAGAAACGCGGAAGTGGAGGGCTTCGGAAATTTCAAACATCTGGTGTTCTTTAATGTGTCCTGACATCGCACACTACATGGTCCTCCCATAAAATGCAACCGCCGAAGTCGAGATCGAAACCATGACCTTTGGATCAATAGCTGAGAAACGCTGAATTGGAGGGCTTCGGAAATTTCAAACATCTGGTGTTCTTTAACGTGTCCTGACATCGCACAGTACACGGTCCTCCACCAAAATGCAACCACCGAGGTCAGGATCAGAACCACGACCTTTGGATCAATAGCTGAGAAATGCTGAAGTGGAGGGCTTCGAAAATTTCAAACATCTGGTGTTCTTTAATGTTTCCTGACATCGCACAGTACGCGGTCCTCCACCAAAATGCAACCACCAAGGTCGGAATCGAAACCACGACCTTTGGATCAATAGCTGAGCAACGCTGAAGTGGAGGACTTCGAAAATTTCAAACATCTGGTGCTCTTTAATGTGTCCTGACATCGCACAGTACACGGTCCTCCACTAAAATGCAATGGCCGAGGTCGGGATCGAAACCACGACCTTTGGATCAATAGCTGAGAAACGCTGAAGTGGAGGGCTTCGTAAATTTCAAACACCTGGTGTTCTTTAATGTGTCCTGATATCGCACAGTACACGGTCCTCCACCAAAATGCAATGGCCGAGGTCGGGATCGAAACCATGATTTTCGGATCAACAGCTGAGAAACGCTGAAGTGGAGGGCTTCGTAAATTTCAAACATCTGGTGTTCTTTAATGTGTCCTGACATCGCACAGTACACGGTCCTTCACCAAAATGCAACCGCCGAGGTCTGGATCAAAACCATGACCTTCGGATCAATAGGTGAGAAACGCTGAAGTGGAGTGCTTTGAAAATTTCAAACGTCTAGTGTTCTTTAATTTGTCCTGACATCGCACAGTACACGGTCCTCCACTAAAATGCAACCGCCGAGGTCGGGTTCGAAACCACGACCTTCGGATCAATAGCGGAGAAACGCTGAAGTGAAGGGCTTCGTAAATTTCAAACATCTGGTGTTCTTTAATGTGTCCTGACATCGCACAGTACACGGTCCTCCACCAAAATGCAATGGCCGAGGTCGCGATCGAAACCATGACCTTCTGATCTATAGCTGAGAAACGCTGAAGTGGAGGGCTTTGAAATTTCAAACATTAGGTGTTCTTTAATTTGTCCTGACATCGCACAGTACACGGTCCTCCACCAAAATGCAATGGTCGAGGTCGGGATCGAAGCCACGACCTTCGGTACAATAGCTGAGAAACGCTGAAGTGAAGGGCTTCGGAAATTTGTATTATCTGGTGTTCTCTAATTTGTCCTTACATCCCACAGTACGCGGTTCTCCACCAAATTGCAACCACCAAGGTCGGAATCGAAACCACGACCTTTGGATCAATAGCTGAGCAACGCTGAAGTGGAGGACTTCGGAAATTTCAAACATCTGGTGTTCTTTAATGTGTCCTGACATCGCACACTACATGGTCCTCCCATAACATGCAACCGCCGAAGTCGAGATCGAAACCATGACCTTTGGATCAATAGCTGAGAAACGCTGAAGTGGAGGGCTTCGGAAATTTCAAACATCTGGTGTTCTTTAATGTGTCCTGACATCGCACAGTACACGGTCCTCCACCAAAATGCAACCACCGAGGTCGGGATCAGAACCACAACCTTTGGATCAATAGCTGAGAAATGCTGAAATGGAGGGCTTCGAAAATTTCAAACATCTGGTGTTCTTTAATGTTTCCTGACATCGCACAGTACGCGGTCCTCCACCAAAATGCAACCACCAAGGTCGGAATCGAAACCACTACCTTTGGATCAATAGCTGAGAAACGCTGAAGTGAAGGGCTTCGGAAATTTGTAACATCTGGTGTTCTCTAATGTGTCCTTACATCCCACAGTACACGGTTCTCCACCAAAATGCAACCGCCGAGGTCGGGATCGAAACCACGACCTCGGATCAATAGCTGAGAAACGCTGAAGTGGAGGGCTTCGTAAGTTTCAAACATCTCGTGTTCTTTATTTCGTCCTGATATCGCACAGTACACGGTCCTCCAACAAAATGCAACCGCGGAGGTCGGGATCAAAACCACGACCTTTGGATCAATGGCTGAGAAACGCTGAAGTAAAGGGCTTGGGAAATTTCAAACATCTGGTGTTCTTTAATTTGTCCTGACATCGCATAGTACGCGGTCCTCCACCAAAATGCAACCACCGAGGTCGGGATCGAAACCACGACCTTTGGATCAATAGCTGAGAAACGCTGAAGTGGAGGGCTTCGTAAATTTCAAACACCTGGTGTTCTTTAATGTGTCCTGATATCGCACAGTACACGGTCCTCCACCAAAATGCAATGGCCGAGGTCGGGATCGAAACCATGATTTTCGGATCAACAGCTGAGAAACGCTGAAGTGGAGGGCTTCGTAAATTTCAAACATCTGGTGTTCTTTAATGTGTCCTGACATCGCACAGTACACGGTCCTTCACCAAAATGCAACCGCCGAGGTCGGGATCAAAACCATGACCTTCGGATCAATAGCTGAGAAACGCTGAAGTGGAGTGCTTTGAAAATTTCAAACGTCTAGTGTTCTTTAATTTGTCCTGACATCGCACAGTACACGGTCCTCCACTAAAATGCAACCGCCGAGGTCGGGTTCGAAACCACGACCTTCGAATCAATAGCGGAGAAACGCTGAAGTGGAGGGCTTCGTAAATTTCAAACATCTGGTGTTCTTTAATGTGTCTTGACATCGCACAGTACACGGTCCTCCACCAAAATGCAATGGCCGATGTCGGGATCGAAACCATGACCTTCGGATCTATAGCTGAGAAACGCTGAAGTGGAGGGCTTTGAAATTTCAGACATTAGGTGTTCTTTAATTTGTCCTGACATCGCACAGTACACGGTCCTCCACCAAAATGCAATGGTCGAGGTCGGGATCGAAGCCACGACCTTCGGTACAATAGCTGAGAAACGCTGAAGTGAAGGGCTTCGGAAATTTGTATTATCTGCTGTTCTCTAATTTGTCCTTACATCCCACAGTACGCGGTTCTCCACCAAATTGCAACCGCCGAGGTCGGGATCGAAACCACGACCTCGGATCAATAGCTGAGAAACGCTGAAGTGGAGGGCTTCGTAGGTTTCAAACATCTGGTGTCCTTTAATGTGTCCTGACATTGCACAGTACATGGTCCTCCACCAAAATGCAATGGCCGAGGTCGGGATCGAAACCATGGCCTTCGGATCTCTAGCTGAGAGACGCTGAAGTGGAGGGCTTTGAAATTTCAAGCATCTGGTGTTCTTTAATTTGTCCTGACAACGCACAGTACACGCTCCTCCACCAAAATGCAATGGCCGAGGTCGGGATCCAAACCATGACCTTCGGTACAATAGCTGAGAAACGCTGAAGTGGAGGGCTTCGGAAATTTGTAACATCTGGTGTTCTTTAATGTGTCCTGACATCCCACAGTAAACGGTCCTCCACCAAAATGCCACCGCCGAGGTCGGTATCGAAACCACGACCTTTGGATCAATAGCCTAGCACCTTAGTCACTGATCTACCATGGGACAGATGTTTCGACACACCAAGCGTTGTGCACATAACAGGCTAATGGATCACAAAGCTTCGCTAAAGCGACAACCGCGTTATAACCTTTTATTACATTGCAGTGAACACAGCCACGCACTAATGTTTGCTGATACGACAGTGAGTCAGTAATGCGCGATTCGAGTGGTCACAAGCGCAGGCGAATGAAGTTTCAGAGCCTACTGAATAGCAACCCGCCACGGTGGCATAGTGGCTAAGATACTCGGCTGCTGACCCGCAGGTCGCAGGATCACATCTCGGCAGCGGCATTTGCGATGGAGGCGGAAATGTGGTAGGCCCGTGTGCTCAGATTTGGGTGCAGGTTGAAGAACCCCAGGTGGTCGAAATTTCCGGAGCCCTCCACTACGGCATCTCTGACGATCATATGGTGGTTTTGGGATGTTAAACCACACAAATCCATCAATGAAATGGATAGCAAGTAGTAACAGTAATACATAGGTTCATATGTGGGGTATCACGTCCGACAACTATCATATCATCAACAGCAATACTTTGCAGCGCATCAATTTATCAACCATGGCAGCGATACTATGGTGGGCACGCTGCGAAATGTTACTGATGTTCAATTACAAGGCTGCGAAATATGTCAAATACATTTAGGTCATACCTTCCCCGAAATTGGTCGGTTAGTAGCACCTTTAGTCAATATAAAGCGTGCTTGATTGTTCTTGCCTTATAATCTTCAAGGTGAACATCGTAGAAAGTGCCCTCATTGTGGAAATTTCAGTCTTTCCTCTAAATACATATAGGTCAATACACCATCTTAATGTCGGCGCTTTTATTAAATTTACTATTCTACAACTGTTTATCCACATTAAAAGCAATGCCTATAATTGATGCGCCAATGGCACTTTGTTTTTCTGACACCGCAACTCGCGTATCACATTCATAGGGTGCAGGCTTCATGAGAACATATCTTTACCACGTAAATTCGAAGATTTTATATGGGAAATGTATCCAACCAGAGCTACGATTGTTTGTAACAAAAGCCAAACGCCCACGCTGTGATTGCCTGCTCACTGCAGCTAGCTAAATACAGTATATGTTTCTTAAGTTAGAACAGTTTCATGTTTCTACTAGCATTCCTATCACCTGGATAAAAAGAATGATCCGAATAAAAACTTCCATTTTGCAAGACTCCTTCGATGTCTCCGTAGGATGCCTAATATGGCCGTCCTTCTCGCCTATGCGCTCTGCCTACAAGCATCTTTCGTTGAGCAAAGTTCGTGCCGAAATTCTCAAAGCTCAGACAGGCGCCGTTATTAAAAGTGCAACAGCTGCAGCTTCAATTTTGGCTCATTTGTTTTAAAGGCATGTTTCCTCACGAGCAGCTAGCTGGCGGTTGGGCGAGCAGCAACTGAGGCAGAAGCAGCAGCGCTGTTGAACGTTCTTCACATCATGGAGCTCCTGGAGGTCAAGACAATTTTTTGTATTTTTATGATTGCGCAAACACTGAGAGATTCATTGAACCTGCTGTATGGTAAACATCAAAGAACCCAAAGATTTATAGGATTTGCCAAAAAAATAATACTTTTCCTTTATTGATATCATAGCTTTTCTTATTTACGCATACAAAATAGGTTTTGTGACAATGCTGATGCTGCTAGTTTTTCACTTCCTTACTAAAGATTTGGACATTGCACAACTTCTTTCAGAATGATAGCGATGGCATATTTCAAACATTATTCTGAATCTACGATGAAGAGAACGCTTAACTGCACTGGCGCGGGCATCGTTCTGCAACATGCACAGACTGGTGAAATTCTCGATTCAATTAGAGTCCTTGCTTGAGGCTTACAAAGGTTCCTCATGTAGTGTTTGCCTGCCAGTGTACACACACTGATAAAGATGGCTTCGGCGGTTACGTATACAGTTCGTTCATTGAGTCAGCAATATACAACTCAAACGCAAACTTTAACGTGGTTACATTTCATACCTGCATTCGACAAAGACAATTTTAAACCGTGAATACGCGGTTCTACCATTGGGTATGGGGAGTGAAATTGAATGCGACAGCGGTGAAGAGCTCGCTTTCAAAAAACTGTAGTGTAGGCATTTGCGTCACTGGTGGAGAGCAAAAAATCGGCTTGTCAGCGAGGGAAACTCACCAATCATCCGAAAATAAAACTCTTCTGAGTTATTAACTCCAAACGAGTCTTCTGAAATGCCCGTAGCGCAAAGCAGACCTTGTGCCTGGCAAGCAAGTGTTGACCGAAAGTCATTTCAGGGCATGACACTATCTCGGGGAAAAAGCCACCTATATGTGTTATAGAGAGTGGTAGAAGCCCCGTTAGTATACATGCACACATGTTGCAGGCCCTTGGGCTCAGATTTGGGTGCACGTCAAAGAACCACAGGTGGTCGAAATTTCCGGAGCCCTCCACTACGGCGTCTCTCATAATCATTTGGTGGTTTTGGGACGTTAAACCTCACATATCAACCAATCAATCAATCAATCAATCAACACATGTGTACATGCGTTGAGAGGCAGAAACAGAATCGTGCGACATGTTCGCGCCATACGAACTGCACAACGAGTGGTTTGTGTAGAGACCCCGTGTGTTAAACTGCAATCAGGCATCATTGATAGTTATCGTAAAACGAGAAAACCATGAAAAAATTCGGAAGATGAGTGTGGGGGGGGGAGGCTGTTGCTGACGTCATTATACCTAGAGAACCAGTTCCAGCTGGTTGAAAGGACTCGTGTGCCGGCCGAAGGCTGCGAACGCTAAGATTATGAAAGCCACCCACTTGTTGGTGGACAGAGTGCGCATGTCATCGTAACATAAAGCTAAATGTTTATCTCTTTCTGCTACGGCATCAACAATGTGTTCCATTGCGTAGGTGCGCGAATTGTCTTGCGGACGCATAAAGTATACATCGTAATTGTCACAGCCACGAACCATGGCGCAGTATGCAATTTTCAACTTTACTTGCAGTATAGCCATTCTAGCATATTTTGGTTAAAACGGTTAGTGTTACACGTACATATGTTTCTTTCCTCGCTATATACGGTGGAAGTGCCTATCGAGAAACGGAGCCTTGCTAGGCAATAACAACACGGTGCAGTAATTGAACCGATTACGTTTTTTGTTCTTCTAATCAAATTGAAGATCAAGCGGCCTTGAAGTTTTTCTCACAACAGCGCAGCCACTTGTGAGTGAAACGATCTTAACGCTGTCAAGTATGAGCTCGTTTGAAAACATAGCCCTTTATTGATTCAAGACAGCCTCTTGCGAAAAGGATCCCTTGTTGCCCTAAAGACATCCCCAGCGGCCCACGCATGTGTTGCCGTCGGAAAGTGTGCTTTCTCCGTTGTAGCTTCGTGAATGTGGCTTTTTAATTTACTGCCCCTTCCCATTGCTTCTGTAGCTAGTATATCATCGTAACACCATTCATATCTTGATTCTGCAGAATCGAACCTTCACTTTCATTCACCCATAAAACAGCATTCATGGCTCTCGAGCGCACTGCTGAAAAACATTCCTCTAGTTAAGCATTCAAAAAGAAAACTTTATTTTTATAGCCCCTTCTTAACTATATTCTACTTTGTATGATTATGTTAATAGAATGTTTCAATTGGTGTTGGCACCAAATGAAATACGCACAGGCATCATGTCAAATGCAGATATAAAGCACTCTCTTGTTAGCGCATGGACACTGTTGGCTGGCAGAGCATAAACTTTGGTTTATGAGTACACATTACCTCTGTTTAAAAAAGCATGCATCGCTTACTGCATTTGGGCTTCAGTACTTACGATGCTCAAATACTAACATAAAAGCCGGAAATTTAATCGTAGTCGCAGCAGTTGTATTTTGACAGCTGCGAGTGGCTAAATGTCAATGAATGTGTGCACATAATTAGGTGCACCTTAAGGAATACCACGTGACTTAATTTTCTGAGCTGTCCACTATTTTGTGCCTCGTAATATTATCAAGGTTTTGGCGCGCATCGCCACAAAAGCTTTATTAGAACTTGTATAGCGACGAGGTACGGGTGCAAATTTTGTCACGTAAGCAATCTGTGTCTGTGCAAAATTGAACCATATTGGCATTATGTGATTGCGAAAAATTTATTTTCATTTTCTCTAAAGATATTCGTCTTTCATTCACAAGAAGACGAGCACTTGAAAATGGTGCTATAAGGCCCACTGACGTTGAGAAATGTTCTAATAAAACGGTAGTCAATGTTGTAGGAATGTTGCTTCAGAACAGGATGAACTATATTGGTACCACGTCTCACTATACTACAAGCACCGGGACTGGAAGACAAATTCAGACAAAACTTTCTCTTGGAGCTTGGGAGGAATAGTATATATATTAGTTTAATAGTTTAGTACATATAATAATATTGTATACACTAAATATATAATATATTTTTATATAATGTATTATGTATCATTTATATATATAATAGTTTAATAGTTTAAATAATATAATAGTTTGCACGCTTATAACAAGCATGCAAACTTTTTTATCAACCCGATGCGAATCTATATCAGTTTTAATATGTTCTACTGCAGTGCGTAAAAATGTTGTAATTCATTTATGAAGACCATTATAGAGAGGCTGCTTGTGCGTCTTGAAGTATACAACTGTTTCAAAGGCTCAGTATCTTGAGGCATGGCTTCTGCAACAGCAAAGTACAGTGCCTGTACTCAGCGACTGGAATTTCCCTAAGCGTTAGTGGCACGTCGTTTAATCAAAGGCGTCTCGGAACTCTTTCCGTGTGACGCGAAATAGAAGATTGTTGCCACTAATGGAATAAGCCCATCTTCATCTAGGAAGGCAAAAACATTTTTTCTTGCCGGAGCCGTCGGGCGTTGATGAAGAAAACTTTCTAGTAGCGTGAACAATACTTTCAATCTCTAGAGAAGCATTGCCCGCCAAAGTTGCGCATATAGAAGCACCGTGTTGTGGCCATTGCTTACGTTCACATACTGATAAGTGCTATCTTCATAATGCATGCGCGAATGCGTACAGCATCTGCGCCACGCTTGCTTCAAACGACGGATGAAGTGATGGCGCTTGAAGTTAGCTTTTTGAAGAGCTGCACTGCACCACAAAGCGTGAAATAATTAGCAGAGTAAGAATACACGAAATGAAAGCTGACTTCTGCACAGTTTAAGCGTGTACTTTTTTTTCGAAGATAAAGCATCAATCTTAGTGATGTTTGACACACGGTACGAGGTGTTTCAAAAAAAGTGAAGGCGCAGATAAATTCTGACAGGGCAAACGAACGGCGTTTTTTGTATACCCTATTTTTTGAGTGAAAGCTCTTATGAAATCACAACAGCAGCTAACTTCGGCACCGCAGTTGCGATTGCAGTCGGCAACCAATATTGGGTGAAGCAACAAAACACTTAAAATAGAAAAATATTTATTGGATCGGATGTGATTTCAATCCACACCCCCTTTGTAGCAGTCCAGTATTCTGCCATGGAGCGAAGCTTGGGCATGAAACTCTCGCAAAAATGCCATATAAAGTGTCATGCTGGACGAGAAATTGTGTTAGCGTATGTAGTGTAGCGCATTAGACGTGTCAAATAACAACCAGGTGGCCCAGAATGCTATAATCGCCCAACAAGTGGGCAGTCCAGTGCTCCCAACCCATTATCAAGTTCTCAGCTGAAATTCTTCATCAGACGCAGGAAAACGTGTGCGTATGCCTTGTGATGTATAGCGGGTTATTATGTGATGTGTAGCTGGTTGTAACAGAATAATTTTTACTCGGGTATTAGGATTAGCCTCACTATTTTTAAACAAATAGTATCCAAAGCCGAATTCCCACACTTCTTTACTAGGGGCCTCCTGCCGTGATTGAAGGTCTTAAGTGTTGAAATTCTCTCCTACCCCCTCCCCCCCATATCTTGTACGGCTGAAAAATCATCTTGAAAAGTTTCAGACTATGACATTTTTGTAAAGACGGACATTGATTGTTCTTTTTGATTTGGTAGTGTTGTTCCCCATCAGTCTTGTATGGCTAGCGTTAAAGCAACGAAGCTCACAGCGTCATGGTCAGTGCAAAAGTAACCACAATATTCATTATTATTACAGATTATAAATGTACGAGCAAGCGCACGGCACCAAGATAATGCTCGTGTGCGTGGTATATATCAGTACACCTGTCCGGCATACATAAATCACAAACAACTTTTGACTTACTCTTGCAGGCATTTTTCTTTCCAAATGATTAAACGAAGAAACTGCTCTCGGGGAAGTTTTCTTTTTGTTTGTAACATTGGAATAACTTAGCTCCGGTGAATAAAGATGGGTACTACACGTCTAGATTCATGTGTTTAAAATCAACTTCAGAGTTGGTCATGATGTGCTTTGCCAAAATACACAACAGAGGCGCACTTCCTGTTGACATGAGTCTGCGACGAAAATGTTCCAAAAGCGGCTTTGTTTACTTTTTTCTTTCGAGGTCGCACAGCCTTTAATCTTTTAGAGGCAACGGAAAAAACTGGCGTTGCTTGCGGAGTACGCCTTTCCGAGTGAAGTGGAAGCAAACATTTAAAACCAACGTTCGCTTTCTTCCATTTTTTTTTGGGGGGGGGGGGCATGACGTTCTCCACAATCCTCTCATTTCTTAGACTTTGATCACTGCCAGCAAGCTACTGCGCTCGAGAAGAAATTTATTTATGTACGTTTGGGATGGGGTAAAAAAGAGAAAAGGGCAGGCGAAGGTTGCGGAATCTGCAAAGTTCCACCGCACTAGACGTCGAGTGTGCACCGGAGAAAAACTCTTTGCCCTATTCCTTGTGCATTAAGCTTCGGTCTAGATTTCGAATTACTTACTTTGTTTTTTTCAGACGTTGTTTGAATTCGTATGAGTAAACTTAAAATGCATGTGGCCTAAAGGAAATGTACAGCAGCTACAGATGGCGCCGCAGTCTAGTGTTCCAATGCGCTATCTGTGCCACGAGTGATGACTTGCGGCCACTTTAATTTCAAGTAAGTGGCTTGCTGCAATCGTCATATCTCCGCCAGATATGAACATGATGTATTCTGCAAGTGCATGGGCGCTAAATGATGCAACGTGTGTTTCATTCGCATGTGGAATGAACAGACTGGACAGCGGGGTTGTCGAGAAACAAGTCAACCCCATCGTTTATTCTGCGTTGGTCGTTATAGTCGAAGGTGTAAAGGGTTAGAAAAGGTGAGGGCCAGGAATACGCATGAGGCAATCATCCATGTATATAGCACATGTGCTTTCATCAGATATGATACATCCTCCTTCCAAAGAGTTGACGAAATAATGCCGCTGGCTTGTCTGCTGGAACTGCTGGTCATAACCCAGACGCTTTGGTGGCCGCGTCTCTCGTCGTATGCGTCTCAGTGGTTGAGGCGACGGCTGCTGAGCTTCCGCGGGCGAGGCTGTGGTGGTCAATTACGCCTCACCTTGAAATGGGATGTGGTTGTTGGCACAATCTTCGTCGTCAGATGAGCCAACGCTATATGGTTCCTTCGTCGCCAGAAGGTGCCGACGGTTGCGCCTCAGCACGGTGTTGTTCTCTGTGCGTACGTAGAAGGACCGTGATTTGGCTGATCGGATCACTTTAGATTTCGTTCCCCATGGTGTCCCACTCAAGCGAACCACGTCATTGTCGCAGAGGCCAGCTAGGGTGCGCTTATGATGACTTCTCTGCCGTTGTTTCTTGACGAGCGTTGCTGACACTGAATTGAAGTCCGGCAGTGGTGTGGGCCGCTGCCTTCCTTGCAAGAGTTCGCCCGGAGACAAGCCATCTTCAACAGGACTCGCTCTGTAATTCAACAAGCCCAGCCAGAAACACTCTCATGCAGCTTTTGTTTTCTTTAGGATGCGTTTTACAACTTGTACACCCTTTTCTGCGAGCCCGGGCTTCATTTCACATGCTTAAAGTCCTAACGCTTTGCGAAAATAATGAACTCTTGGCTGCTAAACTGTAGGCCATTATCAGTAGAAACCTCGGCTGGTATGCCGTACCTTGAAAATATTGCACTCAGTCTATTGATGACAGTACTGGATGTTGTATCGGGCAGTAGCTCCACTTCAGGGAAATTGGACATCAAGTCATAGGCGCACAAATATCGTCCCGAGTGCTGGAAGAGATCGACACCGATACGGTACTATGGCTGAGTAGGCGTTGGTTGCATTATTAAAAGCTCCAATGGCTGCTTATAGGCGTATGTCTTGCAAGTTGGTCATCTTTCGATCAAGGACTGAATTTCCGAGTTTATATTCGGCCAGTAAACCATTTGTCTTGTTCCAGCTTTACACTTTACCTGGCCAAGGTGGCCTATGTGGATCCGTTTCAACATGTCGCTACACATGCTTGTCAGTATCAACACTTTAGTGCCTTTCAATAGTATGCCGTTTACTACGAATAGCTCGGCGGCCACTGGTTTCAGGGGGCCATCGACAGGCTTTCCCTTGGCAAGCTTTCTTAGCACTGTGCCAAAAATAGGATATAGAGCTGTTTCTTGTGCAAGTTATCTAGCAGTCGTTTCACTTACAAGTGCTGATACGACCATGACGGCATGGATCTCGACGTCACTCGTGCCTGCAGCTCCATTGATTCCATGAACAGGTGATCGGGACAGCATATAAGCAAGGGCCATCTGTTTACCAGGAATGTACGTCAGCGTGTTGCACTTTGGGTGGCATATCGCTTGTGCCTTTCTTTGATATGTTTATCAGCGGACTGTGATCACTCTCCAGGGTGATGGGGCGGCCATAAACAAAATGATTTAATTTTTCACAACAAAAAATGAAGCGAAAGCCTCTTTTTCAATCTGTGAATTTATTTGCTCCGATTCTGTTACCGCTCTCGACGCATAGGCTACCGGCTGCCAGCAGTCTTCATGACGTTGCAGAAGTCCCGCGCTGACTCCACTTTGAGAGGCATCTGCAGTTACCTTTGTCTCCCGATTTGGATCAAATATAGCAAGCACTGGGGCATTACTTAAATCCCGGCATATTGCCTGCCATTCGCTTTTGTGGTTTGGTGTCCAATCAAAGATGGCACCATGATTCATGAGAGAACGTAAAGTAGACGTACGCTGTGAAAGAGCTGGTAGGTACTTGCTGAAGTAGTTAACTACTCCCAGTAGCCTTTGGACAGCCAATTCGTCCTGAGGTCTTGCTATTTTCAAAACACTCTCAACAAGATCAGGATTTCGCCTAATACCCTTATCGCTAATGATGTCACCCAAAAAGAGCACGTCTTGTTAGCCGAGGTGACATTTGGATGCATTGAAGGTAAAGCCTGCTTTTTCAGCTGTTTCTAATGCTCTGCGCAGCCTCTCCTCGTGCTCAGCCCTTGTCCATCCCGAAATTAACACATCGTCTATGTACACCAGCAAGACCATTGAAAGTGGCAGAACAATGGCCTGCGATACTGTATCCACCTTAAAGGGGATGTACTTGCCGCCAATGCATGCGTTCACACGCCAGTCTCGTTCTCTGCTTGCGCAGCTGCTGGCGACATTGAGTACTTCGAAGTCGTTGCTCTGATGTTGCACTTCATACACGCGCTCTTTCTCACTGCAACAAGATGCGAAGTGGTTGCGGCCATTACACGAGCAACATACTTTTCCGTATGCCGAGCAGCATCTGTAGGCATGCCTAGGGTTGCAACGATTGCATTTTAGGTAGTTCCTGGACCCTCTAGGGGTGCCCTTACTGGCTGTGACAGCATTCATATTGAGTTTTTTCTTTGTTTTCTGCCAGAAATAATTTTGACGAGCTGATTTTTCCGCCGCCTTGCAAAGGACGATTACTTTTTCCAGGGTCAATTTTTTGTCCCTGTGCATCTTTTCTTGAAGCCTTGGCGAGTTTGTTCCAAAAACAATTTGGTCTCGCACCATGTCATCCGCCATGGTCCCGAAGTTGCAGTGCTGCGCTTGTTTTTTAAGCTCGCGTAAAAACTGCTTAAAGGGCTCCGCCTCACCTTGACTGCGGGAACGGAACACGTATCGCTCGTGTATTTCATTTTGTTGCGCCGGGCAGTAATCTTCGAATTTGGCAATTACGGTGTTCAAATCCTCCTTTATTTCTTCTCAGCTGAACACAAAATTGTTGAAAACGTCCAAGGCTTCCTCCCCCGCAACGGTGAGGAGTAGGGTCGTTTTAGCTGCTTCCGACCTCGGATTAGCTTTGCATGCCGTCGCATGCAGAAAAAACTCGAACTGCTGACGAAACCACGTCATGTTCTTTTCTCCATCAGCTGTCAAACGTAGCGGTTCAGGCGGCCTCAGGTGATCCATGTCATTGCTTATACGTACCCCCCTTCTGACACCATGTTTCATTCGCGTGTGGATTGAACAGACTGTACAGCTGCGTTGTCGAGAAACAAGTCAGCCCCATCGTTTATTTTGCGTAAGTAGTTATAGTCGAAGGTGGAAAGGGTTAGAAAAGGTGAGGGCCAGGAGTACGCACGAAGCAATCAAGCATATAGATAGCACATATGCTTACATCAGATATGATACAACCGGTAAGCTCGCAGCATGTTAGCAGTTACAGTGCATCATTTTGTGGTACCTTAATCGAAGAGAAAACGTATTATTTACAGAAATGTTTTCAATGTGACGTAGTACAGATGCGGGATAGGCTGTTGGGCGAATAATCCAGCCGGCTTGCGTAAAGCTCGAAGCATAGGCTATCATCATCAATGTTTTTTAACATTACTTTTTGCCATTATGCCTACTTATCGTCGAGTTAACGATGACTTTAGTGTGTGACTTGTTGAACAACATTCGGTATTCCCTCGAGCAATATACGTACGTTCGCTCAAGCCCACATGTTGCATTTAGTAATGCATGGCATTTCCGAGAAATTTTCTGTGCAGTAGTTCCGCTCCGTGACCAGTCCTTGCTCGGGCTGCATATAGCCCGGAGAAAATTCACAGCGTGGCAGCTTGCCACGTTGTTATCTTAGCTGGTACGAAGCGCATTACAACCGCTTGGCGCGGCTTCGCTTGCACGCAAAGTGCTACTAGAGAGCTTTCGAATAACGTTTACAGGCGCTTCGGGCGTTGCAGACGTAGTGGGCACCTTATGAGTTTTAGAATAATGTTTGCCCCTCCTAGAAAAAAATCTAGGGACCTTAGCTGCCCCGCAAACTCAAGTGCACGGAAACTACACATAGCCTCTACACCAGAGTTTGCTGGCGTACGCGGGCCGCACACGGTTCTTGCTATTTCGGATTTTCGGCGGGTGGGCCGCGAACGGCGGCTCAAGTACGACACATGCGCATTGGCAGCGACCACACCACAAGGGCTTGCGGTGGGCTATTCTAAAGCTCTCTAATAAGAGCTAAGGCAGTGCATGGCGAATAAATTTCTAACTTTCTTTAGTCTGCGACGTATTTTGCCTAGCATGCGGAACGTCTTCGTTCACGTTAAACCTTTTACGAAGGGTCAGCGATACGGTGGAAAACAACAGCGGCATACGAAAGTGAGAATGGCTGCTTCTGTTGATTGCCTTCGGTCAAGCTATAAGTATTTTGTAGTGCAGACTCGGACATCACTTTTCCGAATGCCCCTTGGTTCTTTCAGGCCGATAAAAATGTCCGTCCACAAGGGTGAAGAGTAAGCAAGCTACAGCTTGTACTTCACAAATGCTCTCGCAGCACCACTTACTTAACGTGGTGTACCATATTCTGGTGTTCCCGTGGGTTGCTGAAGCACACTCAACTCCGAAAAGTAAATAAAAAACGCCAGGTCTGCGCGCAAGGCGCGGCAAAGTGACAGTGGAAGCTAGCAGAACGACCTTTCAGAGCATTTTCTAAACACTAATCGTCTAACTACTGCAAGCACACTTGCTTGGTGCCCACTGCGACATTAATAATAAAAAAATGTTAAGAAAGTAGACTGGCATTCACAATGCTATTTTTTGTCATTTTTCTGAGAAGCGTGGTATCCGCTAAACTATCGCGAGAAATTTGTACCCATTGTTCATGCAGTGGCTTCGGACAAAGAGGAATTTGTGTCTGAAGCGGAGGAATACCGCTGTTAATAGCTGAACAAAAAAAATTTGTAATAGCTTGGAGCACTGAACGACCCATTCGTTACGCTAGTCGCGTTGTGCGATGACTGGTTGTTCTTTTGCTATTTTAAAATGCTTTATAGATTGTATTAGGCGATTGCTTTCCTGACATCAAGCCTGCCTAAGGAAAGTTTGCCAACAAGCCCCAATTACAAACGTGGCTCAGTGGTAGAATACTTTCTTGGCTCCCAGCGGACCCGGGTATGATCCCCATCTGTGTCATTGGTATTAGGTTTTTTTGCTAATTTTACGCAATGTGATTACAAACACCGGTGGCGCCGGTGCTACGGCGCTGCGCGCAACCCGAGTTGTGATCTCATAACAGCTTTCGCTGGAAAACTTTATTTGCGTGTGTAGTTTTCGCATTTATCGGCGCATTTTACGACACATTGGCTCATACTCGACATCGCAAATCACTGTGAACAACCCTAATCTGCTCCACTTGTGGGTCAGCTGCTGCACGCATCATTCCAATTCGTTTCAATCACTCCCGCACCGCAGCGCCACCGGCTCAGTGCCCGTTTCCTACTTTTCTTACGAAGCTACGCACAAAACACAATATCACGCACGCGTAATGTGGGCACAAACACTTGCGCTTGTGTTTGCATCTTCATACGAGTGAGTGGCTGTCTTTGCAAGCACAAAGAATTATTAACTCTGTAATGTAAATACTGTTGTGGCAATAGAATGCCTATTCCATAAATAATGTATTTTATTTTTCGAATATCTATCTCTAAAAATGTAAAGTGTGGTTCAAATATATATATATATATATATATATATATATATATATATATATATATATATATATATATATATATATATATATATATATATATATATATATATATATAATATTGCCCCGCTGTGGTGGTGGCAGAAGACGAGAGCGAAGAAGTGAATGGCAGCTGTGGCTGAGTAAACAGTCCTCCACTTCGAGTTCCTGCCTATCGTTTGCTCTCACGACAGACTGGTGGACGTGCTGGGTACCGTACTGCAACGTCTTATGCCTGCTGGTCCTGAACCAGAAGCAACCAGTGCCAGTGCACCAGGGTCTGCTGATATCTATCCAAGCAGCCGCCGCCCTCAAGGACTACCACCACAGTACGGCCCTTTGACAAGTTCCGTGAGGACAATTTTTGCCACATCTGCTAAACAAACCGAGCATGACCCACTCGCTAGCGTACCCTGTGTCATCACATGCCTCGCACACCCAACCCGTTCCATTGTGATGCCGGTGAGGATGTCGAAGACTGGCTTGACCATTTCGACCGGGTTGCTGCCATCAACGACTGGGAGAATCGCCATAAGTTGAAGAACGTGTATATCTCTCTCTTAGACGTGGCAAGAGTGTGGTATGAGAACCACAAAACTTCATTCACAAGTTGGCAGGAATTTTATCGGCAGCTTCGCGAGGAGTTCAGTAACCCTGAACGGAAAGAGAGAGCAGAGCAGGCACTTTCTTCGCGGTTTCAAACGCCGAACGAGAGCGTCGCCATGTTTGTCGAAGAAATGTCGCGATTGTTTCGACGGGCTGACCCCCACATGCCATAAGACAAGAAAGTGCGCCTGCTAATGCGAGGCATAAAGGAGCAACTTTTCGCGGGCCTTGTGCGCAACCCTCCTACGACTGCGTCCAAGTTCATACGTGAGGCCACAATTATAGAGCGCATGCTTCGGCAGCGGGTGTCGCAGTATGAGCGTCAGACGGCCATGTCCGCTGCGTGCTCGCTTGTACCAGGAGGTGATAACAGGGAGGTCCTCACAGAACTCATACGGCAAATTGTACGCGAAGAACTTCGGAAATTTCATGCAGCGTCCCCTCCCAGTAGCGCTGCTCTTACGAACGTCGTTCGTAACGAAATCAGGCAGTTCGTTCACTCCACACCACCATTCCAAGTCGAACCTCCCACGCTTCTACGCGGATGCCTTACGCGTCTCTACGTGGTCGACGGCACATTTAGCACATCCACCTGCTGGGACCCCCAGACGCTTTCCAAGTCCAGCCCATCGCCTGCCTTGTCAGGCATTTTTGTTTTGGCCCGCGGAAGTCCACCGTCTGGCGTGCACCCGACAATCGTCCTTTGTGCTACCATTGTGGCGAAGTTGGACACATATACCACGACTGTTACTACCGACAAATAGGCCTCTGCGGATTCCATTCAGATGCACATTGTCCACGCTATGGTGAGCACCTACAAGAAATTTCGGATTACTTGGAAGGTAGTCATCACGCTCCTGTTCCGCCACGACGACAGTCACGGTCACTATCACCCCATCCGTCCACATCAACGCACCGCGCCCAACCCGCCTTTGGGTCCCCTAGTGTCAGTGGTGCAAGCCCACGCCGGAGAAACTGAAAACGGCGACCTCCGGAGGTAAGGCCGCTGTCACACTAACCGACAAATGCCCTCCGCCGCTGCCTTAGGACGTGCCGTTAAAGCCGGTTTGTGAAACTGCCAACAGAACGTTCACTGCCATTACCGTTTCCGTCGACTGTTATCCGGTGACTGCGCTTGTCGACACGGGAGCTGACTACTCCGTGATGAGTGCTTCATTCGCCACCCGTCTGCACAAGGTGCTGACATTATGGGGCGGCCCTCAACTAATCACCGCTGGAGGACACCTCATATTCCCTATAGGAAGGTTCACCGCCAGGCTTGAGATTTGTGCGTCGGCTTTTGTAGCATCATTCCTTGTACTGTCCAATTGTTCTCGGCCGGTCATTTTGGGCATGAATTTTCTGCAAGAGTATGGAGCGATAATTATTCTGCGTGATTTTTTTGTCAGTTTGGTTAAATGTGTTTCTCCAGATTCCGACATACAGAACGAACATGGTGGCGTGGCCTTATGCGTAGTTGATGATTGCGTCACGTTGCCACCTCGCAGTAGTATCTTCGTGCTTGTTGAGTGTCCACGGGAGCAGTCGATTACGGGCATCACCGAAAGTAACCGGATGTTATTGCTTGATCGGGAAGTGGCCATTTCTCAAAGTCTCGTTAAACTCCGAAATGACCAGACTACGGTTTTAGTTACGAACTTCGGTGGCGAACACAGGCATTTTGCGAAACGCACAACCATAGCTTACTTGGAAGCATTGGATAATTTGGATGCCTTCCTTTTGATTACGACGATCTCGACTGAGAACACCTGCGATACTGACGTGACTAGTCGCCTCAAAGTCAATCGCCAGTTGTAAGAACCTAAGAAGGCAAGGCTCCTCCGTCTCCTCTCATCCTTTAGTGACTGTTTTGCCATTACGTCGAAAGTCCGGCAGACTCCTCTAATGAAGCACAGAATTATCACTGAGCCCAACGTGCAACCCGTGCGCCAACATGCTTACCGCGTGTCGCAGAAGCATCAAGTGAAGCAAAAGCTCGACGACGACGTAATTCAACCATCGACTAGTCCTTGGGCGTCGCCAGTTGTTCTGGATAAAAAGAAAGATGGTTCATTACGATTCTGCGTCGACTACCGCACACTGAACAAGATAACAAAAAAAGACGTATATCCTCTTCCTCGTATTGATGACTCCTTGGACCGCCTGCGACACGCCCGTTACTTCTCTTCCATGGATCTCCGTAGCGGATATTGGCAGATTGAAGTAGATGAACGGGACCGAGAAAAAACAGCGTTTATTACACCGGACGGTCTATATGAATTCAAAGTTCTCCCTTTTGGCCTGTGCTCCGCTCCAGCCACGTTCCAACGAATTATGGACACAGTTTTACGTGGCTTGAAGTGGCACTCTCGTTTAGTTTATTTAGACGACGTAGTCGTTTTTCTACGACTTTTGAACAGCACATTGAGTGGCTTGAGGCGGTTATTCTGGCTATTCGCACTCCCGGTCTCTCTCTGAAACCGGAAAAGCGTTACTTTGGATATGAGGAACTGAAATTCCTTGGCCACACTGTCAGCAGCAGTGGTGTTCGCCCCGATCCTGAGAAGGCTATAGCAGTCGCTTTGTTCCCGATACCGAAAACAAAGCACGATGTATGGCGCTTTCTGGGACTTTGTGCTTATTACCACCGCTTCAAGCCGAACGTTTTGAAAATCTCCGACCCTGTACAGCAACTCGTCAAGGATGACGTCGCCTTCGTCTGGGGCCCCAAACAATGCGGCGCTTTCCGCCGACCTTCAACAACGCCTACAAACGCCACCAATCCTTGGTCACTTGGACACCGAAGCAGACACAGAAGTTGGCACTGACGCGAGCAACCTTGGCCTCGGAGCTATTCTCATGCAATATCAAGATGACGTGGAACGCGTCATCGCCTACGCTAGCCGCACGTTGTCATCTGCGGAGAAGAACTACTCGACGACTTAAAAAGAATGTCTGGCGGTTGTATGGGCCATAACGAAATTCAGGTCCTACTTGTAACGCCCCTTCCGAATTGTCAGTGACAACCACTCTCTCTGCTGTCTAGCGAATCTGAAAGATCCTTCGGGCCGTCTCGCAAGATGGAGCCTTCGGTTACAAAAATTCGATATAACGATGGTTTACAAGTCTGGCCAGAAACACACCGACGCTGACTGTCTTTCCCGCGCACCCGTCGATGTCGCTGAAGAAGACAATGATGAAGACTTCAGCTGTCTTGCTGTTCTAGCATCATTAAACGTGGCTGAGCGGCAACGCGAAGACTTAGAATTACAACCACTGATCTAATACCTTGAGGGACGTTGCCCACAACCCCCACGTCAGTTCGCGCGTGATTTGTCATCTTTCTGTCTACGCCAAGGCATCCTCTACAAGCGCAACTTTCATTCAACGAAAACTGTTTACCTCCTCATCATTCCTGCTGCTCTCCGCGATGATATTTTGCGTGCTCGTCACGACGAGCCATCGTCAGAGCATCTTGGATTCGCGTGTACTCTGGCGCAGATCAAGGACAAATACTACTGGCGGAAACTTACGAAAACCATCTGGCAGTACGTCAAGTAATGCACAGCCTGTAAGCGCCGAAAAACTTCAACGACGAAACCAGCTGGTCTGCTTCAGCCTTTGCGACACCCTCACGCACCTTTTGAAAAGGTCGGGATAGATTTACTCGGCCCATTTCCGAAATCTACGGCTGGTAACCACTGGACTGTGGTTGCCACCGACTACTTGACCAGATACTGCGAAACAGAAGCTGCCCAGCGAGCAACTGCTTTGAGGTGGCTGACTTTTTCATCAAGAACATCGTTCTCCGCCATGGTGCTCTCGCTGTCGTCATCACAGATCGTGGTACTGCTTTTACGGCACAGTTGCTCCAACAGATCCTGTTGCTGAGCGGCACGACGCACCGAACACCAACTGCGTACCACCCGCAGACTAATGGGTTAACCGAACACCTTAACAAAACGATTGCAGATATGCTTTCGATGTATGTCACCAAGGATCAGAAGAATTGGGATGAAATCCTCCCGTATATAACATTTGGCTACAATGCGGCTTTGTAGGAAACCACCGGCTTTGCTCCTTTTCGTCTGGTTTATGGCCGCGACGTCACCACAATGCTTGACGCCATGCTGCAACCAACTCTGCCGAACACGATTACCCCGAACGCAGATGTATTTGTTCAGCGTGCCGAAGACGCCCGGCAGCTGGCGCGCTTTCGCAATTTATCGCGGCAAAATCAATAAGCTCGCCGATACAACACCCACCACTAATATACGAACCCGGTGCCCTAGTCTGAGTTCGGACTCCTATACGTCAACGTGGGCGCTCAAAAAAATGTTATGTCAGTACTTCGGACCCTACTTAGTTCTTCATCGCCTCGGCGAAGTGAACTACGAAGTTGTCCCAGCAGACACGTCACACCGTTCTCGCAGACCATGCTCCTCGGATGTGGTTCACGTCTCCAAGATGAAGCCGTACTATTCGCGTTGACTGCAAGTCAAGAACTTTGTGATGTGGCAATAGCCTTCAAGACAATTGTACCTTACTTTCTTGCTTCTTTATTTTTCATCTCAACCTTTTTCTTTACAATGGCCACAGACATTTCTCACTACCTTTTGTTGTTTTTCGGAGCCATGGCTTCATGCGATGCTTCTCCTTCTTTTTTTTTCTTTGGGGAGAGGATAATGCCATGCTGTGGTGGTGGCAGATGACGAGAGCGAAGCAGTGAATGGCAGCTGTGGCTGTGTAAACATATATATATATATATGTATGTATGTATATATATATATATATATATATATATATATTTATATATGTATATATATATATATAAATATATATATATATATATTTATATATATATATATAAATATATATATATATATATATATATATATATATATATATATATAGTCCAGTAGATCCTCCGTGAGCGGTCACAACGTGGTTTATTTCGACGTTTCGGCCTAGTGTCTGGCCTTCATCAGGATCAATCCTGATGAAGGCCAGAAACTCTAGGCCGAAACGTCGAAATGAAACCACGTTGTGACCGCTCACGGAGGATCTACTGGACTATATGCAACGCTACGGCCACTCAACCACAATGCCTGCCTTTATATATATATATAAATATATATATATATATATATTTATATATATATATACAGCCGCATTGACGACGCTATTGACGCCGTACGAAAAGCGAGGTTCTTTTCGTCGCTAGATTTAAAAGCAGGGTATTGGCAGATCAACGTGGCTGAAGAAGATAAGTTTAAGACGGCCTTCCGAACACCATCTGGCTTGTACGAGTTTAATCGGATGCCGTTCGGTCTGCGAACTGCTCCAAGCACCTTTCAGCGTGCCATGAACACAGTGTTAGGCACACTGATAGACCGTGCCTGCGTCGTGTACCTCGATGACGTTCTAGTCATCGGGGAAACAGAAAAACAACATCTACAAAATCTCGACACGGTTCTGCAGAGGCTACACAACACCGGCTTTCGACTTAACCGCGAGAAGTGCCAGTTTGGGTTGACGACAATATCTTATCTTGGTTATCAGATATCTCATAATGGCGTACGACCCTTGCCTGAACGCATAGACGCCGTTGCCAAATACCCTGCACCAACATCTATAAAACAGCTCCAGGTATTCCTAGGAATGGCGTCATACTTGCGCAAGTTTGTACCGAGCTTTGCGTCAACTGCTGCTCCACTCACGGACTTACTGAAGAAAAACGCCCAATTTCAGTGGGGTCCTTTGCAGGATAACGCCTTCCAAACCCTCAAACACCAGCTTACACATAGCCCGGTGCTCTGCCACTTTAATGAAGATTGGATGACAGAAGTCCATACTGATGCGAGTCAGATTGGCCTGGGGGCGGTTTTACTTCAACGTGACTCGAGTGGGCGTGGGCACGTCATCTGCTACGCCAGTCGTAAACTATCGGACGCAGAACGGCATTATCATTCGAATGAACTGGAGTGTTTGGCTGTAGTATGGAGTGTGGATGAAAAGTTCCGCCACTACTTGTTTGGCCGACACTTCACGGTAGTAACAGACAACTCCGCGATTGCGTGGATGTTCCAGAAGCAGCACCTCAAGCACAAGTTTGCCCGATGGATTGTTCGGCTCCAAGACTATACGTACGACATCCGTCACCGTGCTGGAGCACAAAATCAGCTTGCGGACGCTTTATCGCGAAATCCGATCGAGGAATTCTCCACACGAAATCGAGAAACCTGGATCCTGTTTTCGCAACAGGACGTGACCAAGGCTCAGCAAGCCGATGGAAGACTCGCATCCGTTATAGACTCCATTGGCGATGCGGGACGCAATGCCAAGTTTGTCTTACGTAATGGAACGCTGTATCGGCGTCACTGGGCCGATAAAAGCACCGAGTGTCATCTCCTGGTCATTCCTGACACCTTAAGATCGAGCGTACTACGCGCCATCCATGACACTCCCGAGGGAGGCCATGTTGGCTACAGAGCCACCTTACGCAAGGCACAAGAACGTTTTTGGTGGCCGAAAATGGATAAAAGCGTGCGTTCATACGTTGCCAGTTGCGAGATTTGTCAGCAACACAAACGACGTCCTGGAGCTCGACATGGACTTCTTACGCCGATCAAGCCTCCAGAGACAATTTTCCACACGTTGGGCATAGATCACATCGGGCCTCTTCCAATGACGACAGCGGGCAATCGTTACATTATACTCGCTGTGGACTACTTGTCCAAGTTCGTAGAGGTCGCGGCCGTGCCTTCGCTTGCTGCTAGCCATGTCATCCGATTCCTGAAAGATCGCTTCGAATGGCGACACGGTCTTCCTAACAAGTTGATCTCAGACCGGTCGACCACCTTTCGCAGTCGCGAGCTCCGCACTTACCTACAACAAGCTGGAGTGGACCTCCTCCGCAGTCGACGAAGAAAACGGCTTACGGCTCGGTTTCGTCATCCACAACGCCCGCCGACGTGCAGCCGCGGTAAGCGTCGCTTGAGGACGGCGTCAAGCCCTCCTCGGCAGCTGTTTACTGACACCACCGTTCAGGGACGGCGTCAAGGCCTCCTCGGCGGCTCCAGCACCCGTTACCGGTACCAGATCACGATAAGGAACGCCGTCACGCTTCTTCGCTGATGGAACCCGCAAGGCGTCCGTCGCGGCCAGCATCCATCCCAGCACCGACGGATGGCGTCCAGGCCTCCGTTGTGGTTCCGGGAAACTTGTCCTGGGACGCGACACGTCGCGGCAACCATGCGCACGGGCCTCTCTCACCTAGGGATGGCGTACATGCCTCCTCCATACCTGGCAACCTGTCGGCGCTTCAAGCACCCACCGTGTACGGCGTCGAGGCCTACCCGGCGGCGCAAGACCGCTTCATCTACGCCGCAGTACCAGGTCACAACTCATCACATGGGTTCCGCTTGCCTGGGAACGTCGTTGACGCTTCCAGCGCCCTGGAACCCATGTCCACGATTCCTACCACAGCTGGATTTCCAAGGGACGCCGTCCACGCGTCCTTGGTCAGCAATTGTACCACCTCGAGTACCGCAGTCACTGTATCCTCCGCAGAGGCGGGCCTTGGCTCTTCGTGCGGATCACACGACAGCGCAGCGGAGCTGCAGCATACCATCGCGCAACTCCGCGTCACGACCAACGCCCTCATAGCGTCGAGCTCCCAGCTATGTCCTGCCATCTTGCCAACATTGTGCGCACTCAATGCCATGTTGGCTGCGGCCGCCTCACAAAACTTCGAGGTAAGCTCGCCCGAGAACCGTCGCAATCTCGGGCGTTCTCTCACGGAGGTATCAGAGCAAGTGAACTGCTTGGCGTGGGCACATTTCGGAGTTTTGCCCGCAGTCCCGCCATCGCCGATTTCCTTCGAGCTACCGGAGTTTCGCGGCTTCCAGGACGATGCCAAGGAATGGGTGGCAACCGTCAACGCTGTCGGAGATCACGCAGCGTGGACGGACCAAAAGAAGTGGGGCATGGCCATAGACCGCCTTCGGAATGCTGCCGCGGCTTGGCATCGATACGAAGGCGTGCGGCAGACGTCCTGGGTGGACTGGAGTGACAAGCTCATAGCTGCTTTTGGACGGAGTCACCATCACCTCTCCACGACCACCCAGTCTTACGCGACCGCTACCGAGAATAGATCCGAGAAGGAGACCACCCTCGCGGCTTCAGCTGTATTTTGCAGCTTCCCGACAGCCAATTTAACCACCTACCCTGGGACGAACAACCCTACAGTGCTGACCCTCACTTCGAAGCGACATCTCCTGATATCACGTCAGTCTGTGGCCGAGTGTGCGGACGTCTGCCACACGCTAAGCGCCGCCTCCTTCAAAGTCACTGTCAGCAAAGACCTACCAGAGAAGGTAATACTTCCGGTTAGTGACAGGTCATCTGACAATGAAGGCTCTACTGCACGTGAAACTATAGGAATAAGCAGCTTGAGCATGAGTCCGACAAAGGCAGTGCTGCAAGAGCACGCGTTGCCTCTCAAGCTGCAACCTGAACTCGGCTCTCAGATGACTACCAAGACACCCCGACGCCCCTTGCCACACCGCAAGCAACGCAGGCGTCGACGCTCAGTGCAGCAGGTGACGGTGCAGCGTGGACTATTTCCAGCATTTGTAACACGACTGCGACGGGATGCTCAAACCGACGAGATTAAACCAACGCGGCCACTTTGCAGGAGTCTGTATCTCCTGCTAGCGGCATCTTGTCCAAGTCAACAGCGTTGGCCCCATCGTGGACGACGCCTGCACCGACCATCACGTCACAGCCAGTGTCGTCCTCCGGAATCTCCTTCAACAAACTTCCATGTGAAATATCAGCTTGGCCGAGCCCGGCCACCCCGGAATAGTCAATGCCGCCCACCGGAGACATTGTCGGTAGCCCACGAGGCTCGCAGTCGGGGCCGAGTGTAATGATAATAAATAGTGGGGCTCAGGCAAGGGCGCAGGCAGGGTTACGGAAGCCGAGGAAGAGGAAGCAGAATAAGAACAGCCGGCCTGCAGCAAAGGCGTTGTCTCTTATTTCTCGTCGTTACAATATATATATATATATATATCAGGATCAATCCTGATGAAGGCCAGAAACTCTAGGCCGAAACGTCGAAATGAAACCACGTTGTGACCGCTCACGGAGGATCTACTGGACTATATGCAACGCTACGGCCACTCAACCACAATGCCTGCCTTTATATATATATATAAATATATATATTTATATATATATATATATATATATATATATATATATATATATATATATATATATATATATATATATATATATATAGAAGAAAGCCAGGGAGAAATCGCCAATGATATGGTTCAAAACAGCACGTTTTGATCTGACTATGCCATTATTATCTTCAACGTATCACTTAGGCAATTCCTATTGGTCTCTTGATGTACTATTTCATTCGAGAAGCCTCAAAGAGCTTCATGGACGGATAGATTATTATATATACTTATCTTTTTTTTAGATCCCTGACCAGGGAACTCGAATGTTCTTCATTTTGTTTTTCTTCGTGGAATATATATTGTAGTTCAATATGACGACGTTAGGAAAAGACCCTTTTGATTCGTCATGACAATAGTGACCGAGCACAATGGTTGCTCTCCGCGCAAAATCACCTTACAGAATCGTCTAAAGGCATTATTAATATACTGGCGCAAGCTGGAAGTGTATAATAAAGCGAGAGACGAAGAAGTGTTCACGGCATCATCAATAATAAATGTGGGTTGTCAACAATCCTAAAAGCTCAAAACGTGTCCATTCGACCTCCTAATAGCGTTAGGCGCAATTGTGTTCGCTGGAGCACTTCCGCAGCTTTGCACCGAATATTCATAATGAATAATCGCTGCTACGGTATCACTGTTAGAGTAGATTGAGCCATGTTTGGAGAAAAATAACTTGGCCAATTTAAGTAGCTGTGAATCGGAACCTCCAACAAAGGCCGTCACCCCCCTTCAACCTTGATTACATGGTCTACCTTAAAGCTAAAGTCGATATGTTTAAAGTAGTAACGTGTCAAAAGCACACAAATCAATTGTGAATAGTCTTGGAACACGAAAACATGGGTCATCGTCGTATATGAATGCCGCTTGATTGTTACAACAGCTCGGCAAAAATACTAAGAGCAAATAAACCTCAAGCCGATTCTAAATATACAGGTGCGTTCTCGGTTGGAGTCTAATGAAAGCGTACTTAGGCGTCTAATCAGTAGTTGCTCGGTTTTCTGACTGGTGCCTCTTGTGGCATGAGACCTGAATAACGGGTGCTGAAGACGCTTGCGCGCAAAAGCAATTGGATGGCTGAGGAAAGACATCAAAAAGCTATTCAGTAAGTCTGCATTGCTCAACTTCTAAGCTTGAAGCACACATCCTGGCTACACCAACGAGGCCTTGCCGCTAGTTGTTTCGATTCATTAGGAAGCATTCATCGGGTCTGTGCTTGCCATATAAAAAAAAATACTCAAGCTTCTACTTATTGCTCTCTCGAAATCCTCTGCAGGTACACGGAGAAGTAGGAGAAAACCAGTGTAGTGCAGTGGTGATAATTGTTGATAATTGTAGAGTAATGATGATGATGGCTTGTGAAAAGCCCGCAAGAGGAGCCACAATCGATGATGTGCTGAGGAAACTCAGAACAAGTGTATACGTATACATCGAGATACTGACACATCGTCGGCGTTCCAGAGTACAGTGTTATATTTCTCCGACGCGTACGCAGCCTATATCTGGTGGTGGTAATTTCTCAACTTTTTTTCTAGTTGTGGTGGTGGTGGTGGCGGTGGTACCAGTAGCAGTATTGGTACTATATTAGTAGCAGTAGTAGTTACTGCCATGGTGTTTTAGTGACTAAGGCACTCTGCTGAGACCCCGCAGATTGCGGGATTGAATCTCGGTCATGGCGGCCACATTTCGCTGATGGCGAAAATGCTGAAGTCCTGTGTCCGGAAATTCAGGTGCACGTTAACAAAACCCAGGAGCTCGAAATTGCTGGAGCCCTCTCATACAGCATCTCTAATATAGATATGGTGGTTTGGGACGTTAAAAATGGACAATTATTATTGCATATTATTATTATTATTATTATTAGTAGTAGTAGTAGTAGTAGTAGTAGTAGTTCTAGTAGTAGCAGTAGTAGTAGCAGTAGTAGTTGTAGTAGTAGTAGAACAGCACTACAAGATGATATTGTAAGGCTGCATGCTGCAGCAAACTAGAAGCGATGCCCATTTAAAGTGGTCATTTCAGCCTTCGCTAGTCAAGTCAAGCTAACACGTTCATCAGCAAAGTATGGTAACCATAAAGTCCTTAACGTGGGCACTTTTCTACAGTGAGCAACCTGAGTGTGTCATATACCTGAAAATACAAAAAGGCCTCCGCAAAGCTTTAAGTACTGGACGCGTTATTTTGTGACACGTTTCCCAACAGCATTTTTGAGCAACTGTCGATGACATCTGAACAAGAAAAATACACTTTCCTAAACGTGAAGCAATATTCACACAATACTAGGCATTTATATAATTTGTGACAGAAAAGTCTAATTTGCCATGAAATGTTCACCCATAACTGTGATTCATGAATCCTTTATGTTTTTTTTATTAAAGCGATTTCAAGAACATTCTTCTTCGCTGGCGCTTAAGTTCTTGGAAGTTGATTCCATATTTCGCGTTCACAGACCTGAGCTGGGATCACATCTGTGGGATGATACTATCTTGTCATTCACTTGCT
The DNA here is from genome assembly GCF_043290135.1 of Rhipicephalus microplus. NCBI lineage: Eukaryota > Metazoa > Arthropoda > Arachnida > Ixodida > Ixodidae > Rhipicephalus > Rhipicephalus microplus. The sequence continues at coordinate 6,031,685 of NW_027464598.1, read as the reverse complement.
GTATCGTATATTTTCTTTTCGGCATTGCCTATTACAGTTGTTTGTGCTCGTATTTCAACTGAAACTAACATTGTTCTTTTGTTAATGTCAGCACTTTTGCAGATGGCAATACTTTTGAGCATAAACAATTTTAAATTGTCGCTTTACATACATATCGTGTTGTTGGATAACAAAATCTCATAAATTGTTTTCTTCCTCGCAAGTTTCTGTGTTTTATTTAGAGACATAACGACTCAAAGGTTTTTTCCATACTTAGTCCTTTCAGTCGCAAAACAGACACAGTTCTTTTGAGCGTTTACATGTATTAACCGATGAAATTTGCCATTGTCAATTGTTAGCGCTTATTAAATATTGTATTGCAGAAAAAGTTTGTTTCTGTTAGAACTCGTTTAATGTATCCACTTAGATTGAGCAATTCATTTGAGAAAAAAAAAGACGTTGTAGATATGCTATAAAAATGAAGCAAAACAAACACTTCAAACGTTTGGTGTCAGTTGGAGCTTGTGTTCATCCCCTTTCTGTTGACTCATTTTGTTGCGTTTTATCGTCAATATAGTAGTTTTATTTTTCAGCTACTACCAATTAAAACCTTTACAGTGTACCTAACTATTTGGCCTTTAACTTTTTTTTTCAGTTTTAGTAAAGCAGTTTATTTATAAGAGAAGTATAGATTTCAAAATTAACATAAACATAAGACAAAACAAAATTTAAATTAGGCAGTGAATAACGATTGCGCGGCAGCACAGACTTTTTTATTTTATTTTTCCTGGAGACCCAACTCTCTGGCGGAATGCTGTGAGCGATCCTAATTGCAAACGTTTTCTCTCAAATTTTATATCTGGTCTCAACTAACAGTAATATAAATGACAACTTGTATCCGGGCATTTGAAGCACAAAACAAAAGGTACAAAGACTCAGAAAACCATATGAACACCATTGCATTATCGCAACATTTCGAAACGTTACTATTGTTTCGGCTCTAAGGCATCTTCACCGAATACAATAATTAACAATGTCATGTGAAAAAATGCCTTCTCAAGACCGCTTTCTAAAAATTTCCGCCACAGTCTCTGGGCCTATTCCTGCATGTGCTTCTTGCTGGAATTCTTCCCTTTTCTTTTCAAGTGCTAAGAATTCCAAGCTTGAATGCCCACATAACAATGCCAACTTTACTGGGGTTCACTAACGTTGGTGTGTGAACTCCTGTCCTCGTAACTCGCGACGCTCTGTGTCAACGTAGAAGCCGCAGTCGCTCGCTCTGTAAGCTTCATGAAAGAATGACTGCGAGAGGCTGAACAAGTAAGGTATGTCTCCTTTCAGTTGCTTGATTTATGGTCATTGTAAGGAGAAGTTCTGAGTCTGAGATTCGTCCCGCGGTTCTCTCATTTGACGTCACTACAGACAAAGACCCGCTACTCGTACTAGCGTGTCTCCGTGACTTCTCGAGTTGAGGCCGGACTACAATCCTAGCTAACATTCAACTACCTAATTCCACCCTCCCGACGACGTTACAAGTAGAAGCACACGCCTCATACTCTTCCCAAACTTCCCAAAACTAATTTCTGCGTAAATTGACATTATGAACCAGAGTTGGTACGAAAAAGTATGATAGTTTAACGAATAAGACCTGCAGGTCGTGACGTGATTAATGTCGTAATCTGGTCACATACGCCATCAAACATTTCCTGCCCGAGAGCAGCACACACCCACGGGCGGGTCTGTGCCATAACGTGTTGACATGTTCATATGTATCCAAGAACGGCAACAACAGACATTGGTAACTTAAATGCTACAGCCTAAAGAAAAACTGACGTCGACAGTGTTGACCCAATGAACATCACGGTCCCAGCAGGAATCGAATCCAACCATTCTGCGTGACAATCAGGTATTCTACCACAAAGCCACGCCCCTTCTCGGCATTGCTTTGGTAAAATACGTTATTCAGGTGCACTGTTGTGGAAACGTCAACTGTGGTTGCAATGTTGGCTATTGTACTTCATAAACAATACACATGTATTTCTATGATACAGCCATCTCCTCGGGTTAACGTCAGTCGTAGTTAGGGTCCACACACTGAAGTTACTATTGTAGCAGCGTCAACAGCTACCATCCTGTTATATACAGAAGCGTTACATGACAACTTACCACTTCTTAGTAATACTTATGTTGCTCTTTTTATGGTTGCGCAAGTGTGAACAACTTGCTATATTGAACATTGTGACTGTACAGCATATTTTTGTGCGTAGAACGTTTTGACAAATACTTGGTGTTACTTTGTAACGGGTCTCTCACCAACAAAAGTAACAACACGCTTACCTTCTATCCGCATGGTTCGTATAACGTCGATTCCCAAGGTACGTGGTATCTGCCGAATTTTTCATCTGACCTTTCATTTAGACCATGTTAAGAACAGTTTCAAGCCTTTGTTATCCTCGCTCGCTTTTCCCTCTTAGGGTCACTAGAAATTCTGGCCAGGAAGAGTTTTCAGAATTGCCTGTTTATCTGAAGCCTAAGTATAATAATTAGCTTTGTAGATTTAATTGTCTTTATAAACAGAAGTTTTAGTATTCAAGTTAGGCCTGTGCTTTTTATGCTTGGTGAAGTGGGATGCGAAGCCAACAATATTCTACCACGCGGACATTAGGTGAGTAACTGCAGAGAGCGAACCATTGGACAGCCCTCAGGGCAAATAAGGTAGAATATGAAAAGAAAGCAAAATGGGATGTTCAAGTGCCTTTTCCTTTGTTCGGAACCTTCATATTTCGCACTTACCAATTAAGCACTTGCCAGTTCAGAGCTTGCCCACTGCAAAGGAGTCGGCTGTGACGTTACAATAAATTACATGACGACGGCATTTTTAGGAGAGGGGTCTTTTGATTGCGAAGGGAAAGGTGTGTCGCGGCTTGACCTATGTCAGTGGCGTGTACACTAGTGTTGCCTGTACACTTCAGCAGTCGCGCTCAAGGTCGCCTCTCTAGTAATTCTAACAATGATGACTAGATGGCGTGCTACCCCAACATCATCATCATCATCATCAGCCTGACTGCGTCCACTGCAGGATAAAGGCCTCTCCCATGTTTCGCCAATAAATCTGGTCTTGTGCTTGCTGCTGCCAATTTAAACCCGCAAACTTCTTTATCTCATCTGCCCACCTAACCTTCTGTCTCCCCCTAACCCGCTTGCCTTCTCTGGGAATCCAGTTAGTTACCCTTAACGACCAGCGGTTATCCTGTCTACGCGCTACATGCCCGGCCTATGTCCATTTCTTCTTCTTGATTTCAGCTATGATATCCTTAACCCCCGTTTGTTCCCTAATCCACTCCGCTCTCTTCTTGTCTCTTAAGGTTACATCTACCATTTTTCTTTCATTGCTCGCTGCGTCGTCCTCAATTTAAGCTGAACCCTCTTTGTAAGTATCCAGGTTTCTGTTCTGTAGCTAAGTACCGGCAAGATACAGTGGTTATATACCTTCCTCTTGAGGGATAGGGGCAATCTACCTGTCATAATTTAGGAGTGCTTGCCAAATGCGCTACACACCATTCTTATTCTTTTAGTTACTTCAATCTCGTGGTTCGGCTCCGAGGTTATTACCTGCCCTAAGTTGACATAGTCTTTTACAACTTGAAGTGCACTATTACCTATCTCGAAGCGCTGCTCTTTTCCGAGGTTGTTGTACATTACTTTCGTTTTCTGCAGATTCATTTTAAGACCCGCCTTTCTGCTCTCCTTGTCTAACTCCGTAATCATGAGTTGCAATTCGTCCCCTGAGTTACCCAGCAATGCAATGTAACCGGCAAAGCGCAGGTTACTAAGGTACTCTCCATTACCTCTTATCTCTAACTGTTCCCATTCTAGGCTTCTGAAAACCTGCTGTAAGCACGCGGTTAATAGCATTGGGGAGATTGTGTCCCCCAGCCTTACACCCTTATTGATTGGTATTCTGTTGCTTTCTTTATGAAGCACAATGGTAGCAGTTGATCCCCTGTAGATTTCTTCCAGGATGTTTATGTATACTTCATCGACGCCCTGATTCCGCAGTGTCTGCATATTCCGGCCTGATTCCGCAGTGTCTGCATATACGGCTGATATATCTACTGAATCACACGCCTTCTCGTAATCTATGAAGGCTATGTATAGTGGTTGGTTATATTCTTAGCATTTCTCTATTACCTGATTGATAGTATGAATGTGGTCGATTGTTGAGTTGCCTGTTCAAAATCCTGCTTGTTTCTTTGGTTGATTGAATTCAAATGTTTTCTTTACTCTGTTGGCAATTACCTTTGTAAATAGCTTGTATACTACAGAGAGCAAGCTAATCAGCCTGTAATTCTTCAAGTCCTTGTCATCTCCTTTCTTATGTATTAAGATGATGTTAGCGTTCTTCCAAGACTCTGGTACCCTTCCCGTCAGAAGGCACCTCGTAAACAGGGTGGCTAGTTTTTCTAACACAATCTGTCCTCCATGTTTCAGCAGGTCTGATGTTACCTGATCCTCACCAGCAGCTTTGCCTCTTTGCATGCTCTCCAAAGCTTTTGTGACTTCTATCATTACTGGTGAGGTGTCATCTTGGTTACTGCTAGTTCTTACAGTATTAAAGTCGCGGTTGTCCTGGCTACTGTACAGATCTCTGAAAACTCCTCCGCTATTTGAACAATCCTATCCATATTGGTAGTTATTTTGCCTTCCTTGTCCCTTAGTGCATACGTACAATTTTTGCCTATCCCAAGTTTCCTCTTCACTGCTTTGACGCTTCCTCCGTTTTTCAGGGCGTGTTCAATTCTCTCCATGTTATGCCTTCTTACATCGGATACCTTACGCTTATTATTGAACTTCGAAAGCTCTGCCAGTTCTATTTTGTCTGTTGTACTTCATACTTCCATAATTTGACGCTTCTTAATGAGATTCTTCGTTTCCTGGGAAAGCTTGCCAGTGTCCTGTCTAACTACCCTGCCCCCAACTTCTACTGCACATTCCGTAATGATACTCGTCAGATTATCATTCATTGTATGTATGCTAAGGTTGGTTTCATCACTAAGAGCCGAGTACCTGTTCTGACGCAAGACTCTGAATTCCTGCACTTTCCCTCTCAGTGCTAGCTCATTGATTGGCTTATTGCGTATCAGTTTCTGTCGTCCCTTCTTCAAGTCTGGGCGAACTCGAGCCCGTACCATTCTATGGTCACTGCATCATACCTTACCGACCACTTCCACATCCTGCACGATGTCTGGGTGTGCACTCATTATAAAGTCTATTTCGTTCTTACTTTCGCCATTAGGGCTCCTCCATGTCCACTTGCGGTTTCCTCGTTTTCGGTAGAAGGTATTCAAAATTCGTAAATTCGTGCTACCCCACCAAGAGTTAAAATGCCCAAAGCGTTAGTTTTAGATAGCCCGCGTAGTGGCCTCCTCCAAGTGGATTTGAACGACAGAGAAGTGAAGGGAAAGGTATGTCATGCTAACTGTTGAAGTCACCTCAACAACGCCACGTTGGAGATGGGCAGTGGGACAGAGAAAGGAATGTGAAAGAGAGAGGAAAAGACGAGACTGTCAGTAGTGTTTTGTGGGGCCACGCGATTATAAAAGTGCTCACTAGATGGCACACCATTGCTTATGGGGGCGCACACCACTATCGACACGTCGGCTTCCTTTTTCTGCGCCGGGAGCTCACGCTATGAGCGCACTTCCTCACCGCTTGACTGCATGTACAACCCACAAGCCAAGGCATCAGTTCGGTGGGTTCGCAACGCAGCTGCAGCTCGGGATCGAAGCTAAGACCTTGCGGTGAGAGCCCGGTAGGCCGAAGCTAAGGGGACTCGCTTGTGAGCAAGCCTGGAGCTGCGGGCGATCGAGGCGGCAGCAATGAGAACTCTTCGTCGAACGAACCCGGAGCTGCCGGTCAGCGAAGCAGCAGTAAAGAGGGCTCACCATCAAGCAAACCTGGAGCTCCGGGCCAGCGAAGCAGAATACGGAAGCGGCGGCAAGATAAGACTGAAGTGGGGGCGCGGTATACCGTGGCCAAGCCCGGAAAGTGGCCGCTACCGGACGACGTCGATGCGTTATTCAAGCACGGATTCCTCGACACCACCTTCGGTCACAGCTGCAAAGTATGCGACCGCTCGTGGTTCGACAAGAACGTTACCACAATCGCTAGTATCTGCCTCGAGAAATTGCGCACCAACGCCATCCCAAGTCCTGCAACGAGAGTTTCCGGTTGCTGACAGCATATGTCTGTCGAGGATTCGTGGGTTAACCGATGATTCGTCGTTAACCTTGGGTTTTTTTTGCTTGACTTGTGCCCGAGTTGAAAAAAGTTTTTGTCTGATGGTAAAAATACTTGGACAACTATTCACTAAGAGCACCAAAGTTTCATTGCCTTGCATTGAAGTTTCATGTAAAAGCACCGATGTTCAAGTTCTGAAATGACAACTCACTACATGACAAAACAACGAAAAAAAAGGCTTCAGTTGTGAGCGTTTCTCTGTCAATATATGTGAAGAAAGTAATAATAAAAAATCCAGGAAGTTGTGGCTACTGCTGAGGCTCGCATGACATCAACTGCTTTGCTGGGCGTTGTGCATTTTATTTTCGACTGTCGAAAGTTAGAAAAAAAAGCGTTTAGGCTTGAAGCGTTCTTTCACTTTATATCGGCCACAGTGAAATCACGCTGCTTTCGAATTTCATATGTTAAGACACTCCGAGCCGCAAGAAACTTGTCACTGATCAACAAAAGTTTATTTACTGCACTGCACCGGCAGCTGTTATTTATATGTCTGCGGGGTCTGCTGTTTCATTTAGATCACTTAATTATTTTCAAATATTTAACATGACAGTCAATCACTCCATGCATCGCGTAAGCGTATGTTCCGGTACTATATGTGCCCAATGAACTCCTAACTTAAACCTGAAGCATCTATGGAATAGAACATCTATTTTTCAATAGACATTGCCTCAATAATCAGATAACCGGAAGTCAGCGCTTGAACAGAAGTGCTTGACAGAGAAACAAGAGCGAAACTCGTCCTCAGTGCCAATAAGAAAAAATGATGCTACAGAAAAAGGTACATGTAACAACATTAAAGAAACTGCATGAAAACAGTCTTGGCACATACTGGAAACGTCAAATAAGCAAAGAGCAATACGGAGACGGGGGGTTTTGGATTATATCAAGGAATCAGAAAAGAACAACTTCCCGTATCTGTTATTTAAGTGGAACCACCGAAAAGGGCCCCTGATAAGCGTCCATTCACGTGCCATACCTTTGGCATCGGTGGTGAGTTGGAGGACCCACGCGACCGAGACGGAAATATTATTGTGCCGTCATTAAAGCACGCACCCGGCGAGTTTCTTTAGCGACGCGATGGAATCCAGCAGTGACTGACTGGGTGTTTTTTACAAGGAATACGTCGTCGAGCTTCGGTCGCACTTTCCTTCTTGGTGTTAAGATGAACGCGGCTGCCTGGATGGATGCACTAGAGCTTTCTTATTCGCTCTATCAATATATCTCTCCCACTTTTGTGTGTTTGTGGACGCTACGTTGGCTTTTGTTCGCATTATTGATAGTGACAAAAGATCGAGAGAACGATAGTATTGTGGTGGTGGTAAAAACGGCGCTGCCTTTGAAAATGGGGCCACTTTATTACCTCTGGGCGTCTTTGTGAGAAGCTGTCGCACGCGGCCGCTGACAGCGAATGCGTCTATTGGAAATGTAACTTATAGACACAACGCTCCCGATTAACTTGGGTGAAGGCGGGAGCCTTATGTAGGTTTCAATTCAAAAGAAGGCTACTGTTTCTAGCACCATGAAGGGAGCCCTCTATAATTTTCGCGCAAGTGCGAATGGTAGCACTGTTTCTGAGAGTCTCTTTATGTCGGTCTCCTCAGTGCAAATGCTCTAACATCTAGAAAATATTCGGATTCAGCTCGTGCCCTGTCGGTCACTTGCAGAGAGAACTTTCCAAAATAAATTGCGAAAAGAACAAAACGTGGGACTGAGTGCGAAGGGAGATTCCGGGCATGCAATACTTACCTAATTAATTACACCACAGTGCTTGAACCTTGAATGAGACGTGCCCTGAATGAGACGTGCATTTTTATTCCTTTTTGAAAAATCACACTTCAGTAAAACGTGGTTCCGGTGTTAGTGTCCCTGTGTATTTAGACGTATGCGCCGCTTAAGGTCAAATGGATGTTTGAAATGGTGTTGACTTGTTTCAAGCAATAGTTTTTTCAATATGAGATGGATTCAGTACGAGTTCAGTACGCCTGCATCAGTATAGCGCGCGTTTTAGCATACAAAAGTAAGCGTATTTGCTTAAGCAAGCTGGCAAACGGAGCTACAAGGCAACAATAGGGGCGTTTGTATGAAAGAGTTAGTACACAAGTGGCAAGAAGAGGGGTGCAGAGAAAAGGCGCATGTCCAGTGGGCCCCTCATTTGCAAGCTTAGCAACAATATTAGTTCTCATTCAGGGTAATGTTCGTTAGACTCTTGTCCTCCCACAGAACACTTCCCACTAAGTAAAGCCTGCACATTTCTCCATCACTGAGCGTTCTTGTTGAGGCTGCGTCACGTGTTCATGCGAGGATTTCAGACATTTAGAGTCGTGAAACGCGCATTGTGACAAAAGAGGGGGCAATAAAAAAATTTATTTCCATGTTTGGGTGGATCTTTTTGTCATTAGATTGTAATCCTCCTTTTTCAACCCTTTGCCAGGCGCAAGAGCCGTTGGCTCTCTGCATCAACTCTTATTTCAGTAAAAAAAAACAAACGGCTCAACTATTCAGTTAGGCCTATAATTTGGTATGAGTACGTTGATGCTAAAATGCGCTTTCTATAACTGTTACTTGCGCTGTGAGTCACGGGCTCCAAACAAATTCTCAGAGACAATTATTTCTCTTCGTGGCTTTGGAATTTGCCTTGCCACCAACATTTGCCCTGACGGCAAGATGTCATACACTCGTCATCCACAATACCTGTTTATCAACTCCCAGGTATGCCGGCTGGCTGCTCTTCTTTCTCGCATAGTGAGCAGAGTGCGCAGAGTGCGCAGCCAGGATATACAAGCCTACAAATGATGCATAGCGAAGGAAAGTGCAAATTGAACAAGGATGTCTTTAGTATGATGAAACCCATGTAGCTCCATCGTTATGAAACCAGTTCCGAAAGTTTCCCAAGTAATGGGATCGTTCTAGACTAATGGGTAATTGTGACACCACAACTAAATCTTGAACTCTGGGTTCATTACGGGACCGTTGTAGATGTTGACGATCGCTAGAAAGAAGCCATGATATTAATACTTTCTGAAAACAGTGATTTTGTTAGGGCCATCATTTATTGTGAAGCCCTGCGCTAGTGCACTCTTCATGGTGCCACAAATTCGTATATTCGCAGCATTTTTGGTAGCACCTTTTTTGCTCCATCCGGAGCACTCGAGCACTCCATTAAATTGGAATGCTTCAGTGTCGAGTTCTTCGGCCACTGCAAGTCCGCCAATGAAATTTACCATTAAACTACTTCTAAATCACGTTTCACTCCCGCCACCTTTACTGAAGCTGATTTTCACTGAGAGGTGTTCAGTACTTTTCTAAGGTAGCCTAATTTTCATGTCGACTTCATATATGTTTATTGGTCTCAATGCGCTTGCCAGCATTACTCTAAATTAGCGATAGTTGTGAAATGTGATAAGGAATTGTTTCTCGGCATATTAGGCAGAAGAGCTTGTAAGAAAAAATAGTGCTCGAGAACGCTACTTGGCCGTATACTGAAGGTGTGGACTCGCACTATACCTATAAACAAAAGCAGCATACAATAAATACGCGATTGAGAACATGACAAGATTCTCTAAAGCCACACTTTTAATTGGAAGGGTAGGTGGAACAACACGACAGCATGTCATAGTGTACAACTTGTGTACCCACACATAAGGCTCATCCATACATACAAAAAATGAAAACTCCAACAATGACACACTGGAGCATCAGCGGCAGACAAACTTTCATATGGTACAAAGACACGACCCACTTCAGTTCATTAAACTATTAAAAATTTTTGATGAAGAACGTAGATTGGGTAGTTTGACGGTAACAAAAACTGTAGCTTTTTCCGTAGATTTATAACTATACCCAACTAGTACAGTTTGATAACATCATTTCTCGAGGGCTATAGAAACATGAAATCCACTGGTATGATTCTGCGTCGGCCTGCAATATAGTACCAGAACACATACGTCTCGCGATGATTGCAAAAAAAAAATGATCCACAAGGTGAAGTGGCCTGCTAGGAAATCTGCCACCGCTAGGCTCTGATGAATTATACCGAGGTAAATAACGACTTTTGCAACTTCTTCCGGCACTCAAGACGCTGTTACGCGGCTATAGTTGAAGGCAGGCAACATATTGAGCGTATGAAATGTTTCGTGTACAATAAAAACTTACGACACCTGCCATGGTAGTCTATAGGCTATGGTGTTCGACTGCTGACCCGCCAGTAGCGGGATCCGATCCCGGCCAGATGGAGGCCTTTTTAATAGAGGCGAACATTCTTGAGGCCTATGTGTCTACGTTTAAGTGCACAATGAGAACCCCAAGGCACTGAAGCTTCCGCAGCCCTCCACTACAATGTCTTTCATATTGTGGTTTTGTGACGTCAAACAGCAACAATCATCATTATATAAACACTTACGGTTCACGATAGCCATGATCCAGCTTTCCTTACTGCGAACTTACCGGCGTGACAGCTTTTGAAAGCTGACCTGTCATCTATAGCTGCCTATTTAGGTAAATGACACGCACGCGTAATGTTACGTGAATAAGAGTAGGTTACAGAGATCGCGAATTTCAAGCAATGGCATTGTTAACCTGGTGGCATTGTTTCAACAGGCCGGCCAGAAATTACTCGCTAAGCCGAACTTTTTGCTCTTTCGTGTCATGGTATTATTTGAGCAATGATTCCTTTCTACAACTGGTCATATTCTTCAATAGCTTCGTTTGACATACGCTGTAGTCGTTCCTCTGTGATACCTGAAGCTGCGCCTGGCAACACGGCTGCGTTCACACACTGTCGCACAACTACAGGCTGCTATTAAAACGCAAGTAGCGTCAGCTTTCATGCGTGAGTGTCACTGCTTAAGATGATCATGCGATCTCTTGAAGTGGTAGGAATGCTCTTCAGCATTCAGTGGGGTTTTGTGGCGCAAGGGTCATAACTGGCCAAAGGGCAATGATCTTCAGCATGTCTGGTGTCAGTGTCCGTATCACAAAACTGAATAAACTCGGATATCTCAGTTTGCGACTTTTTCATTCAGGCCTGCTTCTGTACCATCCTTTTTCCTTTACCCAGAAACACTGTGTGTAGCCAGAAAATCATTCCATTGCTCATTAGTGAAAACAACAAGAATCCACAAGAAAATCTATAGTCAACCCATGAAAACCTTTACGGGGCAATAACATGGTGGTAAAGAAAAAGTCTGAGTGCAGATACGGGCACAGGAGAATAGAACAAGATTACAAAAACATGGTCTTTTTGTATTGTCTTGGTTTCTCTTTTTGTGTCCGTATCTACATGCCTACATTCATTTATCCTGAATCCACATCAACTAGGCCAGCTCCTTGTCTTTATAAGCACAGTATGCCGCTTCCCTCTCCAGCCTCTCATTCGAAAGATTTACTTACAATTTACTCCAGTAGACATGTCGATCAGCTGCTAAGAACACATTTTTTCGTCGACCTCGTAAAAATATAACATGGACTGGCTTTGAAAACACGTTGTAGGCTGCACAACTACACTTAACACTAATACGCTCGACATCATGATGATTACATCAGACAATTTACTTCGCGACATTTTCATGTATCGTTCTGTAATGACATTACGACTTCGCTTCAATCGTAAGCTTCCGTAAGCCAACACACACCACGATTCACTCCCAGCGACCACTTCTCAGCGAAAATTCCACACTTTGAGAGAGTTATGTTGCAATTGAAGCACTCGCTAAAATCACTGAGAGTCAGAAATTCAGGTACATTGTTGCATAGTCTTATGCCACAGCTCGTAGTCGCGGTACTTTCTGCCACAGCCAACTACAGCTGTCATAGTAAGAACGGAAAACATATATAGTTTAACACATATCGCATAAAAAGTAACGAAGATTGTTCGACGTATTTCTCTTCTTGAAATGTTTCAAAACAGGTCTATATGACAAGAGCATCGTCGTCACAACTGACTTTTGTTCACAATTAATTTAAAAACCCATATTGTCTACCTAAAGAACTTCATGAAACAGGAATGGGTGAAAGAAGCATTCGCGGAATAGTATTTTTCGTGCACGCTAGCAACAACAAGGAACAATATGAGACAAAACCTTAGGAGTCCTGTATAAAATCAATATGACACATGCCGACGTTGCACAGGTACAATGTGTAACGCAATGAAAGCCTGGCACTATGATGATGTCATTGCGCAACATTGTGATACCACGACCGCATTATAACAGCACAGGAAAATACATGGGTGACACCGGATTTTCAAAATTTAATGCAACACGCATGCTTTTAAAGAGAAGTCTGCAAAGTTTCACGGTGCTTAAAAAAGTACGTTCTCACACTGAAGGGAACAATTCACAGTCTGTTTGTGGATGGCTTTACAAAAACTGTGGAATAGGAGGAGATATTACAAAGCCCAATCGACGTGAAACATTCATCTATAACGTTTGAGTTCATGATGACCAGTTATGATAACCTTGTTCAACATCTGAACATGTGCCGGCTTACTCACACACTTTGTGGTGCGTAAATATTGGCACACTGTGCATCCAACTCAAGGGATGCCGTCAGGGCGTCAATGCCAATTCAAAGGAAAACGGCACAGTAAATGCATTCTGGTACGTTGTATCAGCCGTAATCACAGTCGTGGAACAGAGTGAGTGATCAGGTGATTCGTCACCCCAACTTCGCGATGTGGTCTATGATGAGCTGGTTCTTTCGGTCCAGCGACAGTGCCTCTTTGGGGTTGTCGAAAGGCACCTGGGTAGTCACTCTGGAAAAAAAATGTGTAGCATAATATGTTGACATAAATAATTGTACACAAACACTCTTGCATAAAAAAGTGGTAATTTAAGGTTAAGCACAGCCAAGGGAAGTGTAAAAAAGAAATAAGAATGCACAACAGTGTGTTTCCAGAAACCTATAATTACTGGCGCACGATCAAATAGTTGGGTGGTTGATTGACCCTTAGACGCCTGGCGCAACCAGCACGGCGGATCGGCCTTGAAACAGATGGTACAGTATCTTAGAAATAAGACTGTTTTGCCAGTCAAATAAGCTTAGATAGGGAAATTTTTATAGGAAAACATAGGTAACACGCGTAATAAAAATAGAATAATAAAAGTGAATTTATGCTTATGCTCTACACTCAATTCGTTTTGTTATTCTTAGGAAATCGCAGATAGCTTAGCAAACATGTTGTGGCTAAAGCTTTTTCCAGTTTGTCCAAAGGAAAAGACAGCTGGTAGGTATAAATTTAAAGCCTACATGTGAAGAGGTTCATCTAATAACAGTCTTTATTTGCAAATACTGTACATGGTAAGAGAAAAGGCAGAAATCTTCTCTCGTTGCAGTGAGCGCATAAGGGTGACTTTTGCAGACCAGACCTGTGTAGGTAAAAATTCAGTGAGTAGACTAAGCATCGTATTTTCGTAATCAATATTTCCGCCCTTCTAAAAGAACACCATACGTTTTTCCAAAGTCTACTTAAGGTGAGAAAACTCCGCTTCTGCGAAGCAAGACATTTAAAAATCATCCAATGTGGCAAAATTTTCAAACCATGCCACGACGATAAATGCTAGCGTCACTAATATAGCAATTATGGAACCATTCCGTGAAGCCACTTCAAGTGCGTCTGAATGTTAATGAAGGGTATTACCTTTATGACCTGGTACTCATACCAATTGAATGAGACGTTCATATCTTGGGGCAAGGGCATAAAACACTTCTAGAGCATTCCCCATATTCGGTGCAGTTAATGAAGTGCAGACAGACAGGCAGTCTGTGGGAATGAGAGCATCTGTTATGGATAGAAGCTATTTCTATGATTCTAAGACAGTTGCAAGTAATTTCGCTTTGTAAATAGGTGAAAAATCGGATAAATGAAATGAAGAGACCAATTAAACAATGAAGATGCAATTACCGTTTCTGAATTTTCTTCACAAACTGAAGCATCACTTGGTAATACAATCTTTAAAATTAATCTTGCCAGGTTGTCTTTCACAAGGCCATTTGAGTACCTGCTGTAAAAATTTCTGCAATACTTAGGAAATATATTCTCGAATTTCATTTTATTGTTTAAATAAGTCTCCTTAGCACCAGTACTTCATGAAGGTTTACTTGTAATGTTTCTAAGAGCTTCCTAACGACTATTACTTGTGGACACCTTAATCTAGACTACTGATGGTTAAAAAAGGCTGTCGACGCATTATTGATAGCCCACTGCAACCTCCCGTGTGGGGATGCATACCATTTACAAGAGTACGCACTGTTAGTATTTGGAAGCATTTAAGAGTTGAAGGCAAGCGTGCTTCTTGATACAAAATACTGTTTGCGACAAACTTAGGGAGTCCAGGACATAATCGAAATGCTTCGTGTTCTATAATTAACAGTGATCTAAGTTTGTAGGCGGGTGCTCCAGAAAACAAGAAGGAGCATAACTGTAATATCGGGTGAGTACCTAACAATATATCGTGACAAGCCCATGACGACGCAAACCATACCTGTACTGCTACCTCTACGAAGCATACCTATTGCCCGTGCTCCTTTGGCTGCCATATATTCTATATGCGGACTCCACTTTAAATTTACAATATAAGAGCATCTGTTATGCGCAAGGGCGTCGAAAAACATTACAATATTTAAGAATTAAACAGTGAATGTAATAATCCAAACCCACTTATAGGGTTCGAGTGCTGAAAATTGGTAATGTATGAAATATATGTTATAATCTTTGTTTTTATTATTGTTTTCTATATACACAGAAATTGTATGTGTTTCCATATATGGTAATATTGCCGATAACGTTTTTCTATTTATCGCTAAGGAACAGCTTTTTTTTTAGTCTTTAACCGATATTTTGTGTGCTTGTTGTAATGATCATCGTTTTTCATAATTTGTTTGTATATTCTTGAGTTTTCTGTGTACTGTTTTGCTGTACTTTCTCGAGGTGCCTCACGACAAGTGAGCCTAATCAGGAGACACTCGTTCCCTTTGCCCGCTTCTGTGGGCATTTTTGTAAAAAATGCCCAAATAGAAATAAATAAATTAAATAAATAAAAATAAATAAAATAAAATAGAAGAACCACTCTAAATATTTAAACAATTCCACCTGCGGAATAATGTCCTCTCTGTAATGTACCGCAACTCACACAAGAACACTCAGCCAGAAAACTACGATTTCGCTTTTCCTTATGTTTAATGATAGATTAATGCTGTCCTAAAGTCCGCGATGTCGCAACTCACCTCCAAGTGCCGGATCACAGCAAGGTTCAGATGAACATGAGTGAGATGAGGATCAAGCCGGATAGCTGCTTCGTAACTCTGCAACAACAAAAAAACAAATGGCACCCTCATACATTTTTTCCCTCTTATGCACCTTTTTATAAAAAGATAGCACATACGTAGAGTGATTGCTAGATGATTTGAAGCATGCTCTTCGGTACGAACATGGAGCGCATGACCCAGAGAATGATTGGCGTTAATTGACTCATTTCCGCTTTTACTTGACACGTATAGGGAGAAAGTGTTTCGGGAGTATTTACGACTTTAACGATGCAACACTTATGAACATGATAAAGATAAATTCAGGCTAATTCTACTGTGCATGAAACCATGTTTACAAGGTTTCTATATTAGTCAAAATTACTTTATGTATGTAACAGTAAAAATTTCTGCCTACTTATGTAGCGATTGAGTACAATACGGCTTCCTATTACATATTTTTGAATTTCTTATTCCTTTAGCTTGACTTTGCCTGCTGCCCCCCCTTCATTAAGTCCGTCTGAGTCCTTCTATGGTTCAGTAAATTGGAATAATAGCACGAATTTTATAACTTTCTTGCGGAAGGCTCTTACCTATGTGACTTGGACGTCCTGATTTCAAATCATGACAAAAGAAAACCATCGTTTCGAGAAAATACACAGAACCAATAATGTGACCTTATAGAAATGGTTGAGCATTTACTCGATTTTATAAACGTCAGAGATTGGTGCAAAATACGTTGAAGCATGAAAACCTCCATTCGTTCCTTCACTAAAAACTACCACATTGAATGTACCTACCTGGGCCGATGAGGTTAGGTCACCAAGGTCCTTCAGTATGCCACCGTGACCAATATGTATGTCTGCACAATGAAGGTCATCAACATCACACTGCTTTAGAGCCTGCAATATGTCGTGCAATGTCTGAAACATTTCGAAACACTAAAAAAAACGTGATAACTAATATATCTACCATACAAATCAGCACGGGAACGCATAAGAGTTAATACATTCTCCATTTTCGTTCTAGCCAATTTGAGAGCTCGCTCGGGGTACGAAATATTGACCTATAACTCCCTGGCTAGGCAATGTCACCATGCCAGCAACGACAGCACTCCGTCATGTTACGATTTCGCCCCAAACGCGCGGTGCCGATATTGATAGCAATCAGTGAAAATAATGAACCAATATGAGTGTCGTTCTTTTATTGGTTGCCTTTATCGACCTTTTAGATCTTACCTTATCTTATGAGCCTCGCTTAACCCGTGTTACTTCTTTTTTATGGATCAACGAGCTATGCTGCCTTGGTAACTAGCTATCGCGTGCAATGTGATATCACACTGCAGAGTTAACGCTTTTGTGCACACCACCTTTCTGAAAGATTGTAAACATGGCAGCGTTGCCTGTAAAGGGTGCTCTTCTCAGCAGTGACAATTATTGCGGCAAAGCCATCTACTTCACAATAAGGTATTTGAAAGACGATAGTCTTTCTTGGAAACCTTCGACGCAAAAATTTTGGTCTGTCTGTCTGTCTGTCTGTCTGTCTGTCTGTCTGTTTTGCTGTCTGTCTGTACATTTGTCTGTTTGTCTACTCCCACCGGCATTGGGTACTTAAAACGGCCGCTCCATCCGCAGCGACCACCAATGTTGCTAAAGGTTGAGGTTCATGTCAAGGTTGAGCGTTCATGCTTGTGCAATTGTCAATTAAAATGCAATTATGACGCATGCCTGGGGCACCATAACAACACACATATATTCTGCATATGCATCTCTTACAATAAAACGCATACATAAGTAATTTTAAAGACTGTAGCGCTTATCACACTGCGCTTACCATGCAACGCTCGTACTGAACGGGGAGTGTTTCCAACACTTTGCTAAGACGAGATGGTGGTGGCACCTACCCGTCGCCTCGCGCTCTACACCTTATCACCTCTGAGACGGGCGCGCATGGCCACGCGCTTTGTTTTTTAAAAGAAACTGCCAGATGGCGCTCATGCGTCATGTATGACATGACTTGTTGCACTCGTTCGCCTCCGCTGCACGCTCGAGGCACTACTCTAACGCAGCGCCTCGGGAATACCATTCACTGATCTTCTTGCGCAGAACATCAAATGAATGTTTTTTTTTCACTCTGTACACACGCAAGATTATCATCTTTTGACGACATTTGCAGATTACATGCGGATACGGGGCCAATTTTTTGTTTTAGAAATACAGAAAAAAAAACTCGCAACCGTGTTTCGTAAATTTTAGTAAGTTAATTTTTTCTCTAAGTGGTATTTATATCATTAGTAAATATGAAAGGCCTTCTTAACGGCTTGAAAAATATACCGGCGAAGGGAGATAGTCAAAAGCTCTGCACATCTTCACTTTAGCGCAAAACCGATGCAAACATGGGAGATTTGCATGAAGTGTTTGTCCTGTCTGTCATCAAGTGTCCTTTTTTGAGCGTTAGAATACAGGTGTCTGTTTAACGTACGTAATAACAATTTTTTAAGTTTCAGACATGAAACCACGTAAAAAATTAGGTCTACTGTACTGAAACCTTCTCGTCATTTTGTAACAGCAAAGCTGTTTGGAAAACTGCTCTTTCTGAGTAGATCACAGAAAAATATCATCATCATAAACAGGTATGTTCAACACAGATTGGATGTACGTTCACATTATTCAGCACTTAAGACTAAAAATAATGAAGTGAAGAATTCACGCAATAAATACCCGCGTACGTACAACAACAAAATATTAAGGAACGTACAAAGCAACGGCAGCTACGAGAAGATTCTGAAGTGATGCAAGGCCTACGACACTATCTGAAATACAAATGTTTGGGCGAAATTCTGTCTTTAGAATTCGGAAATCCATGTCGTGTACGTTTCCTAACTCGAAGCTATCCGCGTGTAGAATCAATAAGGAAAAAACGAAGCATCACTTATCTAAGGCCTAGCGGCAAATTTTAAAGTTCTATCAAATAGCTAAGAAGTGAAAACTACGTAAAAGAAACCATGCTAGTCTCCAGAATTGTCCACTTCTTTTTAAGCCTTGCGTGGCTTTATTGAAGTTTCGACATTTTAAGCCTAAAAACAAGTAACTTGCGGAGTCGTATCAGTTATTACAGTTATTTTTACTGAACCAATTCGATCAAGCCATTGCACTTGTTGAGCACATTTTGTTTTCCGCAAGCATTCAGGTACATTCAACCACTCCAAGTCGAATTTATATGATGCATGCCTCTTTACACAAGAACTGTTGCTTACCTGGGAATGTAAAGAACTCTCTCGGCTACCACGAAGCCCACGGTCACGAAAAGATTGGAAGCTGGTAAGAAAGGCAGCACAGTCAAAAGCAGTGGCAAAAGTAGTCTTAACGAAGGCCTGTCCAGTCGCTCGACATTGTTGTGACAGCAGTGCACTGTTGATTCACTGAAAGTCTTCATGCGATGCCCAAGAAGCTATGGTATGTTAGCTCTCTTTAGGAAGGTACCTAGCAACTTAAAAATTATTGGCCCTACCTCGCCTACCACTTTTGATATGAGTCTCCCATACGGTGTATTACTACGTTATGTTTCGCGCGAACACGCGCACACGGAGACGGTAGTGACACAGAGTTGAGTTGGTGCGTAAGGGCTGATCATAAAACCATCTAATGCGTGCAAAGACAAATACAACTTCTAAGTGCTGCACGTTGTTTCAGTTTTCTTGTTCAATTACGTTGTTTCCGTGTTTGCACACATTACCATCGTTTACGATGAGTACTTCTAGTTCTAAGTTCAATTTCTTGCCTGCAAACCGTCATATCACATTTACGTCTTAACTTGAAATACTTAAAAGAATTTTTATCATCATTATAATCATCACCGTCACGACGCCCACTGCAGGACAAAGGCCTCTCCCTTGTTCCGCCATTCTACTCGGTTCTGTGCTTGCTGCTGCCACTTTAGACCCGCAAACTCCCTAATCTCATCTGCCCGCCTAACTTTCTGTCTCCCCCTCACCCGCTTGCCTTCTCTGGGAATCCAGTTAGTTCCCCTAATGACCAGCGGTTATCCTGTCTACGCGCTACATGCCCGGCCAATGTGCATTTCCTCTTCTTGATATCAACTATGAAGTCCTTAACCTCGGTTTCTTTCCTTATTCACTCTGTTCTCTTCTTGTCTCTTAAGGTTACCCCTAATATTTTTCTTTCCATCGCTTGCTGTGTCGTCCTCAATTTAAGCTGAACCATTCTTGTAAGTATATTAATATGTCTTAGGTGATGCCTGTTCTTCGATTCACTATATTTTAACATTATGAAAACTAGGAAACTTTGAATGCGAGAAGCTCTATGTGCTTCATGGCAGACGGCAAATAACAGTAGAAACAAAGGCACGCAAAAGTTTGCATCTTTTGGATGTTTTTTGACAGCAACACATCTTCATTATTTTGTTGTCTTCATGGCAAGCTGTTTAAGTTGTATACAAGTGTGTGCGCTCTTTAACAATCTGTATGTAGAAATGCTGTTGAGCGAGAAAAAATAAATTTGGGTTACCGGCACCCTTAACGTAAAATTCCCGTGAAGCGAAGCCATATGGTGGTTTAAATATTCTAAATTTTTTTAGAAAAAATTTCTTTTTAGAAAACTCACTTTTCTTGTGCGGGTTGTGGACAATGAACAGAAAATATACGCGTGAAAGCTCTCATTTATATGGTTGGAAAATCCGTAATCTTGTTGTTTGTTTTTTAGATTCCCATACTAACCCCTCCACCCAATAATTGAAGACTTTCCATCTAAATACCATCTTAATCTTTACGACTTCTGTCCAGTTGCTCATCTCTTCCAAAAATCAACATCCCTATACGGAATTTTCAATCGGCACAAAACACGAATTATTCACATGTTTCAGTTTTAACCTTGATATTAATGTACTGTCGTTTATTTCTAGGTTCTTCACGGAACAACTTCTCCGTATTTGGAGATTCTTCTAAAAAAAGTAAGTGTTTCTTGTGTGTTCACCACCTAAAGCAATTGATATGCAAACTGTAGATTGCCTATTGTAAGGAACTACCACTATGTTCCAGTAGCAAAGCGTAGATCAGTATCTCAAATACTTTGCTATTGGAAATAGAGCTATGGAGCCGTCAGTACAGTTAATATATCAAAATCTTTATAGCACTCACCTTCGAACTGCACAATGTGTGATATTGTTAAGCTATTCTAACTCCTATTTCCTCTATGTGGTCACCTGGTTATGCGACTCGACGAGAAGGGCGCAAGGCTGTCCATCTTAAAAAATTTTCGAAAGCTTCCTTGTAGAATCCATAGCCTGAAGCATAGGAGTATTATCTTCTATAGATGGAAATAAAAGAAAAAAATACCATGATATAACACATTTCATTTTTTCGGATTTGGTTTGTTTGTTTAGAGTGATTGAATCAAAACTGCAATCACCTTATTCAATTCGTGAAAAACAAAGACTCTTATTAACCCAAGAGTAGCAGGAAGATATGTACTAAACAAATACCTAAACAAATACGTGCTTCTCGAAATAAAACTTTTGCAGGTGATAAATTAATTGTGACATTAAGGATGTGATTAAGAGTCTTGGTGCTTTGGTAAAGTCTCGGTGAACAGATGAAGGGCCTTGATGCGTCGGATGCTGTTCGGCGCAGGTATAAGATTTATGAGGTGTAAATTGTGCGTATATTAAAAACTACCACACTTTCGACTGAATGGCTTCTCTGAAAAAAAAACTAACCATTTTGTTGTTTTCCGTCACTTCTCTGACACTTTCTATAGCAACAGCTGTGCATATTATTGTGCAACAAGCGTCATCAGACGCGAGAGTGTGCCGTCGTCGTCTAACTGGCGATGTAGGTATGAACATGAATTACAAGAATAACTGTTTATCATGCGAGAACGTCACCCTACAATAAAATCATGGCAAATCGTTAAAACCTTTGATGTATGCATTCCATGACGTCGTTGCTTGCTTTGACGTGAGCCGCTTTCGGGGTCAGAGCTAAATTATTTTATGTGCAAAATTTTTTGTTGTTAGGTTGTTGGGAGCGAATAAAAAAGACGGTGTTCGTCTTCGGGTACTGTTATACAGGGCACCGTGACTCTTTCCTGCCACAAGCGAAAATATAAAAAAGGTGATCACAGGTTCTGACAGTATCAAAAAAATATGGCAAAACCATTCGTATTTCACTATATGACGAGCCGCGATTCCTCTTTGCTGGACATAAAGCGCTAGCAACAGCACGCGAGCGCACACGGGAAAAAATGGCGAGTGGGTCGGGGCCGGAACTAGTGCTTCTCTACGAGTATTATAATATCATCACACCGCTCCACAACTTTAAGAAGTAAATATGCAGCACGCGTATGTACGGCACTTGCGATAAAACAAAAGCCAGAGTATGAAAAACAATCGCGAATGCGCCTAAACTCAACAAGGAAAGGAGGACGAAAACAACAGCCACTGCTTCGCTCTCTTTCGTGGCTCCTCCAGAGCGCCGCTGCCTGATCGATGTGAAGCGAGATGTACCAATTTGCACCTGGTAGAAAATCGAGTTGCCCATCGATCGCCATGCATTGCTTGTGTAAGTGTGTAGGCCGCACACGTGGAAAGGAACTGTTATGCATTTTGTCACAGACATTACTCTACAGTACTTCTCTACGAGTAGTGACATTGCTCGGCGAGTATAGAAAACACAGTGCAGAGAGCCCATAAAATTGGATCAGTCTATACGTGTAGGAATAAATTGCAAACTTCGTTGTTTTGTAGTTATATCTTAGAGAGTGAAGAAGTTCAGAATGTGTTGAGAACGGGCTTTCGCAACGGCTGAATGTTGTCGCGATGGTGGTTGCGACTGATCGATAGCTTCTGAAATTTTGTATTACCACCTTGAATAACAATTACGTGCAATGTTCACCGCAGAACAACGTGAGGGAGTTAAAATGGGTCGCAATTACGTCCGCCAGAGCTGACGCAGGCGATGAACCCCACTTTAGTGGCCCGTGGATCAGCACGCGAGCTTTTGGTAACAACATACCATCTCGATGCGTCTATGAGACATTTCTTTCAGCGACCATCTCGGGCCGTGCACTGCGTACACTTGCGGCAAATGTATGAGATTGTTTTAACCTATTGCAAAATATGAATTGGCTTGGTGATATTCAAGACCAGTGTTTCTTTAGTTGAATGCTAGAGCCGCCATTGTCTAAATATAGTGTAAATGTTTATACCAGCATGCTATCATTTCTTGCAATAATTACTAAGTCGACCCTATGAAGACCCCTGCGCCCTTTTATTGCGACCCTTTTGCGAACCTATACCTATGTGGCCACTTCCGCATTCTTTTTTTTTTTCGTAAGATAGACCCGATGTCAGTTCTTTTGGCTGCGTATGTTGTGAATTTTGATTAAAATGAGTGACACATTTTTCAACTGGTGCTTCGTAGATAACTGATTTATTGACACTACCAACGCATATTATACTCTCATTTCCAACTTGAACGTCGTACTTAGTCTGCTTGCTGTTTTAAATAAATGCATTGAGAGGGGAAGCCAATTTTCGAGTCCGGCAGTTCGAACCTCTGCGTAAGAGTCTGTGTGTAAAACAAACATTGTCAACTGGCAGGCATGATATTGCTGGCTTAAATTGATATGCCCAATATCTCAAAGCCCTAGGTCACCTTAAAAAAAGTGTCAAGTTGGCTTCAAACGTACAGGGCAATCAAGATAGACAATGTGCGTAGGTACCTTAGTAACCACTAAGTAAACATGCTATTCAGGGATTACATTCAGTTTCAAAAAATGTAAAGTCACTTTGCTGTATAACTTCTGACGTGCCAACATATAAAATTATACTGGTTTGTTAGTTACAATGCAGTGTACAGTCCAGAGGTGCACACAAATCCTAAAGTGTGCACTTGTACCAAGTGCTGCTTAGACAGAGGTGTCTTCCTTTCCAAGGGCGCTTGACGCCATCCATTGCAAGCTTCAAGCTTGCGATGTATGGGTATCGAGCTTCGAGATCCAAAACAGAGAAGTTTGAAACTCGATAATTCACAATGCTTTTCTACGGCAGCGAAAAATGCCATCAACATGTTATCTCGAAAATATGGTGTCACGGCTCTTTCGGAAAGCCAATTCAACTGCCCGTTTCACGTATTACTTTCAATAGTTAAGTCGTCTGGATAATAGTTCTCACAAAAATATGTAACAAATATTAGAAACAAAGAATACAAACAAGCATTGTAAGACGACGCAAAATGTTCTCATAATTTTGAGATGAATGATATCATTTTCTTCCAAAGGTAATTCGTATGGAAAATTGTGTTGATTATATTTCGAAGAAACTAAGAGACATACGGTGTTACCTTGTGCTGATCAATCGAACCGCTTTGATCATTGGCTACATTGTGCCATGATTTTAATTGCATTTTACCCTAGTTCTTGTTTACTGTGCAAAAGTTGCAGGCATTTTTTATATATTTTAGGCATTCTGCTGGATATGGGAAGTATAGGTTAAATTGTGTGACGACGTGTAGTGCCATGTTTTGACTTGGTGCAAAGCGCCTGCATAAAAAGTGGGGAAATGCTTTTTCATGCCGAGGTAAATGCTATATAACAAAAAAAAAGAATGATGCGTCGCCGCGGTGGCCTAGCAGATATGGTACTCGGCTGCTGACCCGCAGGTCGCGGGTTTGAGTCCCGGCTTCGGCGGCTGCATTTTCAATGGAAGCGGAAATATTGTAGGCCCGTGTGCTCAGATTTGGGGTGCAAGTTAAAGAATCCCAGGTGGCCGAAACTTCCGGAGCCCTCCACTACGGCGTCTCTCATGATCATATGGTGGTTTTGGGATGTTAAACCCCACACATTAATCAAAAACAAGAATGATCGAATAGAACATTTGGAATACAGAGGAAATTTTTCACATTCAGAAATAGAAATAACCTTGACTTCAGGCAAAAAGAAGGATGTTAATTTTTTTGTGGTATTATTACAATGCTTAAATGATAGCATAGCACATTTCCAGATCACATTATGGGTCGCCACACGCAAAATTATCATTCGTATAGGTGCTCAATTACTGCTAGCTTTTGCTCTGTCTTACCAGTAGTAGCAAAGTAAAGATAGCAGAAAGAAAAAGCAGCACAGCACTTCTGCACGGCCCACTATACTCGGCACCTGCAACAAGATGAGAAATGGAATGATTCGGGGTGTGGTAAAGTCGTCTGGCTGCCATAATATTCAACCTCTTGCCTTATTGGTTTGTAAGTTTTTATGACTTTGATTACTGGAATATTGAAGATGAATTGTGCGTTTAGCCTAGCACGTGAGGGACACGATAAAAAAGACAGGGCATGCAAACACGCACACATGAGAGACGTCAAGGCATAACAAACCCTGCAGTGTTTCTTGTTTTAACGTTTGCATGTCTAGTCGTTCAACCCGAATACCCACCAGCTAGCTCATTTTTGCATAACTCGAGAGAAAAAGATCCGAAGTAATCAGCATACGTAGGAACTGCTGCAGTACCGTATTGTCCACGTGGGCCCTGCGTGAAAGAATAAAGGGAGTGTTCTTAATAGAGGAAGCACGCCAGTTTTATTTTTGCCTGTGATATGTCACAATCAATTGGTACCACTTAAGACAATGAAAAATAGCTAAATGCATCAACCTAATCATACAACAGTTGAGTGTGCGTCTGAGACGTGGAGGTTTATCACTGTTCGCTACAATAAAAACACTACTTCGTAGATGTGGCTAACTGACCCATTAAGTTTTCTACTAAAATAGCCAGGCATTATAAATTTGTCTCGCAGAGCAACGATAGTGATATAAATCATAATGAACGTTTATTTAGAGACTTCGACATGTCGTTTCGGGCTGATTGTAGTCATAGGCACTGCTACTGCTTTAATATCGTAGGTTCTTGAGTCATATGCACTAGGCAAAAAGATGTATATTCATGGAAACGGGGAGTTGGAAAAGTGAACGAAAGGGAAGAGCACTCGTCCAAAGAGTAGCTCCTACAATAGCCCCTGTTTGAGAATATTCATCTGTCGCAGCCTTTATCTTCTCCTGAACATTAGGTCTAGTTTGACAGCTTTTTTCATCTGTTACGGTGATGCGACAACGCAAGTGGCTATTCCAATACAATTTATATATGAAGTGACGTAAGCACTCAAAATATGCGACGCTCCGAAGGAATAAGGACCGGTGCAAATTCTCCAAGTTTAGCACAAACTCTCACAGCGTCAGTGTGTACTGGATAAGCGGTGAACAGCATCGTGGCGAGGACGCATGGAGCGCAGATATCCTCATCACAAGGCGCGTGACGACAGCCACCTACACTGAGCATGTGCAGTGCAGGAGGACGTTGACCAAGTGATAGTAGGCACGCACTTGCCGCCCTTTGACGTAGTAGTTGGTCCTGCGAACGTGGGAAAATATATGTAAAGATATACGTAAGAAAAAAGCTTACAACGTGATGCGTCCCTGCTAAGTAATGAACGGTTAGATATTAATCAAGGCATGCAAGTGAGTGATAGTACAATTTCTTGGGCACTGACGCTTTTACAGTTCTTAAAGCGGATTCATTACGCGATATGTGGCCAGTTCAGGTGTACATATGCTCCAGGTGGGTTTATGGCGTTGATAAAAATACATTTTTCACAACATACGTAGAACTATGAACTTAATACAACGTTGCCTATTAAACCTCCTGGCCTGCGTGGAACGTGCAGCGCTGTCATAATGGAAGCTGCGGGTTTTTTTAACACTGTTCGGGAAGCTGCTGCAGGCACACTTGCAGGGTACCCACTACGCCATAAATCATTGTGTAGTATAGGTAGGCATTCACTATGCCATCCTTCGTCATTCTACGGAGAAGCGTGGTACCAGCTGGACAATTGCAGGAAATTTTGTGAAATTTTTGATGCTGTGGCTGACGATGATGAAGAATTATGACAGAAGCCAGACTCCATATCTCTATCTTCATTTCCAGAGAGCTCGTCTGGCAGCTTTGCCTAGCTGTTCTTTTCGTGGAGCAGATGAGGCAACAGAATGTTATCTCATTTTCTGTAACAGATACTGTACGTTGCGGGAGAGTACCTTAGCTGCTGTTTGCCGACTCTTTAGACTAGATCTAAGTGTACCAATTGTGCTTTCGTTCGGGGTTTCGTCCCTTGGCCGCAATGACGGGAATGTTGCCGATGCCTTGAAAGGGTTTATTAAATGTTCAAAGAGATGTAGATCGTAGAGCGAACTAATGCTACGATCTTCCACATTGCGTTTCTTATTCCGAATTATTATCTCTTTAATTACCCAGCTCCGAGTTACTTTCTATGTTTTTACTAATATATTGTTAGTATTTGAAATTTTGTTACGTTATCATCTTTTCGTCTTTAACTAGACGACATATAAAATAATAATTAAGAATTTTTTTTGAAAATTACCCGGTTCATGGTCAATCAAGCAGCGTGGCTGTGTGCCACTGTCCAAGGCTCTATTGTACTATTTCTAATTTCCACAATACCTCACAGTGGGTATGCCCCACAGCTAACAGGTGAACAAGCACAAGCTTTTGTAATGGTTTAGGGCATTCCATGACCCACTCTATAGCACAATTCACATTGTGTGACACCTGGTAGTTTATTTGCTCTTTAAAACGCGTTATATTATTAACGCGATTCTTTTCCCTACATCAAGCCTGTCTAAGGCTAGTTTGCTACAGAGCATCAAGCAGCGGCGTGGCTCTGTGAAAATTGAAACAGAAAACCCGGGCTTATTTACACATTAACTGCAGGTTGTCAAAAACAAAATTGAATGTCTGAAGAAGGTAAATATAAAGGCGCAATTATACGAGCAAGAGCTGAGAGATACCTCGCGGGTGAATCCCCGACAAAGTGAGCCTTGTCAGATGAAAAGGCATATGCGCGAGCTCACGACATACTAGAGATAGAATGGAATGGTAAAATATTGAGAGAACATAAAGATATTACGAAAGCTTTTGAAAACTATTATCAGGACTTGTTTGCTTATCGCGAACCAAAGGAGCCGGGTTTTGTAGATGAGTTCTTGATATAAATGCCAACACTTAATGCTGAGGACACAAATTTATTGGAAATGTCTATTAGTATAGGGAAAATTGAGAAGGCTATTGATGATCTTGGCATGGGCAAATCACCTGGTTCAGATGGCATTAATGCCGCCTTTTACAAGGCGTTCAAGGAGGATATGGCCACCGCATTGCATGACGTTTTTTTTCAGAGTCTTTAGATCGCGGAACTCGGCCTCCATCGTTTAATCGGGCACACACCGTGCTGATTCCTAAAGGGAAAAAGTAACATGTTTTACGCAAAGTGACAGGATACAGGCCAATCCCGCTAACTTACGTAGATTATAAGGTGTTTATGAAAGTTCTAGCTTGGAGGTTGCAAGGAGTTATATACAAGTTGGTCGGGTCACATCAGACTTGTGGCATCAAGCGTAGGAGCATATTCACGAATATTCATGTTGCCAGGAGCATTTTGGAGTATTGTGACGCTGCGCTTCTAAAAGTAGCTATGTTTCAAATTGATCTAGCCAAGGCTTTCGGCATGGTTCCACACAATATACTCTTCACGCTAGCTGAGTACGTTGGTCTTGGTGTGACCATATGTAAAGGTATTATATTGGCATACGAAAGTTCAATCACAAACTTAATTGTATATGGAGAACTCTCACAGCGCATACAAGTACTTTCCTCTGTGCGCCAGGGGTGTCCTTAAGTCCTTTGTTTTTCGCTCTATTTTTGGAGCCACTGTGTCAGAAAGTTATTTGCCATACAGGGATTAATGGTTTCAGGTTGCAGTCATGTGAAGTGCGTGTTTTGGCATACGCCGACGATATTGCCTTTTTTTGCTGTTGATAGAGAGAGTGTCACTTCGTTATTAAAAATCACTCAAAGGTTTTGTGACACGAGTGGAAGTTTCATGAACAAAGAGAACAGCATTGGTTTATGGCATGGTGATTGGGACCTTACGCCCAGTTCCTTTGGAAATATTCAGTGGCTCACGACACCTAGTCGTTACCTAAGAATACCATTGGACAGGTATCAAGACAGTGGAGCATTTTGGCTTGGAAAGGCTGAAGAACTGCGTGCGACCGTCGAAGGATGGGGCGGTCGTGGCTCATCAATTTTCTTTCGGTCAGCTGTATGCAACGTATTTCTGGCTGCTAAAATTATGTACCTTTTGTAAGTACTTAGTTGTACGCGTAAAAGCATTCACAAAGTCTACAGGATATTCGCCACGTTCATCTGGAGCTCTACGTGGGAGAGAACATCTAGAACGAACTTGTTTCGGCGAGTTAAGCTAGGAGGGCTGTCTCTGTGCCATCTGTTTCTTAACCAAGTAATATCACGTTTCCTGCTCGTTAAAGACCAGGGAGACTCTTTTTTACGTTCTTTATTTCGAACAACGCTGTTACACCACATTCCTGACTTCTTTGTATCTTAAGACATGCGAGAATGACACACCTTGTGACCGTTCTTGCGTGAAGTTGTGTTCTCATATCGTTTCTCAAGGGCGAGGTTTTCGATAGATTACCTAACTAATGTGAAAAGAAAGCGCCTTATGAAAGACCTAATACAGAATGTTCTTCCCGTGCCCCTGTACCGTTAAATGTATGAAAAATCATATGGTCATGACGTACTAAAGCGAGTGAAAAACATGTGTATACCACCCAATGTGAAAACCTTCTTTTTTAAACTTCATACGAGAACCTTGCCAGTAAAAACGTGGCTTGAAGGGAGAGGGGTGTATGTACCATGGGGAGCAGCTGTCTCCTGTGTAACAAACCTGAGAACATTGAACATGTGTTTATTGATTGTAAGAACGCTATTTTCTTTTGGGACATTTTACAGAGGACTTTAAGAAAAGATTCACCTCTTACTTCATATGGAATTTGTTTTTTGCCTTGTGATAGCTCTGTGCAAAATTTGAATGTTATAATTTTACTTGGTCTTCATTCGGTTTGGCGTAGTATGCTATCGTACAGACAATGTGATGTGAGAGTTCTATCCGTAAATGAGTGTTTCGTGGAAGCTGTTATAAAAGTGCGAGATGTGTATAAGACTACCGACAGTGTTGGATATGTAATATCTTTGTTTAACGCGTTATCACGCATGAAACATGTGTGATAGTGATTGTCATATTAGCTTGAGCTGTAGTCAAGAAGGCAATGAAAAAAAGGCGTAGCTCTGTGGTAGAGTACTGCGCTGGCACACAGGGGAATCGGGTTCGAAAATAATTGTGTCCTTGACGTTTCTTTTTTCATTGCTAAGCTTTTTTTTTCGTATTTCGAGCAATAGTGGTTTTAGACACCGGTGACCGCGGCGAACAACGGCGCACGCGACCGCTGTTGTGATCTTATCAAAGCTTTCGCTCTAAAGCGTTATTAAGGTGATGCCGTCAAAGAGCTCGTTTCACTGAAATTCCGGCGTCTGCTTAGCGTCGTTGTCGGCATTGGTGGTGTTGACGTCAGCTTAGGCGTCGGTGTCAATTCTTGTGAGCGAAAAGCATAATCTTGTCCGTGACCAACCGGTCGAGAAAGATGCAAATAGAATAAATAATAACTATTCCCGAGTGCAGGTGAGGATCGAAAGCAGGTCAATCGCGTGACGAGTGGATGTTCTACCACACAGCCACGCCTCTGCTTGGAAATATAGTCAAAATATTTTACTCTGCCGGAAAATCCTTAACATGCTTTACATGCTTTCGTGCTTCACAAACGTATACGCCCGGCATTCAGGCCTCACAATTCATCACGTATTATCGCAGTAATGTTGGCACGGTACGAGCATACATTGTCATCAAGGATCAGCGCATGAGGTTGTCCCAAATAATTTATTATTCAAAGCCAGCCACCGATTATGAAAAGCACACATGTTACTGCACATATTCACTTAGGACTACTTAGTAAATACACAGAAAATTCCAAAACATTTCAAGCGCACAGTTTTTTTTTTCTTCAAAAGCATGCTATTCATTACACATGATACAACCATATGCGACAGGTTGCCTGACACAAGCCACATTCAACTTAATGTGCTAGATTGTAGTAGTGCACAATTTTAGCTACTCGAGCAACCTTGTACACTTAGAAAGTATGCAATATGTGCTTGAAGTGCTCACACGAAACAACATACCGCTATCTCGTTCAACTCCTAAAGGCGAAGCTTAAGGATCCCCCGGTTTCTCCTGCCACGACCACGGAGGGACGCTTTCGTTTCCCTTCTACGCACTTTCAGGTAAGAACTTACTTCTGGTTGTCTTAATATTCAGAAATAGGTTCAGGAAAAAATTAAAGCGCTACGAAATTCATTCTTCTGTTTCAAGACTAATTCATACCTGAGCACAACTTAGTCTAAGAAGACTTCTTATCTATCAGCATAATTATTGAAAAGTAATACGGTGGCGTCGTTGAAAGAGCACACCGTTTTCTTATGAACGTTTTCAATCGCTGTGACACTTCGCGCAGCGGATCCCAATCACTTGTTTTTTTCTACGCGCCCATTAGGATACGCTTCAGTAGCGTGACAAAACGCTGTTGCTTTTCAAGTATTGTGTAGCATTTTGGTTCGTTTGACTAACAAAGTTCTTTTGAGAAAGCTTTGAGGAATTAAAACGGGGCAGATTGTTCACAGATGCTTTTTCTTTCTGCTCTCTCTCTATATAGTGGCGAATCTTCTCGGAAGAACTCGCAATCTTTGTCATCGCTCTATAGTGTTTCAATATGGCTCAAAAGCACTGGCAGTCACGGAAAAACTAATCAATGCTTTGGTTTTGCCGTCTGCAGACGTAGTCGATGCTACCTCTGCACCGGAAGGCGCATGCGGAGGCAAGTAGCGCTGTTTCAATAACATCTTGTTATGAAAACTATTACATAGGGTGCATTTTGCCGTTAGCGCTAATCACCGTACTGCTATCCGTGCAGGTTACTAATTCTAACCAAGCAGCTGCGGTGATTAGCAGCCGCCGTCGGAAGCTACGCCGTTCACGACGTTTTGCACGTACGCGGAATGGCAGCCACGATGAAAATCAATCATTTTCGAAATCACTTATCTTATGTGCTTTCACTGTTCATTGAAGGAGCACTTTGAGGGGGAGCGTCGCACGTCGTGTTGGCTAACTTGGTGCCAGCACTCGTGGTGCGGTGTACATCAATTGTCGACTTTCATTACTGTGTACCTATTCTTGTTATTTTATGCAACGCTATGTGCACCATTTAGCCCATCACGTTGAAAGCGATGTGTAAAGATTTTATCTAATCATTCGTCAAACGAACTGTAAAGATTATGTGCTGATTTCCACCACTATGGTACAACAATACATAATAAAAAGCCTCTGATGCGATCATTACCCTGTTCGGCTGCCCACAAGAAATTCGGGGGTGCGATGACGACCGTGGCGGGCGCACTTCAATGGATGCGAAATACATGAGGCCAATGTACCTTGTGATGTAAGTTCACGTTAATGAATACAAGATGGCTCAAAGCCCTCCTTAACGGTGTGTCTCATAAACGCATCAAACACCAAATATTATTAAAATTATTATTCTTATAATTTTAATAAGGGCACATAGCTATATAATTTAAGGCGCCTAATTTAAAATCACGTAATTACAATCTCTTGGCAGATGAAAACTTAAGGTTATAGACGTCGATTCTTGTGCAGGCGACACAGCAAAAAAACAAAAACAAAAAAACACCACCAACGCTTCAGTCTCAATCCTGATGTGAACTCGGTATTGCCAAGAGCCATCCGCAAGAGAATGTTTAGAGGACTCACCGCTACAGTATACACCCCACCATCTTTCCCCTCTTTCATTTGCATGGAGACATGGTTCCATGCAAAGCAATCTTCAAAGCTTCTTCCTTTAATCCACGCCTCACAAAAGTAAGAAACGTATTAAAGCGAACTGCAGGTACAATTCCCAAGAAGTTTCAGTTCAAGTGCCGACGAGCATCGCACGACATTTAAATTACGGGAAGCTCTCGGACGTCCGTTCTCTCGCGCCGAAAAGCATCAATTTTGGTCGTCATTATCATCATCATTATCGTCATCATCATTATTACTAGCCTGACTACGTCCACTGCCGTCCAAAGGCCTCTCCTATGATCCACCAGTCAAAACAGTCCTGTGCTTGCTGCTGCCACCTTGCTGCTGCCACTAGATATTAGGAAGGTTGCAGAAGCCCGAAAACTTCCTAATCTCATCTGTCCACCTCACTTTCTTTCTCCCCGTCATCCGCTTGCCTTCACTGAGAATCCAGTCAGTTACCCTTAATGACTAACTGTTATTCTGCCTATGCGCTATGTGCCCGGTTTTATGATACTGTAAAAGCGATGAAGTACACACGTGATCAGTTTAGTTAGCTATCTACTTTACGATCAATGCTGCAAAGCTTGCTTAATGAGGAACGAATTTACTTCGTTATTTCCGCCTTTTCAGTTGTATACTTCGTTTGGCCTAGCTGCTAAAGAACACTTCCTCCACACCTATGCTTTAGTTCTTTCTTTCACACTCTCTTTTTTGAGGCAGTTACGTTTTTTTTTTCGAATATAATTCCAGTTCCTGTAACGTGAGTACTTGAAGAGACACCTTTTGACAAGAAGCCACCTTCTTTTTTTTTTTGAGAATTACGACCTCCAGCAGCTGATGTCGGCCGCATCTCTTCAGCACCCTTCTTTCTTTTGTATAGTAGAATTCACGACCTCTCATCCGAAGCCAGACCCCGCAAGTATACAACGGCTTCTGACTGTTCCTGTAGCCAAGCGTTATGTCCTCCTCTAAAGGGACATTTATACCAGCAGGGACTCCGAATGCGCCAAACCCTCACTCAAAAGAATGGGGCTCGCAAATGCAAGCGGTGACTCACCATGATCGTTACTAAACCCACACACAAAAAACAATAAGTTGCCGATGATACGAGTCAGTTTTTGTATTTATGTTGTTATCGTTCTTCTTTTTCTGCGTGTCCGCTTCAACACTAATACTGCATATATTTTTGTGTCACAGCACGATTTATTACAGGGAACATTGTAAATGAGAATAGAGGTGTACCCTAATGCTACGCGTGTTCCTGATGGGAATAGAACGGAATAAATTGTAACGTTGTTTTCCTAGTTTCAAAGGTTCCAAGCACTTTCTTGCATGTTGAAAGTCTAGGCGCGGAGAATGCTATTGCCGCACTGTGACATTGTGGCTGTCTTTTTTTTTTTTATAGGTATTTATGACTCCCTGGAGCCGCAAGTACGGATACCAAAGAATCGTTCCTAAGCACTGCCCTGCACACCATATGTAAATAACTATTCTAAACAAACTCAAAAAATTGCTGCAAAACTGACTGCAAAATTTAGGGAACAAGCAGAACCACAGTTCTGTCCCGTTTGTAACTTCTTTTTTTATTTCCACGCCCATTATCTCGAAGTCTAGACAAGCAGTGCTAAAAATGATATTTCATGCGGAGCCAAGAAGATTTCCTCAGCTAGCCCAAAAAGATAAATATTACGGGGAACTACTGTATTCTCAAAATAAAAGTACACAAGTTGATAAATGTTTATCTTCAAGTTTTTTGGTTATTAACGAATATCAAGCAATCTATTCAAATTTCTTAGAAATAGTATGGCCATTTAAGACAGCTTGATAAATAAATGCTATAATGTAGCATTTCCTTTCCTGGTGTTGTTAAACATTTAGTGTCATTCTGTGCACACGGAGAGTTCGCTTTTGACATGGAAGTGACGTGCGCAAGTTCAGAGGGTCGTGTCTATCTTGTACCCAAAGGACATGCTCAAACTACAACGGCAAGTCTACTTCATTTCACGCTTCAATTTTCATTTCTTGTTTTACTTTCGTATAGATCAATCATTCTCTTCACTTCATCTGACGTCCATCACACTCATGAACACCAAAGCGAAAGCAGAATTGTTGTGTCGTGCTAGCATCCTTAACCTTTCTTGCGAGTCCAGTGTTTCGACGCTGAAGAGCCTCCCGCTGCTCCGAGTGGCGGGTAAGGAGGCAAGGAGGAGGGAGGGGGGGCACCTGGGATGGTGTAGATATGAGCACCGGTGACATCGATTAATCCCCGGGCACTCGTTATAAATGACGACGTGGTTCATATCGAAGGCTTGACTTACAAGTACTTCCGAGTTCCGCCCTCCCTTCTTCTCCCTTAATCTTCGGGTCAAAATCAGTTTCCCCTCATCGATTCGGTCGTTCTCTTTACTCTTTGTTTTTCTCATCCCGGGACACCGCCGACCTGTTCGTTAGCATTTTGTCATTTACGTTCGATATATTGTAGAGAAACAATAAAATAAGAAATGTTTTTGTAGAACCCGAACGCACCGATGTTTGCAGAGCAAGCTGTTAAACCGTTAAACGGTCGATATCGATTCCATTTATGACTTTCGGCCGTCGTGTCTACACAGAGCGTGGCTTCCGTTGGGAAGTGAATTCGAAGTCAGCTGCACTTCTGGTGTATGATGTGCACCCCATATGAAAATATGTGCGATGTGTTCTTTGAATTGCATAAACTGTTAGGCAAGAAGTAAAATGATAGAGGTTTAAAATCGTTGAAGCCCTACAATAAAGAAAAAAATAGCCCGACTGATAATACTCGATATGTCCTGTTTATGTTGTTGGCACTTTATTCAATATGGAAAAGTCGCATGATTGATAGACACGCCGAGCCACCACGGTCGACGAAGGAAGGAAGGAAAATAGAGGGAAAAGAAAGGCAAGGAGGATAGATCCTTCTTCCGAGAAGCAGCTGCTCAAGTGTGGAGTGTTGTTGAGACTTTTGTTTCCGTCCCGAATGGGCTTCTCTTTCTGGACGCTTGTGTGTGTTTGCGTGATTTCTGATGTCATCAAATATGTTGTGCGTAGTTCACAATACCTGGTGATGATTGCATGTCTTAAAGAAAAAAAAAGCCAGCGTGGCTTAGCGGTAGAATACTCGGCTGGCATGCAGTGGATCCTGGTTTGAATCTCATTATGTCAACACATGTCTTTGTTGTTTTTTCAGCTTGAGTTTTTTTTTCTTAGTTCATGCGATAGTGGTTATGGACACTGGCGGTGGCGGCAGTGGACAACTATGGCGTTGTGCGTGACCGTGTTGTGATCCTAACACTGCTTTCATTCTAAAAACTACTTGCAGGTAAATAGTACTTCGAGAGCCATTTTATGAGTAAGATATACTCAATAAACAAAATCAATAATATGCCTATTTTAACCACACCAAAAAGTTTTAGATTTCGTTTCAGTACTTTCAACATCCTACACCACGGCCGTGGAATAAAAATGCCTGCATCCCCACCCAGCGGCGTTGGATGCACCTACTATCGACAGTGCGCGCCTTTGGTTGAAGCATGAAGAATAAAGTTCGCTTTACTTGGATGTGTAGTCTTGAAGGAAATGTTTTGCCGAGTTAAACTGTGATGCTGAACGAAAATACACGCAAACCAAAAGGATGAGAGTGGGAAACATCACGGCAAAAGCGGAGCTCATCAATCTAGGCAAAACTGTCGAAGTCCTTGCCTTCTGTCCTATAGAGACGCTGCAGCGTGTCCCTCGCAGCACGTAGACAATCCCGCCCTCTTTTGTTGTTAAGGAACACGCCAGCTGCTACACATAAACAGTTTATTTTATATTTTTCTTACGTTTCACTCCCTAACTGACTCGACACATCAATTTTGCTCGACAGCTTATACACTCTAAATGTGTGCACTGAAAAGTGATGGCGCATTTTCAGGCGTTCTCTATGCACTGATAACTCATAAGCTCGAAACGAATATTTATTGCCACAGTACGTAAAAATGCCATAGTGCCAATGAAAACAGCATTTGCAGACTTTTGCAAAAAAGCACTCACTAAATATTTTCCCAGGCAATCGATACTGCTGTTTTTACCTTTAGGAAAGAGAGAGACCCAACTAACGACACACTTTTGCTTGAAGAACGAAATCTTTCCCCCCCCCCCAAAAAAAATAATCCGAATTGTTGCTTTATTGCTTGTATGTGTGCGATAGCTCCCCAACTCCCATGAGCCAGGTGGCACAGATTTGTCGGTCGTACGGTAATCCCGGCGCCCTTAACATCATGTCATTCTTCTAGGGATTTAGCACCGCAGACCGCAAGTTGGCTTGAACACAAAACAAGCTTATACACGTAAGGTGTGCCAATTACAAAAAGAAGCGCACGTCATATATTCAGCCATTTTTTGCTCGCATGTCCCAGCGTCGTCATATGCATAACACTCGCTCATACAACTCTGGGACTAATAATTTGAAAAAATCATTTTTTCCTGGCAAAGTTCTCAGTCAAATGCTTTGGCATCTCATGTCACATCAGAAGACTTTTAAGGAACGTTCCTCGAAGCATCTCCGCTAAGACTGCTAACAGTCACTATAAAGCTTTTTTTGTATCTATAGAGTATGATTTGATCGAGCTACTATGGCTGCACATTTACGCATTACTTGACGCGCTTAGTATCTTGTAACTATTTAACGCCAGTTTCATCTTGAACGAAACACCCGAAATAATTCGCCACACAAGCAAGTTGTGGGGAAAAGACAATTGGGCATTCATCAAAGAAAGGCGCTATTTCAGGCTTAAATCTAGAATACTGGATTGGACAAGCAATAGATAACGCAATGTATTATGTAATCAATTATCATTACTTCCGTTCTGAGCGAAGGGACCTCTATGAGAGAAAATGTTTGCTTCATTTCTGTTTAAGGTATGACAAATGGAGATAACTTCTGATTGTTTACATTCAAGAAACGTTGACACCCACGACTCACCCACTTGTACCACACGTCAAATCATTTTATACTATCCGTTCAGCGCCCTCCCCTTCTCATTGTTTTGGTTATTTGCAGCAAGCCCAACCAAGCACCATTAGGCAATATAACTGATGAAAGGTTGTCTGAGCTCGGCTGCTGACTCGAAGGTCATTGGTTCAATTCCAGTGGTCGCATTTCAATAGAAGGAGATGAAATAGTACAGCACCGTGTACTGTGCGACGCCAGTGCGTGTTAAAGACCAGGTGGTGAAAATTACTGGAGTTCTCATCGTGGACAATCCTCCTTGACCATATACGTACCTTCTTAGGGCAGGCTAGTAAAGCTCCACCCTAGAGCTCAGACCCGGACTTGGATTTCAAAATAAAAGTTTTTTTTGTATCTCCACTGCGGCGTCTCTCATAATCATATGGTGGTTTTGTGACGTATAAACCTCAGATATTTTTAATAAGGGTTGTCGGTGATGATGAAAAATAAATGTAGTAAACGCGCGAATATAGACCGCAAAACTGTCGCCCCGAAACATCAGGTGAGCTTCACGCTGTAGGCAACTGGCATAAAGCTCGGTATTCTACCCTTCTGAAAGGGCCCTTCACGGGCTGAGCGCTAACTGGCTCGTTCGTGCCAGCGTGTGCGTGTGTCCAGCGTTGAGTAGAACGTGACAAGCGAGGCAAGGGGAAACGGTCGACACTCGTCAGCGCCCTCTGGTGTGAGGACAGGGAGGGTTGGCACTCTATTGTTCACTGCTTCATGTCTCCCTGCTCATAGCGAAGGCAGCAAGAGTCACGCCCCCGAAAAAGGCACGCACTGTTATTTTTTTGTTTCTGTTTTATCATGTGTTACTTTTTGCATTGAAAGAGGCACTGCTTTTGTAGTCGGGCGCAAACTGCGTAAGCGCAGTCATTTATTTAGTCAGCATCACCATCTGAGGCAAGCGGAACAATAATCAAGAAAGTAGGTGAAAAGACAATTAAAATTTATTTTAAATTTAGGTTGGGGGTGGGGCGAGGGTGATAATAATAAAACCTGCATGCGCCGGCATCATGCCAGTGTTCTTGCGGCTACAGTTACCTTTTTCAGCCAAGTTTATTATCCTTATGGCGTCTACCGTTCCCCACAAATTTGACATAGCGAAAACGCAAGCAAAGTTCGGTGATCTGCAGAGGTGCACAGACGAATAACACCGAGAATAAAATCTTCGTGTCATAATTTTCTTCAACTGTTATTACAGAGTTTGAGCACAACAAAAGTCGCTTACGTTAGCGTTAGCATGCATCTCAGCGCTAACGCTCAAACGAAACACGTGGCAAGCCAACTCGCACGCTTTTAGTATACAGCGAAAGACATTCGCGCTAACTCAAACGCAAGTACCTCCGGAGCCATCCACTTATAAAAACAATATATGCGCTGTAGAAACATCAAGTCCGCCACTAAATCGAGTTTACCACAAGTCACCATTGCAGCGTCTCCGTATCGAGTTGGGTTCAGTGTGGGTTTCACGGCCCGAAACTCATCCTTTTCGTTCGACATGTGCCATGATCGAGTATTCCTCAAGATCTACCCTTATTACGTGGCTCAGCTTTAATTCTGACCGAATTTGACTTATCTTTAAAAAAAAACAAGCGAATAAGTACGGCTCGCTACCAAAGTGTGACTACCTAAAACATGAGCCAAAATTGCACACAAGTTTTATCGAGCCCGCTTCAACCCAAATGAACTGTGGATCTCAAAAACACAGCTGTTTTTTTTCGGCAGTATACATCTGGCGAAGCCTCTATACTCAAATCTAATTCAAGTTCGACCCGTATTTACTTGGGACTGAAGGGTTTTAACAGCGCCGCGTGACGACTACAAAGATTCGAAGTGAATGGCTGTCGCTCCAACAGGCACCGCCATCTTGCCCTACGTAGAAGATTTCTCCAGTGCATTAGCGCTGAACCCTACATTTTAAAAATATCGTTCGTACGTATGAGTTCGGGCTACGTTAAAGTTCTGCACATGCTCAGTTTGGAGGAGGCAACGCTGACGCTAACGTTGTATTCTTGCGTTTGTTATTTCCCGCTACACCACAACTTTCTATTATCTATCCCTCACATGGAATATGACCTAACGTATGCTCCTCGGGTATACCGTTTTTTCTCGGCTGCGTAATCTTCTTGGTGTGTTGTGTCAACGCCAAGCAAATAATGGTTACTGCATATCTTCCAAATACCAAACTGATAAAGGTAAGCTGAAACGAGTTTGGAGCACTGACTGTTTTATTCTTCATTATAACTCCTCCCAATCACCGATATGAAGCACGCTCTCCAAGCAGTCACTGATACAAGCACGTTTTTTTTTTAAGGTAAGCTGGTGAATAATTTTGAATTGCTAAGCTGAGCGTAAAAGAACTGTTCTTCGGAATCTTCCGAACCTAAAGGGAAGGAACGTCAAAATATTTACGGTTACACGTTCGCTCTTTACGTTGTTTTTGTCTTACGGCTAACCGCGAACAGCTTATTATTGGACGAAGAAAGTTGTATGCAAATTTATTATTAAAATGGGTAACGAATATATGCGTATGTTTAGAGCAACTCTGTAACGATTTAGAGTACTTCGTATTTTCTGTGGGTGATTGGAAGGCCGTCCCTGTGAAAAATGGGAGGCAAAGGCTTGTGAAAGAATTCCAGTTAGCTGAATTTTTCGGGCTTAACTACACGCTACCTTGAATAATAGAAATATAAACTGAAGGAAAACGGCTCTCATCAGCCTCAGTACTATACCTATACTTCGACAGTCATTTCATAAGTACTCAGATTCGGGTGCACGTTAAATAACCCCAGGTAGTCAAAATTTCCGGAGCCCTCCAATACGGCGTCTCTCATAATCAAATAGTGGTTTTGGGACGTTAAGCCTCTCAAATCAATGAATCATCAATCAGTCATTTGATAAAAATTGAGATAACTGAGTGAGTGATCCCCTCACGCGTGCCAAGAAGCAACGCATCAGAAGGATTTTTTAAAATTTTTCTTTTCAGCCATTAGTCATCGCAACAACGCTGGCTCCATCTTTCTGATTCGATCAATAAGCGACTGTAGTCAGTTACAGCTTTAAAAGTGAGTGGTTGTTTCTCCTCAAAGGCCGATGGGCACAAGCCTGCACAAAAGGGCGGGTTTTGCCGATTGACGTCATGAGCTGGACGGCCGTTGACCCTGCCAGCAGACAACGTCTCCGAGATAAAGAGCGGGACTACTTCTTTAGTCGCTGAGGTAATCAGTTATCACGCTAAGGTCGTCTGAGCGAGGCCTTCCCTGGCTTATTAAGTGGTATCCAAGTATGGTCGCCTAATGTCCCACTAATTATTTTACCCATTTACACGTAACACGCACTTTGATACAAAACAGCCCTACACGAAGCTGAGAACGATTGAAAACAGCCTCACCACGATTATTCAGAGTTCTCGTTAGGGCTTTAGAGGCCCTGCACGCATGGTACACAAGAAAGAACAAAAATGAGCACATCGTTCCTTCCGACTTACGGGGACTTAGAAAGCCTGTCACCATGACAAACATAGCCATGCCTGAAAGCACCATAAATTGTTCGCAGGTGGCACATCAAGTACTTCAGCGATTGTGGAACGGGTCTCCTCGCTCCACTCTTCCCCATCCCCTTGCTTTCTTGTGTTTCTTCTGAAACGGTGGGACAAAACATGCAAGCATCCAAAAGCCACGCCACGACAAACTCGAACAAACAAAATGTGCCAGAAATTCAAAGGTCAGGCCAGAAAGGTGGCTTAATTGAGGGGTATTCTACCGGATGTTCCCGTACAGTCTCCTTGGTGCTAGACGCGTCGAAACAAAAGGGGTGATGTAAGTCGGGGATTCGTTGTTACCCAGGAGATGGCTAAGGGCAGCAGACTCTCTGCTGAGATAGCCCTTTCCTCTCGCGGAGTGCGGATGGGAGGAAGAACACGCTCCACCCCGACTTTATATTTTTTTTCTTTAACCTGGATGCCTCCACGGCTCTTCCGTCGTCTCCCACTTGGGTGGGCGCCAGTGGATGGTTTCTTCTAGGTAAGTGTCCACCGTGTGGTGTCGTCCGCCCCCAACCACAGTCACGTAGAACAAAAAGAAAGGAGGGGGGAAATTGGCGCCGTTATTTCTGCGCTCTGCGCTTGCTCGTCAAGTGGTTCCGAAATTGGGTGGCCGGCAAAGCGATCATGGACAAAGGAGGAATCTGGCATTCTACCTTGCTTTCACTGGCAGGTGGTCGCACTTCTTAGAAAGCAGAAGAAAATGAACGGTGAATGTTTAAGTATAGTACTTACACAGACATCTATCGAACATGTGTGAGACTTGTATGTCCCTATATTTAATCAGCTATAGTTACCGTGTAGCCCAGCCGACTGTACAAATGCTTACGTGACATATTTCCATCAAGTATACAGTGTATCAAGTAGTAAACTGCCGCCTGAACCTAGAGTACACTACTGGTCCTTGGTGCATATAGTCGGCCCGCCTTCGGTCGAGTCACCGGTGTTGTGGTGCGTCATACACCTTGTGGTGTACCGACATGCGACGTTACCACGACGCCACAAAGCTTTGTTTGTGATGCCACGAATACAACATGTTTTGTTACCAGTGAAGTCACGACTGCGTCGTGCCAGACCACATGGATGCCATGTACTTTGCGATAGCCCTTCAGCCACCGTGGGTCCGCCTGAGCATCACGTGGCGCTGGACCTACTTTTATTAGCTTTTTTGTTTTGGATCATTCGTCTTTGCGCCACCATGTCATGGTGTTTACTCGTGCCTGGCCTAAATGGAAAAGACAAAAAAAAAACACGTGCCCCCGGCACTTTATTCTCACTGGTACGTACCACAACAGTCACACTAAAGGCTGGTGGTGTTTGCACTCGCCGGCTTGTTGTTTTCGGAGCTCCCTCAAACAGAAAGTCTAGCTGGTCGGTAGTCAGGAGCCTGTAATTAATTAGCTGTCACGCTGTAGCGAACGATCAGCCCTGTTATGACTATCAAATTCCTAGCAACACATCACAGCAAGAAAAAAAGAAAAGAAAAACGCGAGGCCAGATTGTGACGCCAAGGTATTGCGCAAAAAATTTGACCTCATCCCGGCGAGAGCCTGGACATTGTAGCGCACTTTATTTTCCCGTAAACATTAGTTTGACTTAGTCTGAATAACTTTCTTCTTTATTCTATTGTGCTTGATTTCCTTCTTACGTGCACTGTCTTCTAGGCATGTAATAATTCTGTCATAAGTCATTGCTTTGACTGCATAGTTCTTCTACTTCCAAAAGTAAATAAAAAAGGTATGCCAAGCCAATCTGAACGACTCGATTGCTGATACATCGTCTGATCCATTGCAGGTGTTAACCAGAGCTGTACAAGCCGCCACGCAGTCAAGCTGGGTAGAGGAGAACCGACCACATCCAAATTTACATCTTCTGCGTCTGTGGGCAGCACGCCGTCGTGCAGAGCTGGCCTTAAACCGAGATCCGGCAGCCGCTGAGCTTCGTGATAACCTCAACAGACTCACCGCTGCGGCGCGTCGCTGCGAGAAGCGTCTCGCCCGCGAACGGTGGATGGACTGGTGTGCGTCACTCGGTCCATCGTCTTCAACCGCCTCAATATGGCGAACGTTCCGGAGTATGGAACTAGGCACCCGTACGCCGGACCCAGCGGCCAGTGCGTGTCTGTCTTCTGGATGCACGCCAAGCCAGTTCGCTCCAGAAATAGTTAAGGCTTTCTTCCCGGCCTACAACCTGGCCCCACCACAATTCGACTGTCCGTGTAACCTGCCTCCGGAGGTTGGCGTGACTCCCAGTCCGTCGGACATCGAAGGCATGCAAGCGCCATACACGATGGCGGAGCTCCAGGCAGCAATTGACCAGGCAAAAGTACGCAAGGCACCAGGACCAGATGGGATCTCCTATGAAGTGTTCAAGAACATGGATGGCCCTGCACTGCAGTGGCTGCTGGACACGCTTAACGCAGTCTGGACGACCGGAGGGCTGCCTGAATCGTGGAAGCATGCCGAAGTTGTGCCGATACCTAAGCCGGGAAAGCACCCGAACAGCCTCTCTAATCTTCGGCCGATTGCTCTAACGTGTACGTTGTGCAAGCTTCTTGAACGCATGTTGGCGTCGCGCATCTCCTGGTGGCTGGAAAAGCACGCCTGGTACCATCCGGCCCAGATTGGCTTTCGACCGCACCTGGGCACGGAAGATGGCCTAGATCATTTGACGTCCATGGTGCTTGTGGGAAGAAGATCAAGCAGCATTCGAACCCTTCTCGCCATGGACGTTCATAAGGCCTACGACAACGTCAGCCACTCTGCGATCAATCACATAATGCAATGGCTTCAACTTCCGCCTCGCGTCTGCGACTTTGTGGAGTCTTTTCTGGCACACCGTACCTTCTGCATCAGAGTAGGCAAGGAACGAACCGGACACTTTGTAATGAAGCGGGGTGTACCGCAGGGCTCGGTTCTAGCCCCGATAATCTTCAATATTGCCCTGTTGCCCCTCGCGTGGCAACTAGCACGCATTCCAGATGCCTTCTTCCTCCTGTATGCCGATGATTTGACTGTGTGGACACTACATCCAGACCTTCAACGCCAGCAGGAGGCACTCCAGAGTGCTCTCGACAAGGCGTCGGACTGGTGTGCGCGCATAGGACTGACACTATCTGCCACGAAGACTGCATTCATGTCTATCACCAACAGACGAGGTCGCCGTCGCCTCCTGCAGACGCCGATATGTTTGAGCCTAAATGGCCATACCCTCACCCCTGTATCCACTATACGTGTGCTCGGGGTCGAATTGGACGCATCTGGCTCTGCGAATGCGTGGGTTCGCTCTGCTCGCCGGAAGAGTGCTAATACCCTCCATCTCATTCGTCGCATCTCTCAAAAGACGGGGGGTGCCTGTTCTCGAATGGCCCGTATCTTGGTGCGATCAATCCTACAACCTCGGCTCGTTTATCAAGCTCAGTTTCAACGACTGACTTTGAGAGACTGGGACTTGCTCGAAACCGCCAACCGAGATTCCATGAGGGCGATTACATGCCTTCCCCGTATGACACCTATCACGACCCTCCAGGCGGAAGCGCAGCTCAACACCATCGACGAAATTGTACACCAGCGTCGAGTCGCTCGCTACCTAAAGAGTCAAGCTGTTCCTGCGGCGGCAGCTCTAGCTCACTACTATGGTTC
Source organism: Rhipicephalus microplus (assembly GCF_043290135.1). NCBI lineage: Eukaryota > Metazoa > Arthropoda > Arachnida > Ixodida > Ixodidae > Rhipicephalus > Rhipicephalus microplus. Next base: position 5,987,121 of record NW_027464598.1, on the reverse strand, counting down.
AACGCTGCCACAGCCTGACGCACCCGTGGCAGAAGTTCCACCATGGCTCAAGGCACAGGCCAGTGACAACCGACCACTGACCCGCCTGCGACAATCCACCCGACAAGCGGCGCAGGAGGGCATCGTCACTACCACCGAGAACTCACTAGCGGTATACGTAGACGCAGCTACCGATAATTGCGTTCTGCACACCAGTCTCGTATGCCCCGCGCAACCTGAAATCCAACATATCTGCTCTTACGTAACAGAGGCACCGTTCCCATCCGTATTAGCGGAGCTCACTGCTATACGGGACGGGTTAACAGTTATGATATCCAAAATGGATTCTTTGTCACACGATAAATTGCTTGTATATACGGACTCCACGCAGGCAGTTCGAGAGCTGCGAAAAGTGACCAGCTCCATCGATATAGCCTCCGATATACACCGACTGATCCACTCATGTGCCTGTCCTGTCCGCGTTCTGTGGACCCGCCGGTCTGCACCGGCTCAAGTGGAAGCAGATGCCGCTTGCCATCCAGCGACTGTTCAACACCCGCTGCCTCTACTTCGTTTGTCCCCGAAGGACAGCTTGCTTGTGCACAAAGAAACCCTCCGGCGCTCCACGCGTGCTCTCATTCCTCCGCGTGGATCTGACCTTCCCGGCGGCTTAACTCGCCGAGAGGAGGTTGCGCTCAGGAGGATTCGTGTGGGCGCCGCCTTGACTCCTGCAATCCGGGCTACATGGACATCTGGTGCACAGCCTCCCCCAACGACGTGCCCATTCTGCGTTGCCCCAGCCACAGAGGCAACGCTTGATCACCTATTGGGAACCTGCCCGGGCCTTCACCAGGCTCGCACTCGCCACCTACGCGGCCTTCACCACCACCCCGGCCGACCACCTGACTTGACGCGCTGGACGCACGGTCCACTGCATCGACAACTCCTGGCCTTCATACAGGAAACAAAACTTTTCCTTTTTATTTAACTGATGCCGTAGGGCATACTAGCGCCAATAAAAAAAAAAAAAAAAAAAAAAAGCCAAGCCAATCAGGAAATTTGCTACCTTCAACTGAGTTGTTTGGCGTTGATCGTTGTGTATTGCTTTGCTGTAATGGCGGTCATTCAGATAAAATCAAAATGTGTTCTCGTAAGTGGTAATCACCTACAATGCGTAAAAAATGCTTGAACCAATAGCATATACGTGACTAGTGGCTGGTGTGTAACATAAAAAAAAAGACATGAGAGGTGAGCAACGCACATGATATGGTACGTTTTATACATGCACATATATATGTTTACAAATTAGTGCATACGGTAACCCATATATAGATATATAGAATTGCTAAAACGATACTCACATTATTTTTTATGTTTTGATGATTCCCCACACCCCTCACCTCTCAGCTTGCTGTGCGAACTGCACAGCTCAGCAAGTATTTGATACAAGGACAACTGCAGTGATTACCCTCCAGGATTGGGGTACTACGTTCACCAAACTTTCACTGCCTTGCCACGTTTTCCGTCATTGGAAGGGAACTTACACAGTTGATGCGGTAATAATAAGATCTTCTTCCCACATTGTTCCGAGCTTTTCCCGCAGCTTTTTCGAGAAAAAAACTATAGAATATGTTGTTTAACTATGCCGCCCAACTGGAGGGACTGGTTAGCTGCCACGAGTCATTACGCGCGCACAGGGTGTTTCTGAGCCCTTCCTCCTTGGGGCCTTTTCTTTTAACACTCGCTTCTCGGTCTCCGCCTAAAGATCAAACTGGCGTATACGAAACAAAGGTGGTCGGTTAAGCACCTTATCGAACGCCGGCCGACACGAACGCGGAGGCCTGAAGAAAAGATAACTCTTATTTGCAATTCGTAAACGCCGATGAAGCCCCCCGAGTTCTTGAGGGGCCTTTAGTAAGGCTAAACTTCCGGGTTGGTGGAAGGTTTTAAAGAGTGAGGCAATAAAATAATAAATCTAAAAGCTTTACTTTCATTTAAAAAAAGCCAAGTGCGGCTTTATACTGGTGAGAATAGGAATATTTAAACCGAAAAGTGCCTGATGTATTGCTAATTTTGCTCGTTATGCGTCGGCTCAGTGGAGCGCTGGCCAAGCGTATAATATCAGCTGTGCAGTGAGGCATTCTCAGCCTGCCATATTCCTGTTTCCTTGGTGTCCTTGTGTGCCTGTGTTTGAGCACGTACGGCTAATAATAATAATAATAATAATAATAATAATAATAATAATAATAATAATAATAATAATAATAATAATAATAATAATAATAATAATAATAATAATAATAATAATAATAATAATAATAATAATAATAATAATAATAATAGTAATAATAATAATAATAATATTAATAATAATAATAATAATAATAATAATAATAATAATAATAATAATAATAATAATAATAATATAATCTTTTGTACATATTATGAAGTTTATTTCACCATTTAACGTTATTCGGTGCTCGCCGTTTCATACAACTTCGTATGCAAGAATAAACTAGCAATAGCGTACCATCAATACCGACGCGTTCCACAATTATTATTTGACACTCCGGACCATTTAGTTTGACAAAGATAGCATGCATGCTTTAGCTCTCATTCAAGCAAGTTGCTCTCACTCACTTCTTGATGTAGCTGTATTGGTGCCGTCTATGTTAACAGTAAAATATAAACAAAATTAAGATGGGCAGTGTTCGGTCAGGTTTTTTCTTGATTTTTTTATGTTGAAATAAACCGTGTTAGCAGCGAAGATCATCAATCGTATATTTCACTACTCGAGCTCGTTGGGAGTTTCAATGCTAGTCTTATTTCGAGAACTAACTCGGAGATCTTCCTTTAGTGACATCTTCATGCCCTTCAGCATTCAGTTCGCGTATATATGCACTGCACCATCTGCAGAAAACTTTAGGCCAACATTTTTCTCGCAGTTTAACTACAGTGATTTCTAAACAACGAGTTGCCATGTCTGGCGGTAGCATTGGTCTTTTACTAGCTTGCGTGTCTAATCTTTAGGTTCATAGAATATTTTAATATCAGATTCCAAGATCAAAATTCACGATATCATTATTAGGCACGCCCGTAGGTGGAGGGTTGAGAAGGTATCTAGCATCAAGCGCTTATTAACGTGCACCAAAATGTTACGTGTAAACCGACCTTTGACATTTCGTTAACATCGAAGTGCGACTGCCGCGACCGATATTTTATGTGTGACATTCAGGGCAGCAGCTGATCACCGTAAATTCTGTCTAGCACGGTGGACAAGTGAGTGAGTTGGCTTCTAATAATTTTGGTGTGTGTGTTTAAAAGAATCGCCCTTGGGGTGTCAGATGGGTGATCGGAGATTGCAGAAATGCCTGTACGTGCTCGCGTTTGATAGAGTGCCATCTAGCTTATACTACAATTAATGTTACTTTCTACTATTTACAATACGTATTTTCACCTGAAAGTGAGCACTGTTCTTGGTTCGAACACCCGAAATAGTCGAACACCCGAAAGCTTCGTGACAAGTACTTATTCAACACAGTACTTCCCCTCGCTAAATTTCGCCAAACGTTTTGTGCCAATCGGCAAATTGGTTTCAGTTTGCCATTTCAACTTCCCCTTCTCCTTCAGTGCAGAGCTTTCGCAAATATAATAATACTCAGGGGGCGTGGCCACAAGATAGCGTCATGTAGGAGGCCAAGCCTGTTGTTGGATAGAACGACAAAATCATATAAAACAGAACCACTGAGAAACATAGGAAGCCAATGCAGAATTCAAAAAAGATTTATAAATAAAAGATGCTCGGCAATAATCAGCGTTATTATATGAAAAAGCAGATGCAAGGGACATCGCATATATTAGTTGTCATTCCTCAGCCAAAATTGAAATGAATGCTTAGAGGATTAATTTATGAAACGATTAACATACCAGCACTAGCGTGCTCAAGTGAAAGACCAAGCTCGGTGTCTGAAAAAATAGGAACTGGTGCAACGGTGCGACTTCGTCCCGGACACTGCACGTATCCTTCTTTCTGTACCTCATTAAATTACACTTTATGTGGTATTGTCAAGCTGTAATGTTGTACAATGCCTAAAGCTAATCCTGTTTCATTGGTTAGGCCAATGGCCAATTTCTTTATTATTGAGACTATCTCCAAAGTGGTAACAATGAAATTGTGGTCCATTGGTCCTCATCAAGTGTTAGGCCTACGGGCGGCTTTATACTCTCTAATAGTAGAGTACAATGTATTCTTAATTATTAAACACGTTTCCTAAACACACGAAGTTGATTGATATGCGGGGTTTAACGTCCCGAAAGCACCATATCATTATGCGAGACGCCGTAGTGGAGGGCTTCAGAAATTTCGACCACCTGGGGTTCTTTGACGTGCACCCAAATCTGAGCACACGGGCCTACAACATTTCCGCCTCCATCTGAAATGCGGCCGCCGCAGCCGGGAATTGAACCCGCGACCTGCGGGTTTGCAGCCGAGTACCTTAGCCACTAGACCACCACGGCGGGGCATGGGTGTCACATGATACTGCACGTAATTACTACATGTGTTATACGAATGAAAGTTCGGTATTTCTTAGTATTTGTGAGAACTCTGCTGTCTTCTAAAAAACGTGTTAATGCTTTTCGAGCGTGCGACTGTAAAACTGCTGTTGGCCACGGGCCCAGAAGTTTCTTTATGCTTAAAGGTCTGTGGTCTTATGCCAACAGTTCGGACTTAAGACGGCGTCTCGGCGTGTCATGATGTGGACAGTCTACGAGAAGCTGACATACGTTTTCATCTATAAATACACATTCGCATTCGGGAGCTTCAGCTCTGCCAATTTTGTGCCAAAAACGTTATGTTTATGCGGTGCCTAGCCTCAATTGGTGAATTAGAGTTTTCATACTTGTATCTAATGCAAGCGTGATTTTGAATTCAATAAATGAATCGATGTGATATAAATCGCCGATCTTTGTACTTTGGTCAAACCAATTAGTTTTGCTCATTCAGAAAGTTGTAGTCTTTATAATACTACGCAATTCATTTTTCGAAATTGATGAAGAAACAGTAACGTCTTTACGATGTGCTTGTCGTGCTGCTTCATCGGCAGCTGTGTTTCCAGGAATGTTGCAGCGGCAAGGTATCCACTGGAATTTCATGTTATGTTACACCTTGTTTGCTTTGGTGAGCTCTTTCAGCGTTTCGTATGTCATTCTATCACTTAATACTGTCGTATTTGTACTGGAGAATGATCTTCATGCGGCCTGTGAGTCACTGAAAATTACCCATTTTCTAGCGTCTGCTGCCGAGTTTATAAACTTTATATCACACAGAATAGCGAAGGGCTCAGCTGTAGTAGACGACGTCATGCGACATAATTTAAACGATTCCTGGGCCCGGATTCACAAAACTCACTTACGAAAACATTTTTGCGCAAGAGAAATTTTGTTGCGTAAGTCGATTCACGAAACGAAAAAACGTCGTAAGAGGCCATAGTTGTCACATCGGCCACTGCAAATAAAGCGCGCTGTGACTGCCAGGGAACATGTCAGCGATGGTGATGCAGTTGCTATATTTGCTTACGTCACTGAAAAGTGCTCGTAAGTGAATTCACGAAGCGAAATTGTGCGTAAAAACAGCATGGCTGAGAGAAAATCCCAAGAGTGGTCCGGACCACTCTTAGGAACAATGTGGCTACTTAGAACCTGCTGCCGCAGCGGTATATTTTGTTGACCTGGCTGGTTTTGAGTTAATTCACGCCCATTAAGGGCTGCCTGATGACTGCTGGTGCGTTTTTATTTCTTTCGGCGCTTTGAGCTTCGCGTGTTGTTTCCCTTGTACGCAGTGAATGGTGTTGACAACCACCACCGTCCAATAAGTTCGAAGTCGCAGTAATTGAAGAATTTTATTTGGCGTCAATGGCATAAAACTACGCATGTAAAGATTTGTGGTTGGATGAAAACCAATGTGATACGTGAATGGTCGGTGCATTCGAACGCGACATGACATAGGATCAATCTTATTTGTTATGTTGTTGTGTTGCGCCCCATCTCATCCAATTAAAAGTGCGACTCGAGATCCTTGCCTCATTGGTGGAAATTACCACCAAAGAGGTTAATTGGAGCACACTCTTTGCACGCTATTGGAAATAAAAATGAGAGGAAGTTTTCAGTGAGTGGTTCATAAAGTTTGTGCTCTTGTGTACTTTCATTGGCTCTAACTGTCCAATGGTTGCGATCTCTGAAATACAGCTGTCGATACACTTTGGGACGATCTGGAACAAAGCGTACTTTGTAAACTAAAGCCTATTAGGGTGCGCGTGATTACGCATGGAACTACAAGCAAATCATGCATCTTCACCCTCACTGTTCAGACACCAATATGGACCATGATAATATGGCAAGCAATCGGAATAAAATGACCTTAGTAACTTTGTATGACACCGAAAATATGCAAACCCTCCCGATTCTGGAGCAAACCTTGGCTGAATTCATCCCTGCGTCAATTACCAGCCAATTAACTTGGCGCACGAACATCAACCAAAGGTAGAGCGAGCCACTGACATCTATTTTGTGCGACGCAGCGGCCACTTGACCTGAGAATAATAGCGTTGCGAAGGCGAATCCCCTGTCGCATTCTCTGATCGAAGCAGACGACAAACGCGAGCAGACGACGGCTTGGCCGGCAGGCACAGTTTGTGATTGGTTGTGAAGCAATACCCTCTACATCAGCTCACTCCGTGACGTTGCCAAAACACTTCTTTCACCTGGCACGCCTGTCCTGTTCGTCATATCACCCCCCTCGCACATAAGAGAAATTTTTTTTACGCCGTGAAAATAGTGCAAGTACTTTCTAAGAGCTCTCTTACGTGCGGTGCAGTTGTCGAAAACAACATGGCGTCGTAAACAGCATATCGGTCAGTGCGACTTTCAGCAAATGCTTCTCGCACGAGTTACTTCAGCGTTTGACCGGATGTGTTGTTATTACAGCAGCTCTTTCAGTGCGTGTGAGCAGTGCGGAAAGCTGTGGCAGTGCAATGGTGTACGGTGAAGCGCAGCGTAGCCTATGCGTCGGTGTGGTTATCAAGCGGGGATCGGCGTCGATGTATCGACGGCAACTAGCACTCGAGAAGCCTGCAATGTGTGTTTGTGTGCCGGTAACAGTTCGTTCGCTTGACTTTCCAGTCTCTCAGTTGGGTGCTGTGCGACATTTCGGATTGACAGCGTTTTGACAGGTTACTTGAGTGACCCCAAGTACGTACGGAAACGTATGAACTACGCGCTCGGTTCTTGCTTCGCCACTAGTTAGCCCGTACGCTTCTATTTACTTGAGAGCAATGTACTGTTCGGGAGTGAAACGATGTTCGTTGTGAACAGTGATGCTGTGTTGACGTTCCAAGACTTGTGAACAAGCTGTGCTCGTGTGACCGAAAATTGAAAGACAGCGTTGATAACTGTTTTGCCCGGCGAAGTTGTGGTGGGGCAGCTTGGCGCTTTTGTTTATTAAGTCGTCACTTCTCCTTTTTGTGATAACCATAGTCCTAGCGCTGTGATGTGATCAACCAAAACTGCGAGATGCTACATTCTGTTGTGGATCGTGTTACTTTGGAAGCGCGCCTAGACTGTTCTTCGGTAACAACTTGAGAGTTCTATGTGGCAGCGAGAGCCCGTGAACGTCAAGCTTCCCTTCGGCCCCCAGAAAAAGCAAAGATTTCACCGGTGCCTTGCTTTGGATGAAGTTGTAGGCCAATATCGCCTAACTACAGGTTTCGGAGTTCGTCTGGCCATCGTTTTTCACGGCACTAGAGCCTTGACAACAGCCGGTCATGGCCAGTTCTTACACTTTATCAATGGACGTGCACGCCTGACCAGCCCTTCATTGCTGTCATTGGCAGCTTCCAGTCGGCAGATGCCCTTTGCCTGATGGCCGTACTTGGTTCCTCATGACACCGACGGCTACTAAATGCTGCCATCGGTGAGTTCACCTTGCAGAACTAAATTTCACCAGTACTATAATTTATGCAGTTCTATAACGTGTGCAAGTTTTTAAGCCCATCAGATGTAATGTTTCTCTATGGTAAGTTGAAGCATGAAAAATATACTACTACTGTTATATACATACATATATTATGGAGCAAATACATAAAAAGTTTTTTGTGATTTGATACAAGTGAGCTCTTTTTTGATTATGAGGTTGGGCCTGTCGATTGACCACGTTTGATAGTTGGAAAGTTAATGTGAATTTATTTTTCAGAAGCCAGGTTGCACTTAAAAATTTTATGTTATTTTATGTTCCAGCAATTCTGCGGAGTATATTCACTAGCGTATTCACCTCGTTTTCGAGTTTCGTTGTGTGAGGTGCTCATGATAGCTGCCTATCAAGCATTACTCCGAGAAACCGATGCTGTGTCACAATTGTTAGTGGTTCTCCATTTGAATTGAGATTTAAGTTCTTTAACTTCTTACGGGTGAAAGGCAATACGATAGAATCAGTCATGTTTTATTTAAAAAGTTGTTGATAATGTTTATGTCGTCTTGCAATGTAATATGAATTAACCGTACGTCCATGCCAGATGCCCAAATGCACACATCATCTGCACATAAGGAGCATTTCAACCTGGAAGGCAGTCTTTTGGCTAAATCAACCATAACACAGTTGAAAAGAATAGGGCTGAGTACGCTTCCTTTTGGCACTTCCTGTCTGACGTCGTGTTCCGCCTTTTTGCTTCCCTCGTGTGAATGAATATTTTGCGACCTGATAAAAATTTAGATACCCACCGCAAAGTCCCGCTGGACAGTCTCAGTTCCAACATTCTCAGCAGAACATGATTGTGACTGACTGTGTCAAATGCCTTTTTCATGTCTAAGAACACTGCGATCGTAAATCTAGCAAAGGCGCGTTCATGCTTCACATACGTCCATTGCATTCATTGCATTCATTGCATCCATTGTGCATCTCAGTTTCCTAAAACCTGTTAAGTAGTTGGAGAATCCACCAGTTTTGTTTCACCACCATGGAAGACGCGCATCAATAATTTTTTCAATTTCCTTGCATAGACAGCTTGTCAGACTAATGGGGCGGAAGGATTCAAGGTTCAAGGGTGTCTTTGCCGTTTTTAAGATCGGAATGGTGCGAGGAAACTTCCACGACTCGAGTACAATTTCTTGCATCCATAGATTATTGTAAATATCTGAAAGATAAGTTGTGCATGTGGGCCCAAAGTTTTTTAGCATATTGTACGTAATGCCGTCCAGTCCAGAGCCCAATTTTTGTCGACATCATGCCATAGCACAATGCAGCTGCGTTAACGTAAATACAGGGTCTATTTGACGGTGCTGGGCCGAAAAGCCAGCATTATTTTCTGGCTGGCTAACGTGACAGAATTATCAAATGAGGCACATTGTGATGCGGTGGGCCCACTGATAAGTTGACAAAATTAATCTGCTACCACAACTTCCGGTTTGTCCAAGGCTGCAGCAAGAGCACGAAATGGGAAGCTCTGTGCTACAGGGCCACAAAATGCTCGAATTAAAAGCCAAGTAGTTGGAAGAGGTGTGTGAGGAGAGAGCGTGCCACAAAAATCACGCGAGCGTCGTTTACCTAAACTTTTTAGTCGTCTGCGCATTACACTGTGAATTTTGTATGCTTCTAAACTTCCGCTGTGTAGATGTGCCTTTTCTGAACGTCGTCTGATGGCTCTTAGGTGTTCACACTCTTCATTGACTGCAGCATAGTCTTTCGGAATCGAGACTTTCTTTGTACAATTATTCGCATTATCTTGCAGAAATTTAGTAAAGCTTTCAACTGTCGTGAGTTCACTATTTTGGTTTGTTAGGCGATAACAAAAAACTTTCTAGTTCGTCTATTTGCTGTAGCGTCTGATGTTGTCATTTCGCAGGTAGAGGTGATTTATAAGATTGGGGAAATGGTCACTCTCACGTGTTTCTACATCCGTTGTCCATTCCACACCACTCACTAGATCTTAGGAACACATAGTTACGTCGATGCAACTCGAGTAATTATTCCCTCGGAGAAAAGTTGGGGACCCATCATTATTATTGTCAAAATGCATTTGCCTGCGCCACACTCAACAATGTTCCCACGTGCATCACATCGATCACTACCCCAGATTATGTTGTGCGTATTAAAGTCTCCACATATAAATATATATGAATTAGAAATATTGAAGATATTTGCTAGCTCTTCCACCGAAATGCGGCTTGAAGGTGGTAGGTAAAATTTGATCACTGTTATGCACTGCTCAAAGGATACTATGCAAGCGACGAATTCCGGGAAGTCCGAATCACTTGAGTGAACTTGGTGAGAAGGTAGGCTCTTTCTGACGCAAAAATGCACTCTGCAAGGACCACTTCGACGAGATGACTTATATATCATGCAGTTGGAGAGACAGAAATTGTGATTCATTCCTGCCTCTTGGATGCAAAGTATTGGAAAGTTACATTGCAAAAGGAGTTTACAGAGGTCAGCACACTTCTTTCGAAGACTATTGGCATTTCACTGGTATTAGGAGACATCTTCAGAGCGCGTATTCATATGTTACTTGTCGCAGGTTTGACCCGGATTGTTGGCACAATAGTGCTTCCAGAGGCAGCAGGGCTTTTACTTCTGGCAGGTTGTTTGCTTGCGGTAAAACAGACAGGATTGCCTTTAGAGCTGCGAAAAGCATTGGTAGAATCAAAGGCATCACTAATGCAGAGGTACGGTTCCCATTCAATGGTTCAGTTTCTGAGGCCTGTTGAGAACGACGTGACGTTTCGATGTTGTAGTTGGGACGATCGATTGATTGATCGATTGATTGATCAATTGATTGATTGATTGATTGATTGATTATTTGATTTATTGATATGCGGGGTATAACGTCCGAAAACCACCATATGATAATGAGAGACGCCGTAGTGGAGGGCTCCCAAAATTTCGACTACCTGGGGTTCTTTAATGTGCACCCAAATCTGAGCACATAGGCCTACAACATTTCCGTCTCCATCGGAAATGCAGCCGCCGCAGCCGGAATTTTATCCCGCGACCTGCGGGTCAGCAGCTGAGTACCTTAGCCACTAGACAACCGTGGCGGGGCTGTAGTTAGGGCGAACACTGGCGCTGTCGGTTCTGCTACTTTCCGGCTGAGGTCACCTGGGCGTTCGCAGCTTTGACGCGTTAGTTGGGTTTCTTGAATGTACTTTTTGTGAGTGGTCTTTCGGGTATGTTCCTGGCGGTTCTATTGGTGATTCTCCTGGCGTGTTTGTCGGCTGTTGTTGTTGCGGTGTGCGCTGAGGTAGATCACGTACAGGATGAACAATCTCAAGGTTTGGATAGGGTTTATTGAGGCACGGTTTTCTTCCATAGATAAGCTCATGCCGACGCATTTTGGCAGCAGCTTTACTTTGCGGGCAGCATGAATATTAGGCAGCATGATTACCTGCACAGTTTGCACACTTAGGCTGAAGAGCTGACTTGCACTCATTATGGTGGTGTTCTTCTGAGCAGATCTTACACCGGCGTGTGTTACGGCAACTTTTCGCCATGTGTCCGAATAGCTGGCAGTTATAGCACCGAAGTGCTGGACCAAGATATTCTTCCACTGGGCGACTGGTCAATCCTAAGTAGATTCTTCCTGGAATCGGACGGTTATCTCGAAAAGTCAGAATCACTGAGTGAAGTGGACGCGACGTTACTCCTTCATCTTCCTGGCGGTAGTATTTCATTTGTCGTCGCACCGATATAACCCTTGCATCTCTCAAGTGCTCTAGGAGTTGTTTATCTGAATACTGCAGAGAAACATGTTTTACTTTCCCAACGTTCCGAGTGTATGAATCTGGGATGAAAGGCTTAACCTCCAGGCTGCCTACATTCGAAAGCGTCAGAAGACGCTTCGCTGAAGCTAATGAAGCAGCGCTGATACTGAAGCTTTCATCTCTGGTCGTTCTGAATGACTGCACTTTTTCTTTAGCACCGGAGACTACTTCAGCTGACACTCGATTGGAATTCAGTTTTCAGAAGCTAGCACCTTCAGCTGTTGGAAGAAAGACGACTAGAATGCCCTCTGCTCGTTTCTTCTTATAAACAACCAACGTAAATGGTTTATCTTCGTCCATGTCTTCTTGATTGATTTGATTGATTTGTGGTGTTTAATGTCCCAAAACCACTATTTGATTATGAGAGACGCCGTAGTGGTGGGCTCCGGAAATTTTCGCCACCTGGGGTTTTTTAACGTGCACCCAAATCTTGAGTACACGGGCCTACATCATTTCCGCCTCTATCGGAAATGCAACCGCCACAGCCGGGATTTGATCCCGCGACCTGCGGGTCAGCAGCCGAGTACCTTAGCCACTAGACCACCGTGGCGGGGCGTCCATGTCTTCTTCATCGCTTAGGTAATAAGTTGACGTTTTATCGTCGAAATGATTATCTTTTAGGCAAAGCTTCTTCCTCGCAGCTTCATCGTCTTCCTTTGCTGCTTTGCTCGCTGGAGCCATTTCGCGGTTGTGAATGAGCAAATGGGCCGGCTTTATGATGTTTGGGCACGCCTGTAAGCCCCCAGGCTTTTCATTGTGTCCTGCAGTACCACTCATGTGGGTTAACTCGCTTGGACGAGCATAAGGCTCATGGCGATGGCTACCAACCACCGTAGTGGTCGTGTACTAGCTAAGTTTTTGATAAAGGAACCTCGTAGCTGTAAGGCACCAAGCCCTGGAAGTCCTCACCCGACGTCTTATTGGTACACCGGGGAGAAATGGATGTCAGCGTAATAGTCCAAGAAAAGAGCACAAATTGAACACTGCACAAAAACAGCGACCGAAGATAACCATTTCATGCATTGCAGCACGCCTTCCGCCGAACATTTTTAGTTTTTTAGGGGGGCGTAACTTAATCAAACGCATCAAAATGAAACACTAATCACGTGAGGCAACATCTTTTGATATAAGAGGACTAGGCACACACGAAGTGACCTTCCGATGAGATATTTTATTTTGAAAAAGCCAGCCCAGTATGCCGATTAGCACTAGCGAGGTAACACAAAGGCAAGACTAGAGGTACTGACTAAATGAAAGAAGGTCTCGGAAGGATTAATTTCACAATCAAAAAACAGGGTGCTCTACTGTGCCTTAATGCTCATTTTCCTTTCCGCAAACGTGCCTTTGCGTCTCTGCGAAAGCAAACGCCACCAGTCATCTTAACCTAAGTAACAAGAGAATGACAAGAGTGAGACTGCAGAAATGCCAAGAAAATAGCAAATCTATAATGATAAAAAATTAAGAAAATGTGCACTAAACACTTGAATGCAGCTAGTTGGGCCGTTGTACTTTCCTTGTCGGGAGATATTCAGCGTGGGCTTCTGCTGCTTTGTGAAAGAATTGTCGCGTGTACAGAAACCAAAAGAAAAAAAAGAAACGTTATGTTGTGTGGGCTTCCAGTGTAGTATGGTAATTAGGGCACACATGAAGCCCCAGCCCATGCTAGCAATAAGCCCAAAGTAATTAGAATACCTTTGTTGTTCAAGTGTGCACCTAGTGATAAAGAGCGAAATTTTTAATGAAGTCGCTGAGGAAAGAAAAAAAGCAATAGATAGAAAGAAAAGACGAGGGTATTTTTCATAACGGTCGCTTTGGGAAGTTGGTTTTGAGATAACTTAATCGTGCGAACTGACAGAGCATGGCACTGCAGTCAGTAAGTCTTTTAAAGGTGAGGGAAAACACGCGGTAATTTGCTGACAGCGCGTCTCCTGTAGTGCTAGGTGCGAATTCGGTATGTGTACCTGTAATATTTAATATGCATAATAACCCCCTTAGATGAAATTTGCATCGCCATGGTGTTCATACGTGCTGTTTTTGTTAACGACAAGGAGCATCGATCGAGCGAAGGGCTCGTTTTTGCTGCAGGCAACCATTCGACCTTACCACACAATGACGCCATCGGAAAAACACGGGAAGGTATTGAATGGTTCCAATTTAGAAGCCGCCATGAAATGCACTAATTGCGATGCAAAAGCCCGATATGAGACCTTGAAGTAGCTTCAAGGTATCATATGAAGTAGCTTAAAGGTATCATATGAAGTAGCTTCAAGGTCATTTTTTTCATATTTAAATGTTTACATCTTTTTATATACGCGCTACTAACATATATCAAGAGCTATTAGCACGCAATACATATAACGCTTTGCTACGCCCCTGTTTTATTTCCAGACATCTCTAAACCAGGTAGGTTCCTTCATTAGGGGGATCTGCAACAGAGATGAATGGGCAAGAAGCTTCTTCGTCAGTGGTTAGGTTGTTGGCTGTATTGGCTAATTCATGGTAGCCAATAAATTATGGGCTGGAGGCTGTCGGAGATGGCTTAATTCCTCCCGAAATACTTCACCCTTCCTCTACCTGCTCGACTGAATTTTTGATGTAGGTTTTGTTCACCATGGTCTAATTTCTTTTCGGTATTCTTAACTAACGCATACAGACCACTCTCCGCAATGCGTCAGTTTGCAATGCATTGATCAGGAGAACCGAAATGTCTTTCACATTGGAAAGGAGTTTTCACAAAACTTCAACAACAACAACAAACGCCTACCTAAACGGTATCAACTGAAGAGCAATCCTGCTGCAAAAGAAAATGAGCTCCTTAACACGATTCCTAACTCCCCCACTTCATCAAAAAATAGTATGTCTCCCTTATGTTTAAAATATTGGCATAGCCATCAGCAGAATTTTAAAACAGAAGTCAGAAAAGCCGCGTGCAAACAGAGCAAGTCAATAAACCTTCAGTTAGAACCCCTAATGACTTCCCACCCAAAGTGTCCGAGGCGTCATCATAAAATCTGTCGTACCCACTTTCAGAAAAAGGCTCTAAATGTGCGTGATTTCACATCCGATGGTACGGCAAATATTTTGTTCCTGATTCGCAACACACGCTCTAGCATAGGTCAAATAAATATCAATATTGTTCTACAATTGAGAGATTTGAAGCATGTGCCGAGCATAGCAGCACACTACGTTTAGTCTGTAACATCCTTGTCCTTCCTGCTTCCTTCCTCCTCCTACGTTTGGTCTGACTTCGTGCTGATGGAGACAAAGTCGAAACAAGCTCAATTCAAGCTGGCTTGGCATGTCGACAAAGAAAGCTTTCAGGTGTGCTCAGTGCCTGTCTAGCTTTCTTGATGAATTTCGAGAAAACTACGTGACGGCAATGCCGCTTTAAAAGCCAGTGTAAGTGGAAACACCCACCCCACCATTCCACTGGAGCCAAGTGTCATAGTTCAATTTGCCACGGTGACACTCGACCACACTCGAGCCGCTCAACCTCGTGAATGGGAGGTCTCTTTCACTTTGCAGTAAAGTTGGAGAACATGGGCTCCCATTCTTTTATGGCTTTGTTTCTGGGCTACGGCCTTTCTGTTGGACTTGAAAAATAAAATAACGTACCTAGACGCTAGTATCAAGTAAAATCGCTTGCTACCTCTTTGCTTGTGATTATTTAGTGTTGTTTATTACTAACGGTTCGCGCGTACAGGAGAGCTAGTTGATTACTACACGACTCCATTTCACGATACTTGAACTTTTGTCGTTCCAAAAAGTTCGACCTTCCTAAATTGACATCTGTTTTCTGTGCAGGTGTTCTTAAAGATTTGTAGTCTCGAGCAGACTATTTATTCATTTCTTTCTTACTTTTCTTTAAAATGCGAAGAATTTCTTAGCGGACTTTGGCGACGTTGAACGTATCTATCTATCTATCTATCTATCTATCTATCTATCTATCTATCTATCTATCTATCTATCTATCTAGCCGCTTACGTTTGGATGCTCTCGTGAACACCCCCTTAACTTGGCGTGAACCACGTGAACCAAAGTTAGCATGGGAGGGTAGGATGGTTGGACGAATATGACGCGCTACCAAGACGTAAATAATGTCACAATCCCGTTGCTATGATGTCCAACACTTCCCGCCAGACAGTGGCACATGCCGACGGGCGGGTGTGTGCCCCTGATGTGCGGGTATGTGCCACATGTGATTGACCCTTGGTATCTACCCAGGAACTACGAGAACACACATGGGCGATTTTCACGCGTGAGTATTAGGGAAAAATTGGCAGATCACACGAACAGTGGGAATCAACAATATGCGAAGTACGAGTGAGAAATGTTGATATGTCACTTTAATATCACCACAACGTTACGAGGTGGAGGTAAATTATACTGTACATGACTTCTATGCCATGATTATCTTGTTTGAAAGTTTCGTTTACCTTAGTCATCTATTCACGTCACGTGATGCCAAGTTTAGTATATGTTGAGCTAGCGAAACGGCCGCGAGCACTTAATGAACATGGTATGTGTTCATGTTCTTACAAGACAAACGTGTCATGATAATAATGTTTGCACCAGTCGTTAATTAAGGCGGGAAGTAGACACGAAGCGCAGGCCGTAAGACAGTGCGCGCGTGCCACTCTTGTAGTCCGGCTGTGCCACCTCTCGTTTAGTCCTTGGAATGACCGCTGTATGGTGGTACTTCTATATAATGAATACTTGTACATGAATAATGTCGATACACAAAGGAGGAATCGAACCAGACATGTGACTGGTAAATACTTGAATAACAGCAGGGGGCCAAACCAAAAAGTATTATCGGTTAAGAATAGGGTGAAGGAAGCTGTGACCAATATGTAGAGAATCGGCATGATTAAGAAGTCCGCACTAGAGAACTATTGAACTTTTATGCAGGGAATTGCCAAGGAGAGGATCTATGATATTACTCGGGGTAGTTCTCTACGGTTTGAGGCAAGGACGGGAGTATGGCGAACCTAGAGATATCGGGTCAAATATGAAGGGATGGATGATATGCAGTGCGTTTGGAGAGTAGGATAAACTGCCTAGCACTTCATAATCTTCTGTAAAAGGCTTCACCCTATAGTTAAGAATGATGGCAAGAGTTTTTCAAAGCACTTGGGTTTATTGACAGGAAGGGCAAAATAGACTATAAGTGGGTAGAATTATCTAGAAGGAGGTTATCAGATATGTGGCTAAAGCTAAGGCAACAGTAAAAATTAAATCATTCACTGCAAAGTACCAGTCCTCAACCTCACTATTTAAAGGAAAAAAGAAAGATAAATCTAGTTTTTGGTTCACTAAGTATTACGGCTTTGTGGGGTTAGCCACCGCCCGATCTAAAGAGTACAGCCACATCAATCCATCCATCTGTTCAATATATGATGGAAAGATGCGAGATGGCGGTGCTTGGACTGTTCACTAGATAGACGAACGGATGGACAGACAGACACGTGGATGGACGTACGCACGGAAGGACGAATGGACGGACGAAAGCAAGAGCGAACGAACGAATTAACGCAAGGACGGACGCATGGACCCACAAACGGACGCACTGAAGCGAGAACGAACGAATGGACGGAAGCGCGGAAGGACTGACAGACGCTTGGCCTCACTCACCATCATGCAATCCGAGGATATGCTGCGATTTTTTCCCTTCTTCAAGAACCACGCATTCGTTGTTCGACGCGGCGTTGTTTCAGGTGCTTGACATCGCGAGCTGACTCGGCGGCGTGGTTTGCGTGATTCGCCCGCCACCAGCGCTTGCATTCCTATTCGTGATATAGCGCAGCTTGCAAGGCGGCCGGGTCTTCGGTACGCAGTTGCTGCCTGCACTCTTGCTCCCGGATTTGTTTTAGGGGTGAAGCTCCTTAACCCCGTGTCGTGCGTCCTCGATGTATGTAGTTGGAGGTAGCCACCTCTCGTTTAGTTCGTGGAATGACCTCTAGATGGCGGCACTTGTATATGAAAATATGTGATGAAAAGATGCGAGATTGCGGTAGTTGGAAAGTATGTAGGGTTTAACGTCTCAAAACCACCATATGAATATGAGAGACACTTTAGTAGAGGGCTCTGAAAATTTCGACCACCTGGGGTTCTTCAACGTGCACCCAAGTATGAGCACACAGGCTATCTGCATTTTCACCTCCATCGAAAATTCAGCCGCCACAGCCACGATTCGATCCCTTGACCTGCGGGTCAGCAGCCGAATAACTTAGCCACTAGACCAATGCGGCGGGTCGAGATGTCGCTTCACCAGATGTTCACTAGATGGACGAATGCACACAGACAGACAGACAGACAGACAGACAGACAGACAGACAGACAGACAGACAGACAGACAGACAGACGCATGGACGGATGGAGGGACGGATGGATAGATGGACGATTCATAGTTTACCGATAAAACCGCCCGAAGCTTCGGCCCCCTCATTGTTCACTCCGTGGATATTTCCACGACCCTTCCACAATTTTTCTTACTACCCCGTAACGCTGTACCTGATTGTAACCGCAAACCGCACATGCACTGTTCGAGAAGTCTAGCGACTTCAGTAGATTATTTTGTTATGATTATGCCAACTTCGTGAGCAATACAGATTTCTTTAGAACCTACGTCACCGCTAGCGAAAACGCTAGAATATTCGATGGCAAAAGTATAAATGCCGACATGCTTTGCCGCTTGTCATTTGATTGACGGCCGACGCTCTGTTCACCGCTATCAGTGCAAATCTGCTACTTTAACCCCACTTTCCGCTTGCCGGGCACACGTTCGCCCAATTAAACAGTTTGATCTGACAATCCAGTCTCCTGCCTTAAGCCACGTCATGACTTCGTGACAATAAGCTGTGATTTTTTTTGTGTGTCAGGACTGCACCATCAGCCCGGTGACTGTGACCTCTGTCACATGTCCATTGACAGCGTTCTTCTAGAAATGTCCACGGCACACTCATGCTGGAAGTTTCAGAAGGAATTGGTGCACGTGTGCTCAGGCACACCAGATACTTATACTTCGGCGGTGTTTCCAGTTGGCTGGGACTTTTCACGACTCCCACGAAGTGTTATATGGACGTCACAGTTTATGTCGTGCTTCTGAACTAGGATGGAGGAGGGCAGAATACGTGATTCCGTCAGGTCCTGCTACCGATGAGCATCGAGAGGCGGAAATCGCAGCGTCAACCTCATGCATTTTAAAACGCACATCAAGGCGCTCTTCACACCAAGCAGGCGCTAGGTAGTAATTGTAAGATCACCAGTGGTGGTCACGATAAGGCTATATAAACGTCGTTTCAACTGTGGTGTAGCGCAAGAGATCAAAATGGTGGACGTTGTTGGGTAGTTGTCTGCAGACTTCGTCACCATCATCATCATCAGCTTGACTACGGCCACTGCAGGACAAAGGCCTGTCCCATGTTCCACCAGTCAACCCGGTCCTGTGCTTGCAGCTGCCACTTTATACCCACAAACATCTTAATCTCAGCTGCCCACCTAACATTTTGTCGCCCCCTAACCCACTTGCCTTCTCTGGGAATGCAGTCTGTTACCCTTATTGACGAATGATTATTCTGCCTACACGCTACATGCCCGGCTCATGTCCATTTCCTCTTCTTGATTTCAACTATGATATTCTTAACACCGGTTTGTTCTCTGATCCATTCTGCTTTCTTCTTGTCTTTCGAGGTTACACTTATCATTTTCCTTTCCATCGCTCGCTGCGTCGTCCTCAATTTAAGCTGAACCCTTGCGATTCCGACTTCATACCACCCGCCAGATCTTAAATAATGGTTACCTAGGGTCCAGAGATCCACATTGTTTTCTCCAGTGCTACCTTTACAGCTTCTCAAGACTCCGAAAAACATTTCGTTGAACTCGACGACAGGCAAAAAGGTCTGAAGGCAACTTCGTTCTTCTGTGACGTTGATCTTTGTGGCGACGAATTGCACGAAGGGCATCATATTGGCAGTCAATTGCTGATCTCTGCACCGATAGGTTAACCTGTCTGGTTGTGTCATGCAGCGAATAAGCAATTATGCCCTCTACCTTGGATGGATCAGTTATGTGCTCACAGCCGGTCTTGACGGATGCCTTAAACAGTGTCCGGTCGGTTTGATGCACTTTTCTCCTACCGACCAATAGCCTTAGCCAGATGCGTCTGGGAAGCAATAGAAAAAAATTGGCAGCATGTCCACAGAGTGAATGATGGAGAGTGGGGCGAAGCTTTCGTCCGTTCATTCATTTTTGCTTCCTTCCGTCCATGCGTCCATCTGTGTGACCGTCCATGCGTCCATCCGCCCGCCCGTGCGTGCGTCTGTTCGTGCGTCCGTCCCTGCGTTCGTCCATGCATCCGCCTCTGCGTCAGTTCATGCGTCCAACCATGCATCTCCCTGTGTGTCTGCTCGTCCACCTATTCAACACTCCAAGTACCACCATCTCGCATCTTTTAATCATATATTCCCCTTATAGAAGCACCGCCATTCAGCAGACATTCCAAGGACTAAACGAGAGGTGGCACACCCACACTTTCTTACGGCTCGCACTTCGGGTTTACTTCCCACCTTTAACCACATCGAGTTCATGGTATACACTAGTTCACTAAATTCATGGCACTGCCACCCAACGATCGCTAAACATTTCTAAAACCAAAGAGGTTACGCTCAGAGAGTTTAACGTAGCAACCTTTTCCTTTCAGATGGTGCTCAATGCGCATGCGAATGGCTGCTAATGGGAAATGAGAGAAAGGAGAATTCGACTTTTACTTTCTTACGGCTTGCGCTTCGTATTTACTTCCCACCTTTAACCACCTGGAGTTCATGGTATATACTATTTCTTTGTATTCATGGCAATACGGCTCAACGCTCGCTAAACCTTTCTAAAACTAAGGAGGTTACACCCAGTGAGTATAACGTAGCAACCATTTCTTGTCAGATA
The DNA here is from genome assembly GCF_043290135.1 of Rhipicephalus microplus. Lineage (NCBI taxonomy): Eukaryota > Metazoa > Arthropoda > Arachnida > Ixodida > Ixodidae > Rhipicephalus > Rhipicephalus microplus. The sequence continues at coordinate 5,966,394 of NW_027464598.1, read as the reverse complement.
GTACAAAATCTACATGCCTATTGCGGCTAGTGGGGATCGCAGCGTGCGCGTTAACTAAACCTGAATGCTCTGGTCTCTCAATCCCCATTAGCAGTCATTGGCATGTACATTGAGCACTATTTTTTATTGTTCAACAACGCACAGAAGAAATCTCTCAGCGGCACAACCTTGGAGGTCAAAATGTTATACTTGTTACACACTACAACGACTACGAGGGGGAACGGGTGCCGCTATGAAAAGCTTCGCCCCTAAAATTGGTACTGTTATTGTTAGAGTGGCCTATAGAGAGCAACAACTCTTCCGCATTTATTAACGGCTTCAGAAGAGCCCGATCGGCCATTGATGGCGTGGTCGTCTTAATCGCCAGCGTTGAAGAGTAAAGAAGCTGACGGCGACTGTAGTGGCGGCTGTGTTCCTAAATGTTAAGGGCACCTACAATAATATGCTGCATTATGCGATCCTCGACACACTTGAAAATTTAGACATCGGTGGATGACTGCATGATTTAGTCGTAAGTTATCGTAGTGACACACCATTGATTTGATGACAAGTGACAGAGACACCGATCGATATATAGTTTATCGCCATGTGCCCCTGCTTGATTCTGTACAACGTCGCAATGATCGACGTGGCCTCGGAACGTCCCAGCCCATTAAGTATCAGTGCATATCTGAGAAAATAGGCATATGGGCATCCAGAACTACTCGTCCACAATAGCGTGTTCGACAACAGCGTGCAGTGACAATCACAGCCAAATACCTACGATGTCAGAGGCTAACTCTTTCAATCGACAAATGATTAGTGCTTGTGTTCACGTGCAAGCATCTGTCGCAAGACCCGATATTTTTTTAATGGAACCCCGATACCTTCTGTAACGCACCTCAAGTTTCTTGGGGTTGTCATAAACAAAGATATATCATGATCGAGACACGTCGCAGTACTCAAATCAAAATTGAAGAGTTTTGTTCTGGTTCTTCGCTACGTGGCAGGAGCAAAATGGGGCCCATCAGAATCATCACTGCTTCAATTATACAATGCTCCATTTGTGGGTTACCTACGATACAGCATGCCAGTGCCAGTACTCCCGTGCCAGTGCTCTCTAATATGAGACCTAGTTGTCTGAAGACGCTAGAGACCGTTCAAGCTCAAGGCTTGCGAAGATGCTTGGGTTTACCGTGCTGTACGTCAACAAAATAAGCCGTCGTGGAGGCTCGGGCTTGTCCCATCGATGTATTCATGCTCTGCGAGCCACTTGGAGTACACCTTCGATTGTTGCGCCAACCGAGGCAGCACCCACTACGGGCACACTTCGCCACCGACCCATACAGCAGTTTTTTAAGAGCGATATCGTGGCATTAGAATATACTATTATCAAGGTTTTTCCGGTGAGTGCTCCTACAGGGCTTCTATGCATCCTACCCAAAGCACCTGTTAGTCTTACTATTCCTGGGGCAGTGGAAACGTGTTTCATCTGTTCTGTCGCTTCAGACAACTGACTATACATACTATTCGCACAACTTACGGCAATTCTCTGCACATGTACACCGACGAATCTACTACACTACACACCTCCGCCGCAGCTTTTGCTATCTAAACATGGATATCGCCCAATTATTCAAGGCAGACCATAAAATCACATCCACTAACACATATCTTGTCGCTATCTGGGAGGCAAGAAGAATAATTTCTGGAGAGCAACCTCGAGCCTGGACCATTTTTTGTGATACCAAACCCAATCTGCAAATCATTAACTGCAACATGAGGCGAGACCCGTATTACGTCTTGGCTATAGAAGTCGCAGGAATCCTTCAAGTTTCGTCAGCAATTTGCCATTTTATAACTTTCCAGTAGTTTCCCTTGCACAGCGCCGTGATGTGAAACGAGATTGCAGACGCTGAGCTATAAATGCCCTAAAGAGTGGATCTTAAGTACGCATTGCAGTTTCACGAACCGACACGAACACCCTGCTTCGTGGCGTGATGCGCATCTACACACCTGAGCACTAGATTAAACCGAAAGGACGATACCGGAGACTTCACAAATGGGACCCGGAAATGAGCTTTGGCATGCCGCCTAAATTTAAGCGACACATCGCAAGTACAATCAACCGCATTCGACTAGGTGAGGCGAACACAAGACGCTGCGCACATATCATCGGCAATATTGAGACCGGTCCAAATTGTGAACACTGTGATGCGCCAGAAACACTCGAGCACATAGTTTTTGATTGCCCAGCATATGCACGTGAACGAGAAATACTTATATTTTCTGCTAAATTATTTCGCAGTAGGTCAATAACTGATAAGACCGTGTTGGGCGTTTGGCCTGACACCAACAGCGCCACTTTGTTTTTAAGAGTGAGTATAGCATTTTTTTAAAGCAACTCTACTATATATGCGTGGCTATAACAACTTTCTCAGCTGCAAAAATTGTATATATACACCTCTCTATCTCGCAATCGTCATCTATTATTATTTTTTCTCTCCTTTCCCCTTCCCCAATGATGAGTGGCAAGCTAGAGCAGGCTATCACTCAGGCCAACCTCTCTGCCTTTCTCTAAATAAAGCAAAGCTGCCTCTCTCTCTGTCTCTCTCACTCGGAGGCGGCTATATGCCACTGGCATAGGAATATGTGCTACAGGTGATAGACATTTCATATCTACCCAGGAACGGCGAGAACACACCTAGGTAACTTTAACGCTTGAGCATTAAGAAAAAGCTGCCATAGGCAGCGTTGACCAGACGAATGCAAACACAAAATGTCAGTGTCTCAGCAGAAATCAAAGCGTAGCATTCTGTGTGGCAGTGAAGTATTCATTCTACCGCAGAGCCACGCCAGGCCTCGTATATACTTTTGAAATAGACTCTAATGTTCGTGTAATGTCAATTGGGGTTGCAGTACTGGCTATTCAATTTTATAAACATTACTAATATACTCCTATGATACAGCCGTGATGTCGGGTTAGCGTAAATTGTAGTTGGACGCCATCAGCTTAAGCTTGTTTTTCCAGCAGTTTTTAGGGCTCCATCCTTGCGTGCACATGTTGTGCAAATACCAGCGCTTTATATCAGCTTACCGCTTCTGATGCTGCTATAATATCCATGTTGCCATCAGCATCGTTACGCAGCAGCAACCAACTGCTAATATAAAACACACGCGGCTGTCTAACGTATTTTTGTGCGTGTATTTGTGCCTATACTTTGCGCCACTTCATAATGTCTCGCCCAAAAAAAAGTTTTAAACACGTTCCCCTTCCATACACATGTTTCGGATAACATCGATTCCCAAGGTACAGGGGATCTGCCGAATTTTTTTCTTTTTCTGTCTCTTTTCGTTTTTTTTTCTCTTTTTTACTCGTTCTCCCACCCATAAAAGTTGTTATATGCCACGCCGGAAAAATCGGCGCACGTGTTCTGTATTTATATCTATGTATACGTAAATGCACGCATGTACACACAGCATATAAGGAGCAATACAAGCGAAATAGAGTGAAATGAACCGTCAAACAAGCCATCATGTTGTTTCGATAATCACATAAAACTCAATAAAATTATGAAAACAAAAAAACTCTACGAAACATTACGCGATATATGTAGCGAAAGAAAGTATTACTAAGCAATATTTTCGTACTCTTTGTTGAATAATAAAAAAAACGGCAAGAAGAAGCGCAGCATTTCTTTGCCGCATTAGTGAGCCTGTCAGGAAGACACCACGTGTGAACATGGTGAGCGTTATAAAAAACTGCCAGTTGGCTCATTCGAGCAATCCGTGCTCGAAGAGTTCTCAGTATTTATTTCTTTGTCGTAGTGTTTCACGAGACCGGTGCGGTAGAAGTGTGGTAGGTTTAGCAGATTGATTTCATGATAGAGTGGACAACTGCGACTTCCATACAGAACATTTGCAATGATGATAAATAAACGGGGTTTAACGTCACGAAACACGCTATAAGTATAAAGGGCCGCCGTATTGAATAATTTCTGAACTTCGACTATCTGTGATTCTGGAACGAGCACCTATATCTAAGCACACGGGCCTCAAACCTTTTCGCTTCCATTAAAAACGTGGTCACCACGGATGGCATTCGAACCCAGGACCATCGGTTCAGCAGTTGAGCACCAGAACCACTAAACCACCACCGCGGAAGCTCAGGAACATTTGCAATGCCATGAACTGCCCTTTTTTGGATCACGTATGATTTATGAATGTTTGTTAAAGTTGTCATACCCTGCACCACATGACAACCGTTTATGTGCGATAAACTATTACGTAGCATAGCATGGCACGAAGGTGAGAAGAGAAGTGAGGGTGAGTAGGGGGAGAGAAGCTTGGAAGAGGGGAAGAACAGTATTTAAAAAAGACATATAATTATAAAGAAAGAGAGAAAGTCAAGAGAGAAAAAAGGAAAGACAGCGACAATGGGCAGAGAATGAAACAGAGAAATATATAGAAGGCAAGACAAATTAAAAGAAGCGGGAAATATACAGAGGAACACAAACAGTAAGAAAGAATCAGAAAGAAAAAGAAATGCATAAAAAGAGGAAGAAAGAAAGTAAAACTGATGTAGACAAAAAAAGAAAAAATCAGAGAAGCGAGAAAACGATAGAAAGAACAAAAGAAATAAATACATGCAGAAAAATGAGACAAAGGAATACCCCTTCACTTTGCCTTATCTTTGATGCTTGTTATCAATGGTACTAATCTCGCTTATTATTATTACTTTTTTCGTTTGAAGAGCAGTACTTAAATATAAAACAAACAGTCCTTATGCTCGAAGAGAACTCGGTAGCATCGCTAACGACGATGGGCGGAAACAAAGGTCTGGAAAGCCTGTGATTTCGTTTTTCTCTGGCAGCTTGTCTGAATGAAATTTAGACGCGATGACCACTCCCACCTGCCTTTTCTCGCGTTTGTTCCTTAGTTGTGTGTGATTGTTCCACTCCAAACAACCTGAAACTTTCTTCGAACAATCTCAATTCGTAATCGCTCTCGCGTGCCAATTTTTCTGAACTCAAGCTTTTTTACGCCACATCTTTCTGGCTTAAGTTAGCGCTCCGAAAGCAAAAAGGGTTTTCAAACCCTGAATCCCATTAATAAACATTGACAAAGTTCTAATCACGCGTAATCAGTGTCGAAAAAATAACCTACCATGGATCTTTTTACAACTTGAAATAAAAAGGATTGACCCCTAATGGTCGACTGTGCGCGTGAGCCTTTAACGATAGAGGGAAATGGATAAGGAAGACTTACAAAAAATAAATTCATTAGGTATTTTCACTAATGACTGAAAGTGCCATCGGTATCATGTTCAATTTTTTTTATCACTGCCAATACAGATTTAGTTTTTCGTGTATATTTCTTAGCAGATATCTGGCAAAGCTTTAGAGCATCGATACGTCGTCGAGTGGCCCCCATAAAAGACGTATATTGTCTTCGTGATATAAGCGGATTTGGCAATAGTGAACAGCGTGCACTCGTTTCACGCGTCAATACTAAGACTGCTCAAAGCTCATTCGTGTAGCAAGCCAAAAAAAAGCGTAAACTACGAATGTCCTTTTTTCGTAATTAAGGAAAACTAATTAACTCGTTTGCGTACTTGCGTGACCTGAAGTGACTCGTGTTATCCACACATCCTGAAGTGACTCGTGTTATCACACACTGTAGTGAAGGTCTCCGAAAAATTTCAACCACCTGAAGCCACAGGTGCAGCCGCATGGAACAGTACCCTGACTTCTGTGATTGCACCTACACACATACCTGACAGTTTTGCTATATAAATAGTCGTCATTTGTATATTGAAGCTGAGTATTGTGCGTTAATTTTATACTATATATTGAATTATAATATGTGGCTGGTGCTTGAGAGTCACATCTTTGTGTCTAAAGCTAGTCTCTGGA